>NC_134174.1:37183834-37500198 GCF_964188355.1 Buteo buteo
TAATGTAATTCTGGATGTCTGTGCCTCCATTCCCCATCTAAATCATTAGGAGCATTTTTTCACACAGGTATTGCAAGGACAAAATGCTTTAAAGTGGGTAAATTATCCAGATTCTACATTAACAGAAGCAATATTCTCTTACTTCAAACAGATCATTAAGAAACACATCCAAAGGCTCAGAAACTCCTTGCATTCTACCTTCATTAAGATCTAAGCATCTGAGACCTACTTAATCCAGGCAATGGCTAGCTTTGGTGTGTTTGCTTATCTCTCCTGCTCTCATCCCCTCCCCAGGCCAGAAGGGGAATTTGTAAGTGCAAACAGCTTCACTGGAAGCTGCTGCTTGGTGGGCACGACTTAAGGAAAAGCAGCAGTTAGCAAGGAGATTCACACATGGGAGCGTGTAAGGGGGGGGAAAAAAAAAAAAAAAGTTTTTACAAAGTTCTTTGGCTCTTAATTTAGGAGCGAGGAGGGGTCATTAGCAGACATGACCTAAACATTTTGGTTTTATTTTTCCAGGTTACTGGATGGAGACTTGAGATGATGCTTATTAGTCAGGCCTAGACACACCAGATGTACCTGGTACTATTAAAGACGTAAAAGGGATGGTACATGGATATTCACTTTTAGATATAAAAAGGAGTACTCAAAGTCTATGTAAGTAGCTCTGACACTCTTTCTTTGGGATTCAGAAGAGAGGAGGCACAGAAGAGCCAAAAACCTCAATATGTTTTAGGATGTTGCTGCAGTCTTCTATAACAGAAGCCAACCATGTAAGGGAAAAGGCATACAGATACACAGTTTTGTCTTCTTCGCCTTGTCTACCAACTGTATCTCCACATAGCCCATTTAGAAGTTGGATATGTTCCTCCTTTTGTATGACATTAAATTTTACAAAACATTTCAGCTGTATCTATGCTATTCTTGGGCTAGGGCAATGTGCTGTGCTGGACTCAGAGATGTTTTAAAATTGAGTGAAAGAAGTATTTTTCCCTTACAGAAAGTTCCTTATTTCAGATCTAACCTGGAAGACCAGCAAGTGTTGCCATAAGCTACTGTAAAGCACTGTATGGGCTGCTATGAAGAAAGCTAATTCCATGCCAGCCAGACTCGGGCAGCCGTACAAGTTGTCCGCTGCATTTCGCTTCTGGCAATGTTTGCTGCTGTTTCACTCCCTGGCCTGTCTTAGAAGAGCCCAGAATTTTACCAGGGATGGGCTTGCAACCCCACAGTACTGAGGGACAATCAAAATAGCACCATCAACTCAACTTTAAAACCAGACACTAGCTAGATTTCAGTCAAGTTAAAATCAAACAATATAAAAAACTTTAATATCCAGGGACTGGATAGATTAAAACCATTCGCACTCTGTGACAAAATCTATTGCCTTACATTGTTTACTGCCAGCATGAAGGAATTTAGTATCTATAGTGAGTGACTTATTAAAAATATTACCAGTGACTCCTTTTAAAAAATCAATTCTTGCTGATAATTTCAAAAAAACCCACTAATTAAAAAGCTATACTGGCAAAATAAAGCTAGTCTAATAGGATTCTGGAAGAATCAATCACTATAATCATCTGCTGCCATAAACTCTTATGGGAAGATTACAAATGTGATGCTTCAAAGGAGGGGAAAATTCTTTTAAAATATAATTTGAACTTTACTTCTGAAATATCATGACCGTCATGATCCATCACCCACAATCACTGCCCAGACTTACAATAAATCAAAGCTATAATTCAATGGTTACCATCAATCATGTGAAAGCAAATGGTGGGAATGGTACTGTTGTGTCCAGTAGATGCATTTCAGATTATACATGATAGAGCGTGTTAGTAAATGGCAAACAAAAAGCTGAGAGTGAATGCACAGGACCAATAAAACCTTATACAAAGACTAATTAAAGCAAACAAACCAAAACAGACAAAACCACCACAGAGGTTCAGTTGAAGCAAAGCTACATTGCCTAAGGTGCATGGGAGAGAGTGATTATTTACACATTGGAAATTAAAAGCTTACTCAAAAGAGATGTTATATGCCACTCTATCAGAGGAAGTAAATGACCTTGGAAGATGTTTAAGCTGTGAAAGAGTTATTCAGGTAGAAAAAATTACCAATTACCAGGACATAATTGGGGGCTGTTTTGCAGAAGCCTCAGAAAGCAAGGGTTCTGGGGATGGAATTTATACGTGAACCAAGATATTTGTCCATTTTCAATCAGTAAGAAAGATCCATTCCAGGCTACTCATACTTACAAACAAGAATTCAGTTAAAAATCAGCCCATATTGGGTCTATAATACAGTTTTAGTCTAAGAAAACCCTATCCCAAAAGAATATCTCACTATGGATGACCAAAAACACCCAGAAGTATAAGTGTGTAACATCACATTAGATAATTTGCTAAGCTATTCCAGACAGAGATTTTTTTTTTTTTATCAGTATTTGTATATCTACGACCATGTATCTTGCTACCAGAAAGCATTCTGACAGTCTTAGTTGCTGTAAGAAATCATCAACCTTTTACTTCTTATTGGATAGCTACCAAAGACAAGTTGCTTTAGTAAAATACCTTATGCAAAGGTTTAACCAGGATGGATGATTTTATACTTGCACTTTCAAAAAATAAATCTAAATTGAATAATTGGAATAAATCATCTTCACAGTCTGCTCATATAGTTTATGCAATCTATCTGAAGTCTTATACTTCCATGCAATAAATTGTGAGAAACAAATCTTGAAGCACCATTTCAGAGCAAAGTAGTATGTAGTCGAGCCTTCATTCACCATACAGGCTGAAATTTTAATACAGAAATTGCTTTCATTTCCTGTGAGGAATTAGAATGGCTTTTCTCCAGTAAACTGTAGATGTCTATTAAACAAAGTTATGGTGAGAAACAGAAGACAAACATTTAAATTCACTGTCAAGAGTTTTCATTTTGATTATAGCAATTTCCAGTTTAAAGGAAATGAATATCCAGGAAAGCATTTAAAATTATTCCTTCCCTTCTGAAGTAGCACTAAAATTCAGTTAGGAGTGAAATACGATTATTTCATTTCAAATCTTGTCATCTAGGATAAAAAGATTCAACTGTGTATTTATTTGGCAGTAGCTCACTAGGCAGAGTAAGGTGTCAAAGTCCTTAACAGAGTTCTAAAATTCCAATTTCAGCTTTGCTGCTTTCCTTCATAAACTATAGATCAGTGATAATTGTGGTGCCAGCCTAGTTGTTCTATATTTTCTTTCTTCAAATTCCAAGTATAAATATCAGTGAGGAGCACTGCTATATTTTACGGTAGAAAGGAATGGCAAACCCTCTGTCTGCATAAAGGTCATCTTACCTCTTCCTGTTCTAATGCAAAATGAGACATTTGAACACAGACAAAATACACAGTTAAACATAATGAGAAGGCTAAATGCCATTTCAACTCTGTCTCCAATTACAGCATACAATAAGCATTAATATTAATAGGAGTTTGGGGAGTCCAACGAAACAATGACTTGAGCCTAGACCTCCCATCATCTTGGGAAGGGCTGTCCTGGAAAAATCGTGCTTGTCATTTTGACTAGAATACGACTAAGAAAACTTGTTATCCAAAGTGATACATGCTTATAAAATTACTTTAAGCAAATTGGCGCATTCTAATAAGACATTTTACTGCAGACAAGCCTTAACATTTCTGACCTGCCCAAATGCTCCTCTGGCCTTCAGTACCTTTCCCATGTGTTCTTTTCTTCATCCCCTCTTCTCTGGCTGTACTGCAGAAGCAGAGTTCCATGCTCTTTCCCAGATACTTTAATATCTATATACTGGGTCAGTCAAAAAGTTGTTGCTCCTTTCCTCATAATGTTTTCACTGTTTGCTGTTTCTTTTCCATCCCATCGACAATGTGATATAGTCTCTTATTTTTGACATTGAATAGGTACTCTTTCGAGCTTTCCTAACAGCCAACGCACTTTTCCCAGTTCAAACAAAATGCTGGTTGTCTTCCTGGTGGATTGTTCAGACTGTATCACCCCCATGAGAAAACTTCCAGCAGCACAACTGACAGTCTGTTAGTTCAAGCTCAGAGCAGTGTCCTTCCTCGTGCTGTTCCCTCCCCATTTTCCACTCTACTCTTTTACAGATTACGTTACCCTCAGCGTGCTTCACCAAAAACATCAATTTTATCCACAAACTTGCAAGTTCCTAACTTCTACCCACCTGCACCTTTTGCTGCACTTTCAGGAACTTCAACTAGAATTTTATTCTATCCAGCCACAACACTTTTCCGACATGAGCCTTCTTGCTTACAAAAAAGCCTGCATCCACCGTGAAGTCTATGAGAAATGCCACCATTAATTACAGACACAGATGTACATGAAATGAGAAAATTAATACATTCTCAGGTATTTCATTTATTTATATCTATACACACACACACTCTCTCTCCCCCCATTTTTATGTTACTTTTAAAAGTTCAAAAGGAAGTCTGATAACAGTTGCTAAACATCTGGGAACTCGGCAGAAATTTGAGATGAACTAAAGCTACTGTCACATCTAATGCATAATGAGTCAGATTTCAGCTGTTATCAATGGGTACCTTTTCCTTTCCTACACATAGCACTGAATAGAAAGATACTTGAACTATATCGTACCCCAGAAATAGCCCAGCATGTTCCCCTTAGCTTTTGCCATTCTTGGCAGTGCAAAGCTCGCAATGGTTTTGCACCACGGTGTTTAGACCTCTCCTCACCAACTTGTAAACTCAGTAATGATGCACCCAAGAGTGCATTCAATTCTGAGACTCAGTGAAGTTTGTGTGAAGGTGGCACAAAGCTCATTTAACTACTCAAAGCTGCCTTAAAACCACTGAATGAAGTGATTCCATGAGATCCTAGCTTTTCAAAGCTTACACATGCCCACTTTGAAAAATAATACAGCAACATGAAAAATATAGTCCTCGTTTTGAAAACTATGCTGTACAATATCGAAAAGATCCCTCTGCAAAGGGAAAAAACCCAGCCTCAAGACCTTTAACCTCCTCTCAGCCAGATACCATGATTCTTTCATTGTCTTTCCTATTTTAGATGAAACAGGAAAAATAAAGTGTAAACAGGACCACTTGAAAGACCTAACTATTGTCTGCTTTTTACCTTACTGACTTTGGCGCAGCGTGCAATTTCAAGTGGATTGTTCCTGAAAACAGCCCTATGTCGACAAACTACTGGAAGGAAATCTTTCCCCTAACAGCAGTATAATCAGTGTAGGTACAATAACACCGAGCTGTTCTGTAGGCAGCCACAGTCCACAATGACCGCAACCTCACCAGGTAACAAACTCCTGTCTCACCGAATTAAATATGAAGCTATTGGCAATTTTAGTCCAAGAAAGTTGCTACTGACACACTTGGCTCCATGTTTCATTTATACATTTAATTATTTAAGAACAAATGTATGGGTTAATATTCAGACTTCACCACTGATGTGAGCCTTCTTAATAAGGCCCCTTAACAGTTGTTTTTTAAACTATTTCTCCTTAAAAGCTTTATTCATACGGAAAAGCCTTGCACAGTCCAGGAACTGTACAACTAGCAAATGATTTGAACTGAAGCATTTATGCCATCCTTGTCACCATGGTATCCAGCATAAACTCTGATGATTCCTTGACTTTGCTTATTTCAAGTATGCTGGTCCAGCATTCATGGAGCAAACTCCTTTTGCTGTCTAAAACATATAATCCTGAAGATTTCAATACTAGCTTGCAAACACTTAGCTCTACAGTTTCCATTGATTTTAATGAGACTTGTACATTCAAAAATGTAGGCAGAGGCTTGAAAATTTTGGGCTAACATCACGTCTGACCACATCAGCTCTTACTGCTGGCTGCAAAACAACCCTTAACCAGGTAACAACTTCTCAATAATTCTAGAAACGCCCACTCTAAAGTACATGCTCATAAAGGTAAATATGACCATCCTAAAGGATTCAGTAAACAACAGTAACACGGATAAAATTATATTAACCCTTCAGTGCAACATGTTGCATGGGCTTCCTAAAGAAATTGTTTTACAGCCTCCATCCTTTCCTCCCCATCATTCCACCAGCTCAGACTCCACATCCTTCAACTCTGCCACCTCGCAGGTGCAGACTAATGCTCCCTCAGCATATGGCAGACACACAGACACAGAATCAATCTTCTCTTTCTCCCTGTCTTTCTCTAAAATCAGGTCAGACCTGATAGAAAAATACCAGTTTTGCAGTATCTACAGCACTCTGCAGTGCCTTTGGAATGGGCAATATTTCAAGAACACAGAGACAGTGTTATGTAGTCACCTGTCCCAGCACACCTATGCATAACAACTGCATGCACATGCTCCTGACTCGATGCACTGTGCTTCCCTGGGTGGGACTGCCATGTTTCTGACTTCTAGCATGCAGAGTGGGAGCTCAGAAGTATTCCTTCATCTTTATTATTTTTATGCCTTGTCATGGTAATCAGGGAAGGCAGAAACTCAGGAGAAAGGAAGAAAGGCAATACATGCAACTTAGAAACACAGAATCATAGAAACTTCTGCCAGATTAATTTCTTTTTAGGCCGGTAGAGAGTTTAAAAAAAAAATTAAACAAGCATGATTCATTTCCTATTATTCACTGTGAGATCCATTCAATTACTGCTCTAACAGTACATTGGAGCAAGGATAGCTTTCAGACACAGGGAAAGGTCAGCCTGACCTCTATTTCTAAACTCTGCCTAACACTTGCTTCCAGATCGTTCTCATCCAAATGCAACAGCAGAGAACACACACGCAAGTCCATAATGCAACCTTGCAGCTGAGAACCCGCTCCAGGTAAGAGAGGAGTGGTGAAACTTAAAAAAAGAAATTATAAAGGGTATTTGCATAGCACTTGCTGTTGGAAAGAAAATTGATTTGAGGAGCTTGGGTCCAGATACGAAACCTCCTTTCCAGTTTCCTAGCTTGCTTAAATGCAACAATTTGTTCAGGTCTATTGTATACAAACTAATAATGCCTATGGGTAAGCACTAGCCTAAAATAACGTGCAATGGGACTTGCAGCATAGAGAACTAGCAGAAGAAAGAAACTAGCAAAATATGCTGTGAAAGGGGGGGGGGGGGAAAGCTATTTTATTTTCTAGTTCTCTCAGCTCTACAAGGAACGTGCCTTGTGGTTGGTGGATCTTCCCAGACTGGGAAGGGGTCGGAGGGAGAAGTCTCTTGTAACAAGTCTTTCACATCAAACGGTTTAGCTCAGAGGCTTAGGGGTCAACCTCCGAACAAACTAAGACAAACAGAAGTGTGGATAGAGAACCATGAAGATTCTCTCTCAAAGGGAGGCAGCGGACAGATACATCAGAGCACCAAAAAACTTACTTGCAATTTTGCAGCTGTCTCATAAGTGCTCATATCTTCCTCTCTTGGGGCAGGGGTGTGTGCTACAAAAAGAAAGGTCAAGGTGTTCTTCATCAGTGATGAACCAGCATAGAAATCTGCGGACACAGACTGAACTATGGAGACAAACACCATTTTACCTTGTGGACTTCAGTTTCTGAAGCCATCTCCAGCCCCCACCAGCACAGCCTCCACTCTCTTTAGTGAGCCCTGTCCTTGCCTTGACCCCCTGCCCCTCTGGAGCCTCCTGATCCTGCTCCAGCTTGTATTCCCACTCTCACTCATGTCCCAGCCCACCTCTGTCCACAGCCCATCAAGACTCTCAAGGCCAAATAGAGAACTAAAATAGGTACTATTATCTCTGTGAGATAAACTTGCTTCTCAAGGAAAGAAACTGCTTGTGTTAGCATGATCAGCATGATAAATCACATCAAAACCAAATATGAAGCCCCTATCTAGCTCCAAAATTCCACAGTGCTAGCCATGTTTAATTTTGTGGTTTAGTATGTAGCCCATTGGTATTTAATTTCATCTACATATATATTATAATTAATTTGTAATTGTTTCACAGCAATTACATTTTGGACAGTGCAAGATTAAGAACAATGCTGACTTCAAACAGAAGGAGTAGACAAGCACATACCATTTGACAGCTACAAATGATATACATAGTTTTGTAAGCTCTGCCCTGATCTTTTTCTATGCAAGTGTGCCAATTCTCCTTTGAAGTTAACAGACGGCCCCCTACAGAATACACTTCAAGCAATCAGAGGAAAAGCTCCTGTGTTTTGACAAGATCGTGTGTATACGTTTTCTTGTATAAAAAGTCTTAAACAACTGTATTCAAAGTATCTTGTCTATAAGGTTACACGAGTCACCCACTTTCCTGAGCACACAATGCAGCGTTTTTTCAGTGTGCACTTGGACTAAAACAAAAATTTAAAAATCCTTTTTGCACTGTACAAAATGGGAGTCTCCATTACCAGGCACAGCTCTCCAGCTCGGAGGCCAGGCAGGTCATGATTGACTGGGTGTTTAATAGGAAATGGCATTTAACTGTCTAGTCTGAAGGGCTGCATCGTGAAGCAGCCAAAACTCTCCCCTCAGAAGACAAAACCCATCAACTCTGTTACACAGCGTTCTCCTCCAGTTCAAAGGACCAAAGCCTCACTGTGTTTATCAAAACGCCTCTTCTGCCTGGTAGGCTGGGATAGAAACCAGCATACATATATTAGAGACTATGACAGTTAAAAGGAAACATAAATAACAAACAATTTAACCTAAAATTATATTTAAGGGCTCTAGCATTGCCCAAGCATTTAACTACAGTTTCGCACTTAAATTATTAATACTGCAAAGGAGATTTGCACAACAATTTTATCTGATTTAAGAGGCAATCTGCAATCTGCTGCTGATTCCCTCCCCTGTAGTTACACTCCTGTATTTTGACACAATCATTATTTTAGCTCTAACCAATGATGCCACTAAGTGACATCTATGACTCCAGGTGAGGAATATGTAACAGCAGTCACTCCTTATATCAGCACAAAACTTTGGAAAAGAGTTAGAGATATTATTTTCTTTCACATTTTAACCCATTTTAATGCTTTAACCTACTTAGTCTTGATCTTGATCCCAAGTTTCACATTAACCCACCGTGTTGAAATGTGACTGCTGCATTGTGCTACACTGCAGTCCAAGATTAGAGGAAACTATGGAGTTTCAAGTGACTGTTTTAAAAGTCATGACTTCGATCAGTGTTCCTCAAATCTCAGCTAGGAAAAACCTAGATGACAGCATTTAAAGATGAAAGATTTCCACTTACTCCCTGAATAAATAAAGCATAAAAAGCTCTAACATAAGCTGCTACTGTGCTGTTCTCCATGCCTCAGGTTTGACCCACAAGGATCATTTTGTAGGTAAGTACAGAGTTCATTTATTCAGCTCAGTTAATGGTCAAACATATACTTAGTACCAGGTTAATTTCCAATATGAGTACTTTTACTAAAAGCAAAACTCACTTATGTATAATTAAACATGTGTCATGTACTTCAAATATTAGTGTTAATTACTGCCACGTAAGGACAGTATGTTCAGTGCTACAAATGAAAAATTAAAAAGCATTCTGTCCTGCTTTCGGCTAGTATAGAGTTAATTTTCTTTCTAGTAGCTGGTATAGTGTTATGTCTTGGATTTTGTATGAGAAGAATGTTGATAACACACTGATGTTTTCAGTTGTCACTAAGTAGTGTTTAGACTAAGTCAAGGTCTTTTCAGCTTCTCATGTCCAGCCAGCAAGAAGGCTGGAGGGGCTCAAGAATTTGGGAGGGGACACAGCCAGGGCAGCTGATCCAAACTGGCCAAATGGGTATTCTATACAATATGACATCACGCCCAGTATATAACTGGGTGGAGTTGGCTGGGGGCAGGGGGGAGCAGATCACTGCTCGGGAACTAACTGGGCATTGGTCAGCGAGTGGTTAGCAATTGTACTGTGCATCACTTGCTTTATATATTCCAATTCTTTCATTATGTGGTGGGTTGACCCTGGCTGGACACCAGGTGCCCACCAAAGCCGTTCTATCACTCCCCCTCCTCAGCTGGACAGGGGAGAGAAAAATATAGCAAAGGGCTTGTGGGTCGAGATAAGGACAGGAGAGATCACTCACCAATTACTGTCATGGGCAAAGAGACTCAACTTGGGGAAAATTAACTCAATTTATTACAAATCAACCAGAGTAAGGTAATGAGAAACAAAACTAAATCTCAGAACACCTTCCCTCCACCCCTCCCTTCTTCCTGGGCACTTCACTCCTGTATGCTCTACCAAACCCCCCCAGCAGTGCAGGGGGATGGGGAATGGGGTTTACGGTCAGTTCATCACACGTTATTTTCTACCACTTCATCCTCCTCAGGGGCAGGACTCATCACACTCTTCCCCTGCTCCAGCGTGGGTTCCCACCCACAGGAGTCAGTCCTCCACAAACTTCTCCAACGTGGGTCCTTCCCACGGGCTGCAGTTCTTCACGAACTGCTCCAGCGTGGGTCCCTTCCACAGGCTGCAGTCCTTCAGGAGCACACTGCTCCAGCGTGGGTCCCCCACAGGGTCACAAGTCCTGCCAGAAAACCTGATCCAGCGTGGGCTCCTCTCTCCACGGCCCTGACAGGATTCTGCTCCAGCGCGGGCTTCCCATGGGATCACAGCCTCTTTCAGGCATCCCTCTGCTCCAGCATGGGGTCCTCCCCAGGCTGCAGGTGGAGATCTGCTCCACCGTGGACCTCCCTGGGCTGCAGGGACACAGCCTGCCTCACCATGGTCTTCCCCACGGGCTGCAGGGGAATCTCTGCTCCGGCACCCGGAGCACCTCCTCCCCTCCTTCTCCACTGACCTGGGGGTCTGCAGGGCTGTTTCTCTCACATCTTCTCACTCCTCTCTCGGGCTGCTGTTTTCATCTGTCCCAACAACTTTTTTTTCCCCATCTTAAAAATGTTATCCCAGAGGCGTTACCACTATCACTGATGGGCTCGGCCTTGGCCAGCAGCGGGTCCGTCTCAGAGCCGGCTGGCATTGGCTCTGTCAGACACAGGGGAAGCTTCCAGCAGCTTCTTACAGAAGCCACCCCTGTAAGCCCCCTGCTACCAAAACCTTGCCACACAAAGCCAATACACATTATTATTATTATTATTATTGCCATTTTATTATGATTACCATTTTCTTCCTTTCCATCCTATTAAACTGTCTTTATCTCACCCCACGAGTTTTACTTTTTTTTAATTCTCTCCCTCATCTCACTGGGCGGGGAGGAGTGAGCGAGGGGCTGTGTGGTGGTTAGTTGCTGGCTGGGGTTAAACCATGACACATTCACACATCTAAGAGTCTGTATCTCATTTCTAAAAATAACATAAGTACTCAAGACCAGATACTTGGACTTTTGAAGACTATGGATTTTTCTAATTCACACCAGTTGTTTAAAGGAATCAGAGTCAGGGGAGTCAGCAATCAACCTCAGTCGTAAAAACTGTTATAAACAATTGTGTAAGTTGTTCTAAACTTGCCTAATTATCAGAAAATTCCTGTACACTGTTTGTATGAATCCAAGATAGAGTAAATACTTAACCAAAGATTTTCATACTATGGTAAAACAGTCAGTATCTATTAATAACCAGAATGTAAACAACTGAAACCAATGAAAATTAGAAAAGGAAAAAAAACCCAAAAACCCCACACTTAGAAATCAGCAGCAGCAAAAAATTCAAACGTAACTGTATGTATCTACAGACCCTCAGGTATTTTTAATATTAAAACCAAACAGTGCTGAAAGTAAATTGAAAAGGGTTTTAACTTCTTAAACACAAGCAAAATATAATAATGCACAGCACTGCATCATGGATTATATCTCTACATCTTACTGGTTTGTTTGGTTTAATTGCTTTGAAGTGAAACCAATGGTAAGAATTTTGGTCCAGCTCTGAGACCTGGACCCACAGCTAAACAAACAGACGAAGAAACAAATAAGATCACCTTCTATGTTTGGAACAATCTCACAATATGAAACACCACCTTTCTTGATAGATGCATACATTCCACATCAAATTAGATCTCTACATAGTCTATGATTCCACGTTTTAGTGTTTAGGAAAGCAGTACATAAATATTTAGCATGCATGAACAACACACAAGTCAAATTTTATGAAACTGGTGTTTGGAGAGCTTAAACAAACAATACTGGTCATGAATTTTGTTTTTCTTTATTCAGATCAATGTGTTCCTCTCCACATCACACCAAGCGTACATCAATTAGATTATCTGTGTTTGCACACACACACTTCTGTACATGTGTATGCAAATGCTTAAATGGAAGCTTGTGCTATATTCAGTGGTTTTGTGATTTCATAATAACTGCTTCTAATCACAGTTATTACCATTATTTATTACTCAGATCATACCCCAGGTGTGCATGGTGCCTTACAGGCAAACAAGACAGATGTCAGAGCTAGAGAGTTGACTGGATCAGACTTCACACCGTTGAGGAAGCGGCAAGCACTGAGACAGTGACAGGACTGACAGCGTGAAGATCTCTGCAGTGATCATAAAAATAGGCACATAAAACTAAATGCAATTTTAACAAACTAACCTCGTTCCACAGCACACTTCCTTCCCTGTTTAGATACGGAAGCAAAGACCAGCTGTGTTCCAAAGGGAACGGGCGGTAGTGGATTGTTGAGGTAGGACTTCCACTTTCTACACTCCTACCCTATGATTCAGAACTCCAGCTTTTGAGTCACAGAAGTTCCTAGTGATAAAACTGCAATGGAGCTAAGCAAATTGTGGTCAGACTCAAATACCCAAGGAATAACCGCTGCTGCATTCTTTAGAGGTGTCAAAATTGGACATCTGGTTTAACAGGTTCAGTAAGATTTAAAAT
Organism: Buteo buteo; assembly: GCF_964188355.1. Classification (NCBI taxonomy): domain Eukaryota; kingdom Metazoa; phylum Chordata; class Aves; order Accipitriformes; family Accipitridae; genus Buteo; species Buteo buteo. The sequence continues at coordinate 37,196,653 of NC_134174.1, forward strand.
GTATTTCACTAAAGAACAGGCCATAGCAGAAAGCAGCGCACTACTTCTTTATGTGATATCTGACTTTGGAAGCATCCATCGGGGTCCTGTAAGAATAATTTATATCATCTTCTCCTCTGATCCATTCAGCCTCAAAGGCAGAGAAGAGGCACAGATCTCAGTTAACCTAACGCTCCATTTCTCCAGAAACTACCAAGCCATTTGAAGACACCCCAGAGCTCTGGAAAACAGTGGGTGGGTTTTGGCTTATAGCTCTTTGCCAAATCAACCAGTCCCTACGATCTGCTCAGAAAACTTCAGTTTAAAAATATGAAGGGAAAAGAGCTTTGAGTGAAGACTGAGTTGCACTGTAAAAAGCATACATGATACTCACACACCAACTTGCTTTACTGTAGTCAATGTAGCCCTAAGTCTTCCTCTAACACATGCAGTAAAGAAACATCTCCAAAGGTCTTTGCTTTTAATGTCTCTTCACTCAGAGGAATGTAAATCTTACAAAGAGCAAAATATTCCTTTATCTTGCCATCTAAGCAAGCATATGCCACTTTTCAGTGCAATTATTTATACTCATGTCATTTTATACGTGACATTACCACAAACGTAATGATGACAACATAAAGCTCTAACAGTCTACCTTCACTATGAAAGGATGCATGAAATAACACTGACCATACTCACATTTCTAAATAAAACCAAAATAGAGTATCTCTCACCTTCATTTTTACTTAATACATGAACAAAAAAAATTAGTTGTTTTTTTTTTAATGTGCCTCTAATAGCATATATTTTACCTCCACGTTTTCTCCTTCTTTTTGGTTATTAGAAAAGCAGTACTTGGGTGTGTTATCTCTTCTTTCTTTGTTTAATACCTTACAATCTTGTTTACAAGAAGAATTTTTTAAAAAAGTTTATTGGGCTGTATTGTAAAAATAAAGTGTCCTTGCCTGGGCCTAAACATTTTGCCTGGCTTTTATTCCCCTCCAGATTTTTACAAGATAACTATTCAGCCTCATTCAAAATCACACCAGTGAATCCACAACAGCTGATGGTCAAGATCAATTATTTTGTTTCTAATAGCTGGTCAAGATTTTGACTTAAATGGGTGTGCAAGTGATCTATAAAATGACTGCTTTGTGGCAGTATCATTAAGTTGGAAAATTTTCAAAAGCCAGTGTCTGATTTTATATTCCTTTCTAGTTTGAACTGTTATTTCCAAACACGTCTTTCCTTTTTGGCATGGTGACCAAGTAGGACTTCGAAGAGTGTTTTCTCTGTATTTCTTTCCCTGAGACTGAAGAAGGTAGTGAACCAGCCAGCAGCTCTATGCACTAGGGATCCTGAACAGAAAACAGATCAGTGCAAGGACATTGCATTTTATTAAAGAAAAAATAAAAGGAAAAAAAAAAAAAGAAAAAAAAGGAAAAAAAAAAAGAAGATAGAAAAGGGGGCAAAGGGGGGGAAAAGGGAAAGGGGGGGAAAAGGGAAAGGGGGGGGAAAAGGGAAAGGGGGGGAAAAAGGGAAAGGGGGGGAAAAAGGGAAAGGGGGGGAAAAAGGGAAAGGGGGGGAAAAGGGAAAGGGGGGGAAAAAGGGAAAGGGGGGAAAAAGGGAAAGGGGGGGAAAAGGGAAAGGGGGGGAAAAAGGGAAAGGGGGGGAAAAAGGGAAAGGGGGGGAAAAAGGGAAAGGGGGGGGAAAAGGGAAAGGGGGGGAAAAGGGAAAGGGGGGGAAAAGGGAAAGGGGGGGAAAAAGGGAAAGGGGGGGAAAAGGGAAAGGGGGGGAAAAGGGAAAGGGGGGGAAAGGGAAAGGGGGGGAAAAGGGAAAGGGGGGGAAAAGGGAAAGGGGGGGAAAAGGGAAAGGGGGGGAAGCTAATGTTGTGTCTGACATCTTTGCCATTTTCTAACTTCAATTGTTATAATAAACCACTTGTTATTTAACAGTCTGTAGCTGGAAATATTTGGTGTTTGTCCCTTGTTTTAAAGAATCCTCTTATATTCTGCTGCTCCTCTTCATGACCAAGGCAATTAAATTTCCATGGTGGAAGTTACTTTGACAAGTGGTATAATTTGCTTTCACTTATGGCCTCAAACTGCTCTGCATGCCCCAATGCACTGGCTGGACCTACACAAACTCCACCCTCTCTCCTACCTGCCAGAGGTGTATAGCCTAAGTAGCTAAGAGAAGTTCCATGGAGAGAGGTTAGTATGAGATTATGCTGCCTGAGATGAATACTATACACTCTGTGTTCTTTCCTCTCAAATCATACAATAATTTATACTGTGTTTGCATGGGATCCAACCCAGTAACAAAGCAAAACTAAGGTCTTGTATTGAAAACTGATTCAGACACTTAAATTAGTTTAAAACAGGTATGATGTAACCTACTTTCATGGAACTATTATTTTTGATAAATTTGTCAGTTATTTTTAGGCTAGGTACCTTGATCACTATGGTATAAGATCCTTCACAAAAGCTTTTGATGTGGGACTTGGAGCTTACAGGGGACACTGTCACACGATGGCTGAGAGTGAAAACAAAAGTATCGGTAGTTATACACTTAAAATAACTCACTTATGGCTGTGACCATTAGTCTTTCTCATTAAATCAAGTTCTATTGCACACAATGTCAGGATTAGACCTTCTCCCCACACTTTTCTTCTTTAATATTGCCACAGAATAGCTAGCTTCCACTTGCACAGCTGTCACCAGAAGAGGCACAGAAAAACCCATGGCTTATATCTTCCTCTTTGAAGCATAACCACCAATTTTATCAGGAGTAAATATAAAAAACCTGGACTTGCGCAGAGTCCAGAATTTAAACCACGTTCTGAAGATACTTAGACATTCATTTAAATGTTTTGAAAAAATCCAGAGTACCTCAAAGAACAAAGAAATAATATATCTGTATCTCATTTAAGAACTAAATAGGGTTATTACTTGGACCTTTTAACTTGTGCATCTCATTCAGTATTTTCTGCAGTCTTTAAAATGCATGTCCACAAAAAAACAGTGAAATAAAACCTAATTAAATATCCCCACCTGTTATTCATCTTTAACTGAAGCCTTTGGTTGTGGAAAACATTAGGAGCAATTCAAACATCTGCAAATAGGGGTGTCATGGCATTTGAGATACAACACTGGGCCTGCACATGACCCCTGCCTGTTCTATAGTGGCCTAATGGAAGATAATGTAGACGGCCTATTGTAGATACTCCAGGCACCTACAATAGCACTAACCAGCTGCTTTTAGGTACAGAGTCGCTACCTTCATATTTTCAGAGATTACGCAAAGTCATATATTATTCCTTTCTGCCAAAGTACATGCACTACTTGCTAATGTTAAATGGATTTGCATGCATGCAACAAGAGTAAAGAACAAACTTTGCTTATAGCCAGAGAGTGATAAAATAGTAACACCAGGCAGTATTCTTAGTAATACTAAAAACTGTCAAAAAACTAATTCATTTCTCAGAGGCTAAGCTTTTCATATGTGACACATGACATGACTGGACAACCACCCATTCAAACTTGGAAGATGCTTTTGGTACAATCACACCAGTGTATCTTTTCTTTTTACTGGGTACAAATATTTGAGGACTGTTAAATAATCAAGCTACTGTAAATCTTTAATATATTTGGAAATTCACACTCAAATTTATTATTGGAAATTCAAAATTACTGAGAAGCTTCATAATCACCAGGAGGAAATTTGTGATTCAGGTGAGTAAAGTACAAACACTGTAAAAGTACTCTAGCTGTGAGCCCTCTAGAGAGGGGTAGTACATATGAATGTTTTTTTTAACATAGCATAGAAATGGTTTTTCACATGGGACAGGTAGAGAGGGAACTGTTGTGATTTCTTTGTCATGCTATGGTGTGAGTAGCAACAGGATGACTATGCAAAGTGCAACTTCTTACCCAGTATTTCACCAAGTTTCAGCAACAGGTAGAAGACAGCACTTTTCCAACGTAGATCTGAAACTAGTCAATATTTGGATCTAGAATACTAGATTCTAGTTCTGGGACAGGAGAAAAAAAAACAAAACCAAACCTCAACAATTTCTTCCATAACAAAAGGCAAAAAGAAAAATTAAGGAAAATTGGGCAGGTAATTATCTTTGCAATTGTGACCTTGTCTTCATATTGTGAACATTTTTAACGTGCTCTCATGCCAAAGTGACCCTTTAGAAACTATAACCACTTGCACAAAGGCAAGCAGAGATACTCTCAGAGACTTAATAAGAAATGAATTACAAGGAACACACCGTGAAATGAAACCATATCCAAATTGCCACATAGAGATCATACCTCCAGTTCAAGACACATTATTTGTGTCAAATGTCACAACAAATTAAGAATTCTGAGTTCAACAGAACCTCAGTTCACAGAGCCACAAATGGCAAAACTTCACTCTATGCATCACAGCTTGATTAAACAGTGGTATTAATCATGCACTTGAAGTACTCTCTAATTAAAGGGTACGTGGAAATCAGAATTAAGATGGTGATGGAGAAAACATACTGTCAATTAATAATGGAAAGTAAGGTGTAGTTAGTGCTTTCCAATTACTTTCAAAATAACAGAATATTTTTCTACGTATACTCAGAAAATAAATTATTAGGAAAATATGAATTGACTCTTTTGGTCTCAAAATGAACCAACTGTATGTAAAATTTGTAAGTTACAAAGAGCCCAACCCCACTTGCTTCCTCACTGGGAAAGACCAAGTTTCTCAAATGTTCAAACTTTCAGGGTTTCATTAGATTCCAAAGCGGAAAATATTTCTCCCATGACACAGGGAAGTATAGCAAAGTTGCCATTCTAAGATTCACTGCTCTTGAATGCAGAAAAAACACTGGAAGGTGAAGGACAAAAAGTTGGAAAACCAGTCCAAGTAGCACAACTACCACATAACGTGCAGTTTCCACCTATAGAGACCCGTCTATGCTCTCATCTTCTCACTACATAGCATAGACCTAAAGGTCTATTTCTTCATAAAGGAAGAACATGTTCTTGTTCAGTGAAGGAGAGGAAAGGAGTATATTCTAGACTGGACAATGACCAAACTAAAAGACAGAAAACAAAATGCTAAATTTTCTTGAAGCTCTGCACACCTTCTGAATCCCCAGAGTCTGAACATTCAGAACTTAATCCATCACTAGCTGCAGTCCTTTGCTAATCTTTTTATTTTACTGAAAACAGCCTCTTGGAACCAAAAATTAAGGTGGTTTTTTCCCCCAGCAGAGTCATTTCTCATTTGCACACTTTGATGACTACTTTCTTAATGATTCAAATCTGACTTGAAAAGAACAACTGTTATTCTGTTTACTTCCTTCTGGTACCTCTGTAGCCCTCATTTCTGACAGAAAGGTAACTGTAACAACTTCATCTGCATATCTGCACAAAATGAGGGCAGTAGATATATGAAAATAATAACAATGCCTAGCCCTGAGCCTAGTGTCTTAATCCTGCTAGTCAGAAAGCAAAGAGATCATAGACACAAAAAAAGTACTTCTCCCCCAAGCTTTTTGATAGTCTGAGCAGATAGTTTTAGAGTAATTTAAACACGCTGAGAATTTGGCATTATTCATGTTTTAGTGTTTTCAGCTGGGTCATTTTTCTAATCTAATCAGCTAAACTTTGTGTTTTGAAATCATTTTCAGAACAAGAAATACATAATTCTCAATATTCATTCCACAAGACAAGTCATGTGTCAGCTCAGAAAATCTGTGGATAATACAAGATGAATTGCTGCCAGGCTAAACTCAGAGCCATCCTGTGTGGCAGTGGCAGAACTGTCTAAAGGGCAGCATATTGAAAAGAGATCTTGCCCATGGTCGGACTCGATGATCTGAAAGCTCTTTTCCAATCTAAATGATTCTATGACGCTAATATTGCCAACATACTCCAATTCTGACCTAAAAAATTCCAGCATCCCAGGCTTCTAGTTCTCTTGGGGTGACTTTCACGCACATTTGTGACAAATTTTAAGCAAATTTGGGATAGATGAAAGATGTTCGATTGACATTGATATCAACGTTTTACAAAAGAACTGCATGGGACACTGGCGGGGCAATTGCGGCTGAAACAGCATGAAGACTGCCTCATTTTTTCAGATAAGCTTATTTCTGGAACAAAAGATTAGTTTCCTTTAATGCTGCATACTGGTTTCTCTAAACTAGGATTTGGAAGGTATTAGCCATTGTGTAAATAGCCCAGCAGATTTTAACTCAACATGTTAATGGATGTAGAAGGCAAGCTGCCCTACCTACTCAGAAGGCAATGTACTAGTAATTCATATTAACTTGTATTTTCTAAATCCTAGACAATCCAACTCTGATTTTTCATGACAATGTCTGAACAGACAGCTATTCACCAGAAAACTATCTTTCCATCCAGCCATTTTGCACTTATATGCCAGCAATACAAGTTTAATTACTACCACTGCATTTTAGCACAAAAAAGTGAGTACATAGAGAAAAATCCATGTCATTAGCACACCCTCCCCAATTTACAATTCAAAATGTATACATTCTGAATATATATAAATAGATTATCACAAATCAAATCATGTAGACTAAAACATTATTAATAATGGCAGCACATCATCTTCTGATGTTTAAAATTCATAACTCTGCTCCATCCATTTGTCTTCAATGTAACTGGATTTTCTCTCCATACACTTCACTAGAGAAATTCCTTTCCTCCCAATGAAAGGAACTCTGCCCTTAAAAACTGGTAAAAACTTCCCAGCAAATGCACTAATACTAATACCTGCTTCTTAAAGCATGATTTTCAATTCAGTGGGGTTTTTTTTACCACTGATTTTTGTCCTTTAAAATGCATCGATTTTTTTTTTTTTTTTGCTGACCTTTACAGTATAAATGTCATTGTCAGATAAAATAATTGAAGCCAGTAATCTATTCACGGACTGGAGAAAATCTTTCACTGATTTCAACATGATATATCACAGTCTAATAAGAATCTAACTATATTTCTTTAGCAGACAAGTTTCTTTCCCTTAGTCTGATTCAGGTATAAACACAAAGTTTATACCAGGGAAATATTCTGAAAGTGATACCGGTTGCTAGTTGCCATGGAAATAATAAATTATTAACATGGTAAAGGGTGCCCTCTCTGTGGTGAACAGGTAACTGCATGCAGCACACCTTGTTTCCATCCAGGACGCAGGGTGCAAAGGAGGGTACCCCCAGCGACTCCGCCGCAACACCACCCACCTCCCAGCGCTCTGCAGTGCTCCGGCAGAGGTTGCGCACATTTATGTAATTTTTACGGAGACAATCGCTGGAAGAAATTGAAGTCCGCATTACCATCAGTCAGACAATCTAAAAGCTGTATCATTTTTTGTACGTGTCTAAATTTAGTACCTGCCCAATCCCATTCCTGTAATCCACCTCATTAACGCACAACGGTGATGAAGCCACTTGCTCTCTCTCCTCCCCTGGCTGCCAAACAGCCTAGTGCTGGTGTATACTCCTGGCTGTGAAGAACTATCCAGTGTATTTACCTGGAAACTTCTTATTGCCCTCCACAGGTATCAGATTAGGCCTTTAAGTAATTAGATTCTCGAGCACAACTCCTATTTTCTCTATGCTTTCTGCAAAGGGCAGTGACCGATGCTTTACAGGAATAATAAATTTGTCTACTTCACTGTACAGTCACTGAGACACCTACACATCTCAGCAGGGGAGCAAACAACTAACAGTCTTCTCAGGCTGCTTGCACCTCTGACAAGCTTCATTTTTATTGCTTTAGGTCAACCCCTCCCCGTCCCTTCTGCCAAAGCTGCTCCACTGCAGGGAAAAGCAGGCAAGATACATCGATCCAAAGAGACAAAGCACAAACAGTCATTTTAACCCATTAGGAGGCAAAGCTCTATTTTGAGAGAAGGGACAAGTGGTTACGAGTACCCAACCCCCTCAGTTTCCTCCTTTCCAGGGCAGGACACTAGACATAGGTACGCCCCAGTCCTTTGGGTGACGGGGAACACTGCGGCACCCCAAGTCACAGCACCGGCTGGCATCGCGGGCAAGGCAACGGCGAGGCTATGCCTTTCAGAAACCTTTCGTTTGGGACCCCAAAACGAGCATAAGTTGTCATGAGGCCAAGATGCCCAGTCCTGTGAAGACAGGAACACTTCTGGGCATGAGCAGGAAGGGAACGTTTTGTGCCTGGAAAACTGGTGAAAATACAGGGAGCTTTCAGCTGTGTATTTCTGTTACAGCAACTATTACGCCATGTTGACTCCATCCTCTCAAGAGGTTTCTACTCAGGCTTTAAAAATATTCAAAAAGCACTGGAAGTTAAGACTGGAAGCTTATTTATCCGCTTCATTCGCTCTGTTATGAGTTAAACTGGAGCTTTGTGAATGATGTCAGTCCTTCCTGGAGAAGACGGAGAGGTTGTACAGGGTGTTCAGTTGGAGCAGCTGCTTTTTCAATCAAGAGACACTCAATTAAGCAGAAAGGAAGAATACATAATGTACAGAAACAAGCTAGCTAGGGTTTTTAGCCAGGCAATTAAAAGAAGCGAGCTTGCAAGAAAAATATACCCACCTACCTCCTTTGTATTAGGTTGGCTTTCTAAAGGAAACCTATAAGTGCTGTGAAGCATATTAGAAGCCCAACATTCAAGGAATAAGAAAGGACATGTCTGGGGAAAGCAGTCCATAGTCCAATATGACCAGGGATGTCTGCTCCATGAAATTTCAGGGCAACAATTAATGTTCACTTCCAAAAATATATAGTTCTTTAAAGTAAATGAAGCATGAAGGAAACCCAATTACAGTAAGTACAGCAATGATCTGAACATACAACAAAAATGTCAGTGGTCTTGCTGTGCAAGTGTCATGCTCTGTGCCTCCTACCAGATTATGGGACTGTTTAAATCTATTTTCAATTTTTAAACACTCTTCTCTAAATTTCGTTTCACTGATACATAAGGAGACCTCTCTTCTTCTCATTCTGAATGAATTCAGCGGTTTTACTATTACTTTATGAAATATCTGCAGACTCTCAGAGCCCAGGCAACCAAGAAATCAAGTGATTGCAGCAGGTGTAGCAAGCTCTCGTCTGCCCCTGGGCATTCACAAGCCTGTCATCACTTGAAATGCCAGCTTGAGATTGCACCAGTGTATAGTTAAATATTTTATTTTCATCACAAGCCCACCTAATCTGGTCTTACATGTGGCACGTACTTCCTCCTCTGGCGTGGTGGCTTAGGTGTGCTTTGGGGGATATGAGCATGGGCTGCAACACGTGGACTGGAAACACAGGTGGGGATTATGGCTCGTTCCCACAAACTGATCATGCTTGCTTATATGGACAGGGTGCTCAGCTCCACTCAGATTTTACTACCCGAGTCCCCTGAAGCTAAAAAATCAACTCTAGCTACATTGTAACCCACATTACGACTAGTCCACAAAGACAAATAAAGGAGCAATTTCTGTAGCATTAGTCTCCCATATAGGAAAATAGAATCATAAGTAAGCAATGAGAATTTTTTAAAATAGTGGTGTCATAAATAAATTGATGTAGAAAAATATTTAAAACTACACCATGCCACCCTTGCCATGACCTTTCCATATCTTCAACATAAAAGAACATCTTAGAGTAGACTATCCTGTTCTTTATAGAGAGAAAATTAAAAGGCTGTCTGTGGCTTTCCATAAAATTTTTGTGCTTCAAAGACTTAAATCATACTACAACAGATTTTTCTATACAAATTAAGACCTGAATTGTCTCTCTATAATCTTCATTCTCTAACACAGTTGTTACAATTTCTTTCTCTACTGTAAAAACTGGAGACAAAAAATCCCAAAGAAAATAGATATATCACTTGTTTCAAGTTTTTCATATAGGCTTCAAAGATCACCAGTGAGGTAGCCGCAGCCCAGACTGTTTTGACAACAATTTATCCCAAGTTTACCACTTTGAAATTGTCTACACAAAATCATCTCATATTCACCCCTCAGATCTGCTATCTGAGTAAATTCAGGTATTGCTAAGTCTGTTGCGCATCTCATATTCAGAGGACTCAGTTTCAGTGTCAATCAATGGCATCAATTGTGCAGATTATGAACTGAATTGTAAAATTAACATTAACAGCCGAGCAACCGTGGAACTGATAAAATCACTTTGATGTAATGGTGAGTAATCATTGCTGAACCTCTCCATAGGAACTCAGCAGGGAGGGATGGGTTAATCATCTGCATTTCCACTGGGTATTACAAATTAAATACATATCAGCCTTAAGAAGCAGCAGTTTCCAGTGCAGCTGGCTTTCTTGGAGGAATCTGCAAAGGCATACAGCAATCACAGGGGTTTGTTGCCCCCTGCGCCCAACAGTCAGCATCTCAGCTCTAATTCCTTTTGACGCCTGCTGAAAGGAGCCTAGACTATAACGTGGATTTGGTTTGCCAAGGTGCAAATACCCGCTTGGCAGCAGGATGCATCCCTAGCACTACCTACAGATTACCATCTACAGGCTGGACTAGCATGACCCATAAACAAATGATTAGCACCAGGAGCTCCAAGGAAACACTGGGGCTTTTTATATTTCATCAGGAAAGCAGGAGCTAATAGCACTAGACTAAACTATGTTCTAAGTAAAGCCTATGTGAGTCCTGCCATCTGCTCCTCCTCTTTCCCACACATTTATGAATGTATTTTTGTTGCGGCCAGCAACATGACTAGTGCTTCAGAGCTTCTCCAAAGGAAGAAACAGCAGAACTGTCAAGTGGGTTTTGCAGAACCTAAGGAGTAGACAAGCAGAAATGTTGCGATCAATGTTGACATTGGGGAACTTTATTCTAAAGCATATACATAATAAAAATGTAGAAACCTACAGAAACATTGCACAGCTATCTGAGCTTCGCTGGTTCTCTGACATGGCCCTGCCTGATGGCTTTCTAAGCATGGATGCAGCAAAGTGCCTGTCACTTGCTGCTCTCCCTCTACGTGGAGCAGACAGCACTGAGATGTGGTTACATCACCTCATGCCTATGATGTCACATCACCCTGCGGTTACCCGCGGGCATGGGAAACCCCTGGGGTATTTTTTGTTATTATGTTTCCTAATATCAGTATTATCCTTTTAAGCTTTATGACTTTGTAAAGTCAGTATTTCTAGTCTCAACTATCCAAAAATGAGGACTCCAAAAACAGCAATGCTTACTTTAAAAATGCAGATAACTAGGAAAGATATGCAAAAATATTTTTACCTTTAGCTTATATCAGTTAGATTTCCCAGCATTATTTTTCTCCCCTCCCTAAAATCAGGCACAGGAGATACTCATGTTAAATAAACAAATAAGGAAATAAGAGTTACAATAATCACATTCTGTCATAACTCCTGGAGCTGGGATGGGAAGAGAAGAAACCAAATAGTACAATACTATTGATGAATTCACAGCACTTGACAATACACTGCTGACAAGATAGGGGACTTTGAAAAGACCAAAACAATCCCTTTGATGATAACAATCTGAATTTTACTGAATCCTCAACACTCCATTCCAAATAACCACTTTTTAAAATGTATTAAAATTTATAGCAATAATGCCTTGCTGTCCATTCCTCTACTTAGAAAGCACAAAGCAGTCATCTAAATCTCCCATGATAACATCTTCAAGACAGGAGCTTATCAGCAGTATAGAGAAGGAAAAATCCCGTGGGTTGGGATTACACTTTTGATTATAAACTTCCTGAGAGAAAGATGTCATCAATCTACATTCTTTATGAACTCTACCACATAAAAGCACTCTTTTACACTAATAATAGCTGTCAGCTTTTGTGCAAGCAGTACCTGCAACAATCCTCCTATGTGGAAAAGAAAAACTTGTTAGATACAACCCCTTAAAAGAAAGTCAGCTTTTTTTTTTTTTTTTTTTTAATAACGAAGCCCAGTTTATTTTTATCTTTCCATTGTCATCAGCATACCAGCTGTTACACATCCCTGTAAGGAAGATTAGACATTAATAGCCCTGTTTTCAAAATATATTTGAGTACTTGCTTCCTTACTCTATAATACATACATCCCAACACAGGAAACAATGGAAGGCCTATTTCTAGACAACTCGAAAAACGGGTGATGAAGAAAAGTTCACCAGGATCCTGCCATGCACTTTCGTTAGAAACGTCAGTTCTACATTCGCCATCCTGGCCCCCCATTCAGCTCTTCTCTAGGGAGCAATGGCAGAGGTCCCAGCAAATGACAAGTGGCTCGGAGCAGGAGGAGGCTCAGCAGCCTCTGGCAGTTGGCGAGTTGCCTGTTTCAGGGCCCAGGCAGGTGCCTCAGCCTGGTTTTTGAGGCAGGAGCGGGTATTGCAAAGTAAGCTCAAGAGACTTAGCTCCCTGAGAGCACGCTGGCATGACACTTTGCCACATTGTGAACTGGGACAGCAGCAGAACATGCAAACACCAGGAAGAGTGTAAAGATGCCCCCATTAAACAGGCAGTCTAAGCGTTTAGGACCTCTTCAGATACCCACTAAGCCATGTAATTCTGCATTAATAAAAGCACACTGTGCTACCTCTCAGAAGAAAGCCAGTAATAAAAAATAAGATTGGTTCCAAAATGAATCCTTAGCTCGTACTATCCTTCTAACCTCTTCATACCACTTTCAGCACAACAGGTTACAGCTTCCTCTTTAGCCATTGCTGGCATTCTTATATCAACCTCCACTGAAACTAACAATTTTCCACGTGGTATCGCATGGAAAACTTCGCTAAAACCCAGAGCCACTGCATTTATTGTACCTAAGCGATTAGTGAGCTTACCAAGGAAAGATATCACATTAGTTTAGCATACTTTGCCCTTAGAAACATCATCTGGTTTTATCCCATTTTCTTTTTTATGTATGTATCTTTACATATTTTTAAAAAAATCAAACCAAAACCCCTCTCCCTCTCCTATAAATTCTTAGTCTCCATTCAAGGTAGACTTACAAAGTCTGTTGTTCTCCGGATTACTATACCTCTCTCTCCTCTGCACCTCCACCACATGAACTTCTTAAATATACTGTTATAATTGCTACTCATCAATCACACAGTAATACCACTAAGTGGGTACAATCATCGGAAATGTATTTCTGTATTATCTTAAGGCAGTTCTTTACGAACTCGAGCTGAGAGGTTAGCTCCTGTACAGCCATACCACACTCTTCAGACTGTATTTCAGCTTTACTCGTGCTGCTGTCCATTGCATTAGCCTCCCTTCGATTAGCCATTCTAATTTTGCCAGCGGTCAATATTCATCAATCTTACTGAAAACCAAACACAAATGTATTTACTGAACTTTGTGAGACTAGCTAGATCACCTTTTTTCTTTTTCACATTTCTCATAGTTTTCTTTTTATTTTGCCAGAGAACATTTTGTTTATAAGAATTAACTTGGCTTGAATTTGCCAATTCTCATTTAGCTCTAAAATGCTTGGCCTCTATGATGTAATATACTTCACTCATAACCTTTTCCTTCTTTGCTTGTTCCCAATGTTCTTTGAGGTGAACATTCATCCAAGTTAATGGGTGTGTGTGCTGTTGTTTTAAAGAATTGTCACACTACCTCCATGTTCAAGTTCTTGAGCTGTTCAGTTCAGCAGCATTTGAGAGTTACCTCCTCTACTTTGTCAGAATTTCACCTTTTGAAATAAGGCGTTTCAGATATAGACCAATTTTTGTCTTTCCACTTAATTTAAAATCAGTTAATTTATTCTCTTGTTGTCCAAGCTTCTTTCTTTACCTAATTCCTTTGTAACATTTACTATTGCCAGACGAAAATCTGAAGTAGTATTTTGTTGGTCCAGTGGACATTTAAGTAATGTCATCTTTCACAGGATAAAACATCCCATATGCTTTAAACTACTGTCTTCTCTCAGTTTGGATGGACCTCAGATCCAAATGCTCTATCCTCTTGATCTTGATACAGAAAAGTGAAAAATATGAACAGACAGGAGGATGAGACTGTCTTGCTTTAAAGTAAGAAAACGTGAAGATCAAAGAAAACTTCGGGAGGAGATTGGTGATTGTAACACATTGTGTAAGCTCTGGGCTTAGGGCCAATGCCCAGTTAAATTTGTGCCTTGGACTTCAGCCGGCCATGCCAGAAATAGTGATGCTATTCTAGGGAAGGTGCAGCTGGCTTCTGTGACCGGCCACTAACAGATCACATAAAGGGACTAACACAATTAGTGCAATAGGCTGGGCAGTGATGCTCAGCACAAGACACACCTCAGTTTCTGCACTTTAACAGGGGATCTCAGGCTTCAATTTCCTTCCCATAACCTTCGGGTAGTGATGCCTTCATCATTAATTCAAACAAAAGTTTTGTACTGAATCAAAACATGGTCAAAGCTCGTTTTGCATTTCTTCCTTTGATACTTTGATTATATGCAATTGCATATTAAAAGAGACTGAAACACTTCACTCACAGCGTTTGCTCTTTATTCTTGAGAAAATTCAGGGAGTTACCTCCTGCTATGTTGGCTCTGCAGAAAAATGCTTTCAAAAAAAACTTCTACACTTCCTAGTCATGCTGTTTATTAACCTAGGTTTTAAAAAAATTTTTTATAGTAGCCAAACTAGTGTTTCTCTGACTCTCATTCTTAACAAAAAGGATCAGACAGTTTTCAGGGTATTCACTGAAAGCATCAACTGACAAATCAGATGATTCTCAAACAGGAGGAAGAAAACACAAGGCTCCCACCCCACCAATACATTCAGTGTTTCTATTATATTTGCATCTAAACAAATGTTTGCTTAGCTTTTCTACTGCCTTGAGGTATGAAATACTCCCAGCTAATTCATTACAAAAGCATCAAGAAAGTCCTGGTAGCTGCAGAACTGCATGGTCTGTATTTGAAGCTACAGGTGAAAGAGTAATCTAGTCCCCATTCACTCCTTTTGATAACTGAAGCAAACACTTTCTAAAAAGCAGCATACAGACATGGCAGGAGAGTGCTTAATATCCAGCCAAACCATTCTTGACTCATACTTTACCTTGTGCAGACATAAATGATAAGATATTTAGGAAAAAGTAATAGCCATTTATCCTTTCAAATGCATAGTTCCTTCATTCCGTGCAGTTCAGTGCACAGCAACATAACTTACAAATACAACGCTTACCTTGATCTCAGCTAAATCAGTACATCAGCAGCCTAGGAGATCAACACTGACAGTTATCAGGCGTCTACATGACAATCATATTTCATAGAGGTGCTCACAATTTAGCCCACGCATTTTCATCTCTGCTCATATTTTCCAGCACGTAGACTGGAACAGTATAATTTCTCTACTACTACTCCTCTTAGCAAGCTAGGAAGACTTTCAAAGTTGAAACTAAATAATTTGAAGGAGGAATCAGGACATAAAATACCATTTGGCAAATTGTAGGAGCATTACTGCTACAAAGTGGAATGCTCTCACAGGAAAACTCCAATACAGCAGATCTGATACAGCAGTCAGCTAAAATGAGAATCTGTAAGTGTGGCATTGCAGTGTGCATTTTACAGGTCTGTCTAGAGCAAGACACCTTGAAAAAAGAACATGTTTAGTGAACAAAACAACTTCATTATCCCTGCCAAACTTAGAAACTGGTATCCTGGATTGTACTTTTGTTCTCAAGCAGCAAAGCTGCAGCATTTTCTCAGAAGATCACACACATACCACCACCAGATCTCTTGATGACCAGCCTTCTACACGTAGCACTTTGGGAGATCAGAAGGGGGGAATATCAGTGGAAGTAGCAATATTGAAAGAAGCATTTTATATAAGAAGCCAGCTGCTGACTAGCTGAAGCAATCCGTACAGTACAGCACTTGCGTATGCAACTGTCACTTCTGCTGCAATTCCTTAGCAGCTGCTATGTTTGACCTGATGCAGGAAAAGAGAAAAGTGAAATCAGGACAGAAAAAAACCCAAACCAGGAACAGAAAGAGAGCACGCAGAAGGAGAAATAAAAATGTTAAAGAACATATAAGAAAGGACAGGAAAAATATCTCACCAGATTCTTCCCATGCAGTACAAGTCCCTTAATTTTGGGGCTCTAGGTCCTACACTAGCTCAGTATTTACATACATATTTTATACATTTTGTACTTGGTTCCCCTCTAGTGGACCTTTATTGGAAGATTGTTGAACATTTGCAAATATTAATTCAGCAATCCAACACCCTTCCCTGACACATTTCTTTTGTTCTTATTTTTCCCCAGAAGTAATCTTCATCATTACAATAAAGGTAGGACACCAGCTACAGACCCTGCTAATAAATCTTTGTGCATGTGATCATCTCTCAGTATAGTTTGTGCAACACGGGAAAGCACTTTTCATTAGTTTCATAAAAGAATTTATGTCATCATAAAAACACCATGAAAGGAACAGTGCATAACACAAGACAAGAGTGTCTGAACAGAATGATTCATAATATTCATAATAGCATACAAATTCCAAAGACCAAAATGAAGACAACTCTCTGGATTTTCAGCAATAAGCCTCAGAATCAAAAATGTTCTTTTGTGACCTTTACATAATTCATTTGCTTTTACAAGCAGTAGAAGAACCACCATTAGTGGTTCTTGTAGAACATTTCCAAACTCATCTGTGAAACCTGTCACACTGTGATGAGTTTTACGATAATGTTCCTGCCAATGCCACTTTCATTTCATTTTACCTACAAGTTCCTGCCATACAGTAGCCTGCTTCTCCTTGTGCAGTGCTCCTAGATTCAGATCAAACCAGATGAACACAAAAATGATTCAAAGAAAACACCATTTTCAACAATGCCTTCCTGGAAACTTTAAAAGACATGCAGCTGCCCTGCCTTGGCCAACACACTTGGACCCAGACATCAAAGAACTAAAGCAGATCAGAAAGGAAAGGTCCAAGAAGAAGGAATACCTATCAATTCCTCCTCCTCCTCATTAGAACAAGGAAGCTATTCATCACCAAGTAAGGATGAAAGATGTGGAGAGGGATTAACAGAAAAAGACAGCCAGAAGGAAAGGCATAGGTGAGAAAGAAGATCGGTTTGGTTTGGTTTTTTCTTCTTCTCAAGAGAGGACCAAGTACAAAACCTAAAAAGGCAAGACAGAAGAAGGAAGTGAGAATCAGACTAGTAGCACCCTGAGGACCATCTACTAGACGCAAACGGCAGATTCTCCTTCATCTGAGATCCTTTGGTCTAGGTGAATAGCTTGAACTCCAAGCAATATGGTATAACTCAATCAGTCTGCTGCATAAGTGACATTCAAGATAAATCAAAGATAATCCTCCCTGGCCTTAAAATACATAAATTTGTAGAAGGCTCAGATAAGCAAGGAAGTGAGTAGAGGTTACAGGATAGGAAGGGAAAACTTAAAAGAATGATGTAACATATCTCAAAAAGGATAACAAAGAAATTCTCACTGATTTCAAGCTTCAAAACAAATGTGTAACCATACTACGAATTTTTAAGTGCATAATTCTTATTTTCATATAGATATGTGCTCTCCAAGATTATTTTCTTTCCAAGACCCTGAATAAATACAATTATGTCTATTGTTTTAACTGACTAAAAAAAAAAAAAATTTAGGACGCATCTTTCTAGGACACCCTGCACCTTTGAAAGACGATATTCCATAGTTTATTAAATAGTAACTGGTAGGTTTCAAAAACAGGGTGCAGCATAAACTTTCCAAGTATTTCCTATTTGTAATTAATCACTTCTTAAAGTTCAAGAATATTCCTTCTTCTGTAGAGAGCACCAACAACTCCAATCAAACACAAGTTCCCGGAAGAAAGACTCAGACCTTTTGTATTCTCAAAATTAGCAGGTATTCTTATGACAGTGGATTTTTCAAGTCCAAGTTTGCAATTACACAGTTATTTTGCTTGAAAGTCCATTGCACACAAGATCACAATTTTCATAACAGAAAATTTTTATTTAAGATACAAAGACAGAACTCAGTGGCAGAGACTTCAAGCACACAAAACAGCAATAAAATAGTTATTACTGGCATTGAAAGTTGCCCCAGAACATTTCAAGTATGTGAGTTTAAATTTATGCCTGAATATCCCTCTCTTGTGAAGTTACATTACAGCTATTGTAGGAACTGTAATGTTAATTTTTCTCCCTTTTTGACACCGAGATTCCTTGCGTGATGTTTCCTGTAATAAAGTAAGGAGACAAAACAAATCTAGAAAAAAGATGTACTGGCAGGAATATGGCAATATAGAAACACTGAATATGCAACTGAGATTTGAAGAACTGCACATTTAGTTAAATATACAACACCCAGTTACTCAAACATAAGACAAAGGACAAAGCCTTTGACTAAAGTAGTTCATACACAATAATAGTCTTAAATTTTAAATAGGCAACTGCATCATGTGAGGTCATTTCAACACACAGAACTCCCAAGGCAGCCGTGGGTGGTGTTATTCCACATGTTACCATTGCCATTTGTATTTGGAGCTCCTCAGGCCAATATTGGCATGTTGAAAATTAGTCACTAAACAACAAAACTTTTTAACACTTGAGTCTCCTTATTCACAAAATGGACTTTTCTTCATTAAATATTATGACCACAGTGTGATAGAAGTTTTTTAAATATCTTACTTAGGTTGTTGAAAGACTTAGCAAAAGCATTTAAGGAAAATATTATCTGGAGTCTAGTAAAGTATGTCCAGTAAAGAAAAAAACCAATATAAATGCATTTTCTCTCAAAGAGATTATGCTAATACAGCACAAATGATGGTAAGGCAAGTAGCACCAAATTGAAAGACAATCATTTGCTAAAAAATTTACCATAATAATAAGAGTAGCATACAAGGAAAATATTAGCTCAAGAAATAATATATTTGGAAAGACATGCCACATGAAACAGATGTTTAGAACCTGCCCGATCAGCAAATTAAAAGTCCCTTGCAGAAGCCATAGCTGTGTACTCACAGCACTGTTCTGTACAAGAGCCCTTTAGGGTAAGTCCCATCACGCAAGTAAGAATTGCTGAGGAAGCAGCTTGAGGTTTTCCAAGACTGTGTCATCAGCTAGAACTGGAATTTAGGAACTGTGTACTCGGAAGACGGGTGATTGCCTCAAGGCAGGCTGTAGCCAGCTGACTTCTGCTACCACCCAGGTCTCAATAGCTTCCCAAAACCTCTTGACTGTCCAGACAGTTCCAAATGATATCAACTAGTGTTTGGCAAGTTGGAAGCCAGACTTTGCCACAACAGTTAGTGGGAGCAGATTGAAATAGAAAGTAGTGATGTTAGAAAGAACATTTAACGTTTTCTAACTATCTTCTTGTATTTCCACACATAAACTAACTAATAAATAAAGTTCCTCCCCACATGAATGCCTCGTTGAAGAGACTGATTATGCAAGTGAGTACTCTGAATAAGGTCATATCATTGCAGCAGCCACAACATGAGTTAAAACCAGAAGCTGAAATGTATTTGATGAAAAGCTCACCGAATCAGTTAGCATCTGAGCATGTCAAAAAATCACCATGCCAGATTTCATCGCAAATACTCATTTTGGCCTTGAGGCAAAAGATTCAAGCCAAGGACACTTTGCACTCTGTTTGGGGTAGGTCTGCTCTCTGATGCAGTGATCCAGCTTAAGGAAGTTGTGAATTTAATTTGCATCATTGGAGTAAAGTTACAAACAAATCTGATGCTGATTCAATGCCAATATATTGCCTTTAAAGTCACTCCCTGTAGTGTTCGTAGTCACAGCTATCTGAACATCCTATTTTTTTGGCTCCTCTTTTCACTGCTATGATACTCCTTTAAATCTATCAGTATCTATCATTGTTCTCATATTGCCAGAGAAAATCATTCACTTGAAGACATAGAAAAAAGATGTTAAGTAAACATACACAAAGGAATTGCAGGAAATGGAGCAAAGCAGACTCATAAAAAATGAATACTGACAAAATGATTAAAGGTCCAACAAGTACTACTATTAATATGGTAACTTCACCCTAAGATTTTAGTCTCAGTCTGTGAAGGATGTGTGTTGCTTTCACACACAAGGAAAAAAAAAAAAGAGGAAAAAAAAGGAGGAATATGGCTTTCCTAAGAATTTCTTCAAAACACAATTAATTAGCCAAGAAATAAACAGTATTATATTTAAAAGCCCATCCTGTACGCATAATAGATACCGAGAACATCACAAATAGTCAGCAAAAGGTCAAGTGCACTTTGTGAATTGCAAGATCAAGCTGAAAATATTAAGAGCTACCATGATACACTTAATACATGCAACATCTTTAAGACTACAATGGAAGACACTGAAATTTCGGTATGCTGAACATCTCTAATATCCAGCTTCACACTTTCTCTGCTGATTTGACCAAGGCTTGATATTGTTGTTCCAATTTATTAAAGGATGGAACCCACAAGGACATGTCTTTTGATCTCGATGCATCTACATTTTAAGCACACACAGTTTTTTATCTGTCTTTAATTGAATAATGGGGGGAAGCATTATTGAAGCACTTCAGAAATATTTTCATGTTTATGTAGAGAAAAAAAATCACCTGATGCACTTTATTCAAATTGATATTGTTTCATCTTTTATCTCATAATGGATAACATTGTCTCTAAAAACTGATCTAAGTTATAAACATTTGAGAAAAGTATGATACCTTAGAAAGTGAACTTCTACTTTATCTGTATGATCTGATGACGGCAGTTTAGCATGAAGAAATCCTGAATATATTTACTCAACCTCTTCCTTGACAGCCACAAAAATACTAGTTTTAGAGTAATATTTGGGGAGGACAATTGCGGGGGGAGGTTGATTTTGTTTGTTTGCCTCTGTTTTTTTTTAACTTTATAAGTGATTCATATGGAGTTCTATATTCATAAATGAACTGTGCATTCTGAACAAGAATTCAGTCTCAGTGGAGTACAAGACTGTTGCAGTTGATCACAATATAGGTGACAAATTATTTGGATTTGAAGCTGCTACTGTCACTAAAGACCGGGTATCTAAATCATATGCATTCAAACAAACAAAAAAGCTATTATTTCCACACTTAAGCAAAACATTCATGCTGAAAACCTGAAATTCTTTCAGATAAGGAAGTAAAAAAAAGGCAGGAGCTGGGTACTGAAGTACTTGATCTTTATTCAGTTTGTATATTCATTTTCTTTTTAAATAAACAACACAAAAGCAACAGAGATCTCAAACATGAAATGCAGATTAACTAATTACAAAAGATTTTTATTTCCCAGACATTGACATCAAGCTCCTACTCAAGAGACCCCAGAATACTTCACAGAAACATAAAGTCCCAATCTTCAGGCAGAAAAGCTAAACCAGGAAAAGCTAAAGCACAACAGGACAGAGAAAGGTCAGCAACAGGGCAACAGAGGACCCCAAAATAAAAACCCAAACCGTTGCTTTGTTAAATTACTTTTACTTCCTGCCTAGCCAAATATTTTTAACCTGATGTCTTTTATCAACACAGCCTTACAAAACATTGATTCTAGTTTCTTTCCCAATCAAAGAGAGAAATAAGTGTCACATCCAAGATTTTTCTTAAATTGTGTTTAATCACAGCAGAGGAGGAAAGGGAAAAAGCTCTACAAATATTTTCAGCCCCAGTTCCTCAAATCCATTCATGAAAGGATGTTATATCCACTTGTACATACCACCCTTCAAGATCTGTGTTAAAGTATCTTTTCTAAGCAGAAGTCATGAAGGAGGGGGAAGGTGTTGAAAAGGGTATCATGAAGGAGTGAGTCTTCCTGACAGCTAAGCCTAGAGAGAGAAGTGAATGGCAACAACCTGTGCTAATTCCTCAAGGTAGCTATGAACAGAGAATGCAGGTTTGCCAGTACAAGTATTTCTGTTTCCTGGCCCATGGTATTGCCCACCTATATTCAAATAATCAAAACATGAGATTACAAAAGATGATTTACAGTTTTCTCAACATCTATAGACCAAAAAACCCTGCTGCTACAGAAAGTTCAGTGACTCAGGGGCTGATCCAGTCTCTGCCTGAAAGCAGTGCTCCAGATGAGGCTGCTTTAGCAGCTCAAGACTTTAGTCATCCCCAAAGAAGTTGATGCAAATTCTGATTTATATTAGAAGCAGAAAGGAACAGGGTGGTTTTCACCTGCCTTATGTTTCTATGTAACTAAAGTACTGTGCTTGTTGATTTTCAAAGAATCCTAAGGCTAAAATATGAGTCAGGCTGGTGCTAACATACATGGAAAAAAAAGACTTCAAGTTTAAGCGATAGTTCCTACCTTCCATAAACACTGGATTCACTGTTAACACATTTTGCAAACATATGCAATATCCTCCAAATTATATTATATTGTAATCTAATGTTAGTAATCACTGCAACTAAAAAAAAATTACAGGCATAAAAAAATAGATAACTAAAACTCCTTGGCACTTCTCAGTGATTTTGCATGTCTGTAATTTATCACTGTAATTGTATCACTGTTACACCAATAACACTCAAGCCTACTTTTCTATTTGTGGCAATATATCTTGCAAGACAGAATGCAAACTACTGGTTTTTGGCTCAGAAGCTGTGGTTGTTGAAGAATTTAAACCAGACACTGACAACCCTGGATATCGCTACCTGCTCCAGTTACTTCACTTGGTGCTTTCTGTTAATTTTGTGCCCTGACCACCATCCCATCATTTTGGGGCAATACTTAAATTAACACTTGACAAAAAAAAAAAAAAAAAAAAAAAAAAAAATCCATAAACTGTCTTTATATGCAGTCAGAGAGCCTATTTTCTCGATCAACCCCACCACATAAGTTTGTAAAAATGTAAAATATAGTTAATTAAACCATTGCAAAAAGCACACAGAGCAAACTTGCATAGTAGCAGTTTTATACACTAAGACACTAAGGTTAATCTTACAACAAGAAAGATAATTATTTGCTCTGTTCCATCACCTTAAACTCAGGGACAATATACATTTACCCTTCATGTCCCTAAAAGTAAGTAGAATGCTTTCACTGCTGAAACAGCATACTAACTTCAAAGTTCATTTCCAAGATAAACACCATAAAAATTGAAGAAATAAATAGGTTATACTCTGGTAAGATTGAATTACTACTTAATTTTATGATAAAAATAAAACTTTTTTTTTTTTTAAAAAGAACTTAGATATAGAGAATTCTTAAAGGTTAATCCCATTCCCATGAAAGCCGATCTTAGTATATATTTGCAAACTTCTCTATCATGCTCCTTTTAGGCTTTCAGAGCTACGCGCCAAAAAGGAAGCAGACTTATTCACTGCACAGTCCTTTATTTACAAGACCTTTCTTTCTTTGCACAACACCTCTGCTGTGCTGCTTAATTTGTCTTCCAACATTACTCCTTCAATTTGGTCTTTATACTTAAACAATAGCAAAGGAAAACTGTTTTTTTCATTTGTTTCCAAATTTTACAGGGCTACAGATTTTCTTTTTGGAGTGCTTTATGGGATTTTGAGATGGGAGTTCTGTTCTTGCTTGAAGACTAGGAGTTACTAAACTAATAATTTTTAAACCTAGATTAAGGATAGCAATGTGATAAGCTTTAAAAATATGTACCATTGCTTTATCCCTTTGTCGGGCAATGGAAGATACTGTCTTTGTATATGAGCTAAAAACTAGCACAGAGCTAACTAGCCAAGCTAAAGTTAAAAATTAAAGAAATAATTAAGTACCTTGATATTGTTATAGTTAGTGGGAAACCTTACCTGTTACCTAACCCCTTATGACAAAAGCTCCTGAAAGGTAGAGACCAAAATGCTGAGTTCATCAGTATTGCATCAGTTAACCATATTTATGGCAGAATGTGAGGAGATCAGGTTGTCATCAGCAAACAGGCTATTTACTGCCTGTCTCCCTTTTGTTTCTAAAGAAAAGTCGTAATAAAAAGTGGGATGGAGTCATTTTCCTCAGAAGAAAAACAGTGAAACAGTGTCATGGGGCCTCAGAATACAAAGGAGGAAAGAAGCACTATGGGATACCACCACAAGGTGGTTTTTTTGTTGTTTTTCTGGTGTTTTGTTTGGAGGTTTTGTTTTGGGTTTTTTTTGTTTGTTTTTGTTTTTTAATATAAGTCAGTAAGAGTTTTTGTTTCTGGCAGTGGCAAAGTAGAATCAGTTTGTTAGCCAGCTGTACATCCTCTCGCCAGGAGAGAACAGACCCCATTCTTTGCTAGAGCTGTGCTTAGAAGAGAAGAATAATAATTTGTGGGAGAAAACAAACCACGGTGCAGGCACCTGTCATGACTGTCCAGAAAAATCTCTCCTCGCTTTTTGTATAGGATTCTTTATATACCAAATCAGTGGAGGTTTTCTTTGCCCACAACGCCAGCACTGCTCCCTCCCATAAAGTATCCCCTGCAGGGGCAGGTCAGAGATGCAGAACCCCATTACATCACCAACGCTATATTCCCAACTAGAATTAAGAACAACAGAATATTGGAAAGGTTCCAAATATCTGCTCTGATACTCCTGCAAAGCAAAATTGTGTAAGATCTTGTTTTGCTCAGAAAGTCATAGCACGTGAACCTCTCCATCAATTTGCAGGACAGTATGAAGGAAGCCACTGAAAAAAATCTTTGGTATGAATTGAGCCAGCTGCTCTATACATTCTGCCCTGTTTCACAGATCGTCCCCTTTCTCTCAGTGCACTTGGATCAAAACACTGTGCTTGTCTTCTTGTGAGCAGAAGCTTGATAGTAACATGAAGAAGTCAGGTATGCGAGTCTGTCTGTGCAAGACATGTTTCATTTTTCAGCAATCTAATTGGGATTTGATCTTCTACCTGCACAGTCTCTTGTAAGCCTTTCTTCCAGAGATGGCTCAAATCCACTGATAACTAAGGCACCTCTCTACAAATAAAGGAAAAAACCAACCACATTTAAATAATGTAAACAAGCAAAGAAATGAAAGAGAGACGGAAGTTTATACCTCTCCATTATACAAACAAAACCCAGATTAAAATAAAACAAACAAAAAAACCCCACCACAAATAAACAAGCACCAGTTGAAACAAAGTCTTCAATAAACAGCAATGTCTTTAGCAGCTGACTTTTCAGAAAGATCTCTCTTAATTTCTACCTCATTACCCAGGAGAGGTAGCAGAGAAGTTAGACACATATTAATGGTCTGCAGTACATTTGAACTCTCTTGCATTCAATTACAAAGCATTCTGCCTGAAGCTATTACACTAGCTCTTTGTCACATACACCTAAAAGCCCACCCACTCTGTATGAATTCAGATATGATACTGTAAGATAATTATCCATTCGGTGGAAAGTCAATGTTAATCTTCTCAAGGACATTTCAAGGATTATCTGTGATACCCACCAGTCACTTTTTAAACACATAAATAAAATAGAAAACTCAGTCTTTTCAGCTGCTTCTTAAACTGGTTAACAGTCCCAGAAAGTTTTGCTGAAGGCAATGAAATATCCAGTCTTGAGGGGTGGATTGGGGGGTGTCTATCCTAGTCATATTAAGGACTCTCCATAACTTTTATTGTACATACTGAAATTAGTCTTTGTTATTTCTTCATGCGACACGCTGAAAGTTACTTTGTGTGTTGTCCAGTGTCTTCACGGTTTCACTTTCTTACTGTGTCTTGATTAGATCACCAACAGCTTCAACTATTACCAATAATTTTACTGGGAATTACTCTAGTAGTGCATCCTATATTTTTAAAGAACAGCAGAATAAGAATAGTCTTTTATTCTCTCTATAGAGAGAGAATGATAAGGATTGTCAGAAAGGATTGATCTTAAAGTTTTTTAATTTCTTTTAAAGCAAAATACTCTGTAGCTAAAGAGAGAAATAATATATGAATAGAGAGAAATATCAGAAAGAAAATAGGTTTACCACGGCTGACAAGCTCAGGAAACTGACCTTATGATTTAAGGAAAAAGTAATGCAGGTCAGCAATAAGTGTTTCCATCCTCACAGAAGTTACATTGCCACATTCACCTGAGAAGCAACTCTGGCTGGCTGAATATAGAAAGGTGCTTCCATTGTATGAACAGAGTGGACAAATAAAATAGCGGTTTTGATGGATATTTAGAGATCACATAGATTCACATGGTATATGAACCAAAACAGGCAGTTAGCACAAGCTACAGCTAAACAGACTTTGGAAAACAAAGAGGAGGAAGAATTGCAAGGAGAAAAGAACGTGGTGGGAAATACAATGACCCAAGTTCCACTACTGCTTTTCTGTTTGGACAAGGCTTACTCTTTCAGGAGTGCCATCACCATATTAACGCATGCGTATGAACAGTTGTGAGATCTTTGGCTGGAAGAATTCCTTTAAATACCAACAACTTTAGTGGATATTAGAGTGCAATTCACTCCAGGTTGTGGATGTCTCACTTGGAAGCCCAATTCAGTATCTGTATTTCTATGACATGCTACAAAGAAAGTAACTTTGAAATTGTCTGTAGTCTCAGGAGGAAGTGGGAGGCAACTGTAACAAAGCAGAAAATGCCCTTCTGGTAATTAATTTTTCCATGAGAAAGCTATTCACAATGAAAAGTCCTCAAGTGGACTATAACAAGCCCTTCACAGAGCTTCTAGAGCTGCTGATTAGCATTCTGTCCAAGTCAACCCAACTGTAAAATCTGGCACTTAACCTTTGAAGTTGAAAATACAGGTCTGAGCCCCTGTGGAGAGAAATGTGCAATAAATGTGGCCAATAATCTTTTTAATGTGACAGTTAAAAGGAAAACACAGAATATAGGTGAAGTAGAAAGTCAGGCTTTGAGGTCTTCATAACTGTGGCATGCCCAGCTTTGCTGGAGAGAACATGGTTAAACCTATGTTTTATTCACAGTTTTTCTGAAAAGTAAAGCCAGAAAACATTACAAGACTTCAACTCTTGCAAGTCTTCACCAGCCAAACATCAGTAATATTAAAATGGGCTCTCATTCCTGCTTTGTACAAACAAAAAAACCCAGGCTGATTCAGGCTGTCTACATTCTTCAAACCAGTGTGACACAGAATGGTCCAGGATCATCTTTTTTTCTTCTGATAGGTAGTGCTCCTGTGCTCTTCTGCATTCAAAAAGACCAATGTGAATTTCTGCACATTCACTATACCCAGCATAAAGGAGCACCCAAACAATGTTGGATGGAAACTGAACAAACAAGCAAGCTGAAACAAAGAACCAAACCACAGAGACATCTTAAACTTAGGCTGATGAGCAAGGCATGTTGTTGGCTTTTTCCTTCTCTTACAGTTTCTTACAGAGAGACCAAAAGGAAAGACAGCACCTTTCTCTTCCTCCACAGCAACAGAGAAAGAAAAGAAGTTTAAAACAATAAGGAAAAAAGGTGCCAATGTTCTTTCCTGAGCATTAATCTCAACACTGGTAGTGCATCCTTGAATCACAAACACCTTTCCCCTAATATTTGATTCTTTGACTTCCCCCACTTCTTTATATTTGAAAGTACTTTTAATTGACTATTAACGCACACACTCCATACATTCAAGAATATGGATTCCACGACTGGACTCTCACCATATTGGAGAATATCTAACCCCTGTAGTCACAGAAAGTGGATGATATTTCTTCCTTACTGATTCTAGTGGCAAAACATCTGTAAGTTCTTGACTGTTTCGATAATGCCTGAAGCTCCCTGCAACATAAGCCATTCTCCTCAACCTGTCAAGTTTAAGAACTAAAGTTTAAAAAATGAGTGATGGGAGCCCTGAAAAAGAGAAAATAGCTCCTTTCTATCCTGGCACTTCTGCTGCTGTTTGGAATTAATTTAATCTAACATCTATGAAAGCAGAATTAAATTAATTGTATTACTCGTCTTAGCTGATGGCTAGTCAAAACTACCATACTGTGCTGGTTTTGGCTGGGATAGAGTTAATTTTCTTTGGAGTAGCTAATATGGGGCTATGTTTTGGGGTTTGGATTTGTGCTGGAAACAGTGTTAATAACACAGAGATGTTTTAGTTACTGCTGAGCAGTGTTTACACGGAGCCAAGGCCTTTTCTGCTTCTCAGTGCTGCTGCTTCTTCAGTGAGTAGGCTGGGAGGGCACAAGAAATTGGGAGAGGACGCAGCCAGGACAGCTGACCCCAGCTGGCCAGAGGGATGTTCCAGACCATATGATGTCATGCTCAGCATATAAAGCTGGGGGAAGAAGGAAGGAAGGGGGGGACGTTTGGAGTTATGGTGTTTTGTGTCCCCAAGTAACCGTTAACACGTGATGGAGCCCTGCTTTCCTGGGGATGGCTGAACACCTGCCTGTCAATGGGAAGTGGGGAATGAATTCCTTGCTTTGCTTTGCTTGTGTGTCCAGCTTTTGCTTTACCTATTAAACTGTCTTTATCTCAGCTCACAAGTTTTCTCACTTTTACCCCTCTCTCTCCCCCATCCCACTGCGGGGAGAGTGAGTGAGCGGCTGGGTGGTGCTTAGTTGCTGGCTGGGGTTAAACTATGACACATCCTCAACCTCAAGCCATAATTTTTTTAATTTTTTTTTTTGATATACACATAACCATCTATATATTGAGTCTTTTTTTCTAACATTTCTTGAAGTCACTTAGGCAAACAGCTGCTTCCTTCACGTACTGTGGGATTTACCCCAAGGCTTGAAGAACAAACAAACTCCTTCAGCTTTGGCTAAAAACTCAATAATGCTTAACAGGGCAGCAAAGGGCTCTCATCACCTACAGATCGGGCCTGAGGGAGAATGTATTTGCCCCTAGAGCCCACAGAAACACATGAAGAGGAAGGAGTTCCACAATCTCACACTAAAACGCTAATTTAAATTCTAGTTCTGAATTGGGTTTTCTAAGAATTGAAATAAATGGCTTATTTTATTCAACTAATAATGCCAACTGGAACAAAACCCATCTATCGAGCATTAAGAAAAACATCCCACACATTAACTTCAGGAATAATGGTTTCTCACTGAAACCTTCAAGGCTTGATTCTTTAATTTATAAATCATGGAAAGCTGAAGTTCATTCATTGAGGAGATCATCATGGCACTGCTTAACTGTCTCTTCCCAAACTCCTCCATTAGAGACCACCTTACATCTACTTAGCAGCTTTGAGATGTAAACTTTTCTGGGAAATATCTTCTAGCATGAGAAACATCTATACCTTGAACCTTGTTTTCATACGCAAATAAATATTCAAGCCACACACAGGACCAACTTCTCTCTCTCACATTTCAAGCATTTTCCGGGTGTTGTTTGGAACTCCTAAAGTTATTCAGTGAGAACAGTTTGGGGAAGTTTCTTCCTCACACAATGAAAGCTGCTGAGATGGTCTAAACTGACAGAAATCAATTCTGGCTGCTGGAAACTGGCTGGAACAAACTTCGCAGATCTACTTTCCCCTTACAGGAATGCTGCATGATAGTGAATGACAACAAGAAGCTAGATCTGTAGTGGTTATATCTTAGTTTTTCTACACTGCAGTTAAAGGTGGGGCTGCAGCTTTCATAGACATATGTAAACCAGCTTTCAAGTGATAAACTCAAATACTGATCATGCTGTGACTGAGGCCGATCAGCATGAGAAAACCACACTTAAGAAGCAGGGCACTTAGACCTCACAAGCTTTTTGTCATTCTTGGTATCTAAACTAATCACATAAAAAATTGGACATGCTTTCAAAAGCTGTGGTACAACCAAGTCCTGCTCCAAATTGTATTTCTAGAAACATAGAGCCTTTCCCAGACATTCAAAAAATTATATTACAACTAACTTACCAATTCAAACTAGTTCTTCCAGTGGGTCTCAGAAAAAAATATAAAAAATGAAAATTAAAATCATCCCCACATCAACCAGTTTTAATGCTCAGTTTCATTTCTGAGGGGGTCTTCAGCTGACCCATGGTTTTAGTAAGATGAAGCCAGAGACCAATTTGTCAGGAGCAGCTCCTCACAGCACGCTTTCCTGCTACCTTTCAGGCTGACAGTTCCTTGGCTTCTGGCTCCTTACCCTACAAATGTACCTGTTATTGTGTGTATTGGTTTTATGTGGCAAGGTTTTGGTAGCGGGGGGGGTTACAGGGGTGGCTTCTGTAAGAAGCTGCTGGAAGCTTCCCCTGTGTTCGAGAGAGAGCGAGCCCATACCAGTCGGCTCTGAGACGGACCCGCCGCCGGCCAAGGCCGAGCCAATCAGTGATAGTGGTAACGCCTCTGTGATAACATTTTTAAGAAGGAAAAAAGTTGGGAGAGTGAGAAACAGCCGCTGAAGAGAGGAGTGAGAACATGTAAGAGAAACAAGCCTGCGGACACCAAGGTCAGTGAAGAAGGAGGGGGAGGAGATGCTCCAGGCGCCGGAGCGAAGATTCCCCTGCAGCCCGTGGTGAAGACCCTGGTGAGGCAGGCTGTCCCCCTGCAGTCCAGGGAGGTCCACGGTGGAGCAGATCTCCACCTGCAGCCCGTGGAGGACCCCACGCCGGAGCAGGTGGGTTTCCGAAGGAGGCTGTGACCCCGTGGGAACCCTGCGCTGGAGCAGGTTCCTGGCAGGACCTGCGGATCTGCGGAGAGAGGAGCCCGTGGAGCAGGTTTTCTGGCAGGACTTGTGACCCCGTGGGGGACCCGCGCTGGAGCAGTGTGCTCCTGAAGGACTGCACACCGTGGAAAGGACCCATGCTGGAGCAGTTCGTGAAGAACTGCAGCCCGTGGGAATGGCCCACGTTGGAGAAGTTCGTGGAGGACTGACCCCGTGGGTGGGACCCCACGCTGGAGCGGGGGAAGAGTGTGATCAGCCCTCACCCTGAGGAGGTGAAGCGGCAGAAAATAACGTGTGATGACCGTAAACCCCATCCCTGTCCCCCTTGTGCCGCTGGGGGGACTTGGTGGAGAAATCCGGGAGTGAAGTTGTGCCCGGGAAGAAGGGAGGGGTGGTGGGAAGGTGTTCTGAGATTTCGTTTTATTCTCTCATTACCTTACTCTGGCTGA
This sequence comes from Buteo buteo, assembly GCF_964188355.1. Classification (NCBI taxonomy): domain Eukaryota; kingdom Metazoa; phylum Chordata; class Aves; order Accipitriformes; family Accipitridae; genus Buteo; species Buteo buteo. The sequence goes on from NC_134174.1 coordinate 37,227,578, forward strand.
TCTGTAATAAATTGAGCTAATTTTCCCTAAGCTGAGTCTGTTTTGCCCGTGACGGTAATTAGTGAATGATCTCTCCTGTCCTTATCTCGACCCGCAAGTTTTTGTTATATTTTTCTCTCCCCTGTCCAGCTGAGGATGGGGGAGTGATAGAACGGCTCTGGTGGGCACCTGGCGTTTAGCCAGGGTCAACCCATCACAGTCTTTTTGGTGGAGAATGCGGGCAGTGTGAGGAATTTGAGATAAGGATAGTAACTGAGAGAGGTAACGGGCAAAACATGGACTGAACGCAGCTAGAGAGTTAAGAGCTGCTTGATAAGTGGGGAATTTTTATTGTTGTAATTGTGGTAAAGGGACGAGGGGTGGATTGTGTGTAAATTGTCCACTTTTTGTTGGTTTTGTGATGATATTATTTTGATTTTGGTGTGGGGAATTCTTTTTGTTGATGTGAGTGAAGATTTTGTGTGATGAATGTAGATTTTAATGATAATTCTTGAAAATGTGATACACAGAGGCGAGGGGTGGAATGTATTGGTTTTATGTGGCAAGGTTTTGGTAGCGGGGGGGGTTACAGGGGTGGCTTCTGTAAGAAGCTGCTGGAAGCTTCCCCTGTGTTCGAGAGAGAGCGAGCCCATACCAGTCGGCTCTGAGACGGACCCGCCGCCGGCCAAGGCCGAGCCAATCAGTGATAGTGGTAACGCCTCTGTGATAACATTTTTAAGAAGGAAAAAAGTTGGGAGAGTGAGAAACAGCCGCTGAAGAGAGGAGTGAGAACATGTAAGAGAAACAAGCCTGCGGACACCAAGGTCAGTGAAGAAGGAGGGGGAGGAGATGCTCCAGGCGCCGGAGCGAAGATTCCCCTGCAGCCCGTGGTGAAGACCCTGGTGAGGCAGGCTGTCCCCCTGCAGTCCAGGGAGGTCCACGGTGGAGCAGATCTCCACCTGCAGCCCGTGGAGGACCCCACGCCGGAGCAGGTGGGTTTCCGAAGGAGGCTGTGACCCCGTGGGAACCCTGCGCTGGAGCAGGTTCCTGGCAGGACCTGCGGATCTGCGGAGAGAGGAGCCCGTGGAGCAGGTTTTCTGGCAGGACTTGTGACCCCGTGGGGGACCCGCGCTGGAGCAGTGTGCTCCTGAAGGACTGCACACCGTGGAAAGGACCCATGCTGGAGCAGTTCGTGAAGAACTGCAGCCCGTGGGAATGGCCCACGTTGGAGAAGTTCGTGGAGGACTGACCCCGTGGGTGGGACCCCACGCTGGAGCGGGGGAAGAGTGTGATCAGCCCTCACCCTGAGGAGGTGAAGCGGCAGAAAATAACGTGTGATGACCGTAAACCCCATCCCTGTCCCCCTTGTGCCGCTGGGGGGGCTTGGTGGAGAAATCCGGGAGTGAAGTTGTGCCCGGGAAGAAGGGAGGGGTGGTGGGAAGGTGTTCTGAGATTTCGTTTTATTCTCTCATTACCTTACTCTGGCTGATCTGTAATAAATTGAGCTAATTTTCCCTAAGCTGAGTCTGTTTTGCCCGTGACGGTAATTAGTGAATGATCTCTCCTGTCCTTATCTCGACCCGCAAGTTTTTGTTATATTTTTCTCTCCCCTGTCCAGCTGAGGATGGGGGAGTGATAGAACGGCTCTGGTGGGCACCTGGCGTTTAGCCAGGGTCAACCCATCACATTGTGTAAAAATTTTCTCTATTTCTGGTGATTGCATGGGTGGCTGATAACTTTTTTCCTTCTGATTCATATATTTCCCCTTGGGCCTTTAGACTGCTCCTTTACAGTATCATCAGCCTCAGCAAGCGACTAGTAATTACAATGTTAAAACACACATTTTCCAATGAAATAATTTTTGACTATGGGCTGTACAAAAACTAGCTTTGTACAAAACTCCAAGTTTACTCCATTTTCTCCTGCACCCTAAAAAATGAGTGGGCAAGAAGGGCAAGCTTTTTTATATATATATTTTCTTTCACTATATCTTTACACTAATTAGAAGAGCTTTCCCCCTTTCTGCCCCTCACTTTGGACTCTTCTGTGAAAGGCCAAGACTTTTTAGTGATTCCATGTTCCCTCAGATTGTATGTAAGAAACCACACTTTTTGGAGAGGAAAGTCAGTCAAAATGTTCTTCAGAAAAAATGACTGCCATCCATTTCATATTTATAAGTTTTCCTGCATGTCTTCTCTCAAAATCTGCTGATGTGTAGGCATGAAAAATAAAGGATGGTATTCGTGTCATATCATCCCAAAACAATACCACTTCAGCTTTTCATCTCAGTACTCAGGTCCAGAGTCTTGTTTGAAAATGAATATATAGATACAAACAGAGTGAAAGTTTGGGACTTCTTGTGGCTTCTCTCAGATAACGTGGCTCATAAAGCACCTCACTACCTCAGTGCAGAAATCACCACGCACAAAGAGGCTCCAAGGAATTATTAAAAGTAGTTGTACTGCATTATTGCTAGAAATCTCAACTCTGACTTAATTCAGTTTTCACAGTACTGGCAGACTAGCTTCAACAGTGATGTCAATGCTCAAAAGCAGATAGTTAAGATAGGTAATTTGTAGACAATGACACAACAGGTGGCACAGCCAAGAAATAGTCCATTGACATGGATTCTTATACTGTTATATTCCACAGACTAAGGTCTCACATTAGTGTTACCTATTTTCTTTTTTCATCAAATGCTTTGCTCTGCTAACTACCAGTTTAGCACAGAATTCAGTTGCAAACAGTTTTAAGGAAAGATGGACTTTAAAGAACACAGGCCTATTGATATGGCAGTAATAATTCTCTCTCATAGTGCAGGCAACATCCACAGGCAGCTCTTTGACCCACTCTTTTCAACACCCTGCCATGCTTACTCCAATACTTTCTCTACACTTACTGTGTTTGGGGGGGGTTCTTTTGTTTTTAATACTGGAGTGAACATACTAAAAGGATTAGGCATTATAGCAGTTAAATATACCGAGTGTTTGCTGATTACACTTGATTACTTTTGCAGAGGCAAGCGGAGACAGTTTCCAACCATTTTCAAATCCAACAGGTATCTGACACTAACATAACTGTATTTTCATATCTTGCTAAATTATGAGGTAACGAGAAACAAGAGCATCCATTTTCCAGCCCAATCTACAGAGTTTACTTTGTGAGCAAAGCAGCCTACAAAACCAATAGCTCATTGGCCTTTTAAATTGCCCCATAATGACTACAGTAGGCTGTCTCTAACTGAATTTGAATTTCTGGTATGTCAGGTCATGTTAAATCCCATAATGCTACATACTGTCAACTTGAAGCAGAACATGGTCCAACCTGACATGGTGAAAAACAACCTTGCAAATCTGATCCGAAATGATGTGGCAGATGATACGCTGAAACACACATTGGTTTCCAAAGCAAATGCAGTAACATACCGACCCTCTAGAGAGGGAAAACATTAGGTGATCTTTCATTCTCTCTCGGGCAATACCTTATGTCTCTGTACACCATAATTTAAGAACTGTCAAGGAATCCATTGCTGAACGGTCTTATTGACAGCAGGTTAACAACAAAGACGGATGGACAGATGACTGCTAGCCTCAATAATGCGCACTGTTATAGGCCTAAGCACACGGGTCAGAAGACTCAGCCTAAAACTTTGGATTCTGTGTTGAGTATATGGATAAATAAATCTCTCCCAACAGTTCAGGATACTTTTGAAGCTGCTTTTACCAGTGTAATTATTGGTTTCCACAGACCAAACAAATGTAATCACTATGGAAAATGCAGGTCCCATCCAAGCTTTTACTAATAGTGTATAAACACCTATGGTTTCTGATAAATATAAAAATATGAGAATGAGTTTAATGTACGTGTCAAATCACGTTACTTATAAATACATTCACACACATATGCATATACACATAAATAATCAAGCATTCCTCAAACATACTTTTAAAGGACGTCTGTGTGGCTGCCTAACTTCAACAGGATTTACAACCAATTAAAAAAACAAAAAAAAATTAAAAGAATTTGTTCTATAAAGGTATGGAAAAACTGGGAGCATTTTTGAACAAAAGCAATTTTAAAATGCTTTTTAAAAACTAGAAAATACAAAGGATAAAATAAATAACCCTTTGTAGTCAATGCTTTTTGCTAATTTTTAGTCAATGCTAATTACCAATTCAGACAACTTAAATTGGGATACCCAAACTGGAGACAAAAACTTGAAATCTTGCAAAGAAAACCCATTTTCTTTCTTCTTTTTTTTTTTTTTTTAAAAGTAGCAAATATTGCAAAGTGGGCAGAAATACACTAACAAATCTGTAGAAAGGGAAGAGTGCTTAGGTTTAACGTCATCTTTCATGAATACTTCATGTTATACTTACGTATAACAATTTGAAGAGCAATTTGCACATAAAAAAATAAAGTTATCAATGAGCTCTTGATCTAGTAGTCTGGCTGAACTTAAGTCCCCTAAAAAGCTTATGAACAGTGTTGTGTTTCTACTGCTGGAGATTATTTCCATTTTATTAGTACCTTAGAACTTGCAAGACATAGTAAGGCTGTAGGGTTTGATGTACTGAAAAAGCTCTTCAATAAATACAAGGGTTAAAGGGAAACAAGCAAGGCAAAAGATGTCAAATATTGGTAAAGTTTGCACTAAGTGCCTGTTTAATATAAAGATCAATGTGCTGACTGAAGCTGCCCAGTAATGAAATACAAAGTGCCTGACTGTCAACAAACAGAAAAATAGGGAAAAGCAATTCCAGAGATAAAAATAAACATTTTTCCATTTACTTTTCAATTTATTTAATGTATTTAAAAATACAGAAAAGGTCTGGAGATAAAGTGAGATGCCTGCCTTCAAAATATCACTGGTCATTACTGCTGTTCTGGGACAATCAACATCCAAAAAGCATCTGCATCTTAAATTAATTCAGCCCTTTTCTCCTGAATGTTTTCCAGAAAGACACATATGCAAGAGGAATCATATTTACTTCTAAAGGTGAAATATATATAGAAGATAAAAAATACATATATCAAAGCACTTTATTATATACACTGACAAAACTAATTCAAAATGTCCAAAAAGAAAATAAAAATTAAATAAAATAAAAGCAGCTTTATATTTTGAACTCACGATTAAAGTATTAATTTCTTTTTTCCATAGAGTGAACAGGCCCAACTGACCCAAATGTTTATTGGCAGCAGATCTGTCTTGTCACAACAAAACCAGCATTTCTGGAGTTTCAGCTCCTTGCTAATGTCTGAAGATCCTAGTGTCTGTATTTCTGGTGCACAGGAATTACTGGCAAAAACTATTTCTCACTTCAGTGAAAGAAAAATATCTACAGTTTTTGGAGCATTCTGCAGCCTAGAAATGAAGGAGATCTCAATTATCCTGAAATACATTGTAGCTGTTTTCTCATCAGCCCTGGCTTGCAAGAAACCATCAGTGGAAGCAGAGAACTGTCCCATGCAAATACCAAAGCCCAGGCTTTCTTCATGGCTACCGCTGTGAAACTGCAAACAGACCCTATCCATTCGTGTGGTCAATTTGCATTGAAGCCATGTAATTCATAATGATCTATGACAGAGGAAAGGAGAGCTGTGGGAAAGACCTTTTTTACCATGATCTAGAGTAATTTTTCAATGACCTGGTCTCTACCATTTGGGTTTGCCAGCACTCCTTCTGAAGGCATCTGATGCTGCACAAAACCAAATCCTTCCTGATGCCAAACCCTTTCTCCAGCATCGCAGCACAAAGCGGAGGGCTGTCAGCGGTGGCACTGCCCTTCCACTCCGAAGGGACAGACACATCCCCTGCTGTCCAGGCACAATACTGTTCAAGAGATTCTAATAAACCAATTATCCTTCGGTGCATTATGAAACAATTCCTACCCTGATACGCTCCTAATAACAAACCCCCCAAAAATAAAAATCCTGCTCTCCTGCTGTCCTTCTTCCCCCCTTTCAGTAATAAATGCCTTCCACTAAAAAAAAAAATCTTCAATCACAAGAAGAAAATAGGAAGATTAATTAAACATTTGTTATCTAAACAAGTCCCACTCTCAAAAGAAAACTTAATCGCTTTTATGCAGGAAACCTCTCTGTGTAAACATATTAAACTTTCAATCATCAGCATACAAGGACATTAGAGAAAAAGAGTATTATCTGAAGCAGAATTACCTTCCAGTCATAATGCTTGCCATATAAGTGTCTGAGGACAATGAAACAGAGACCATACAGTAGGAACTCAAAATTAATACAGCATGATAGGACTGAGATTCTGTAATTATTGCCCTTTTAATGCACATTGGGTAGCAGAAACAAGTTCTCAATTATCAAAATGTCTTGGGGAGTGGGAACTAGCTCAGTCATCTTCATTCTGCTGTATTACACTTATTATGTCTCTGCTGGCCTGTATACCTTTTGTCAACTGCCTTAATAGTGATACGAAACACCACACATTACAGAAAGAAAATTAGGAAGGCTTTATTACAATTTTTTTTAAGCTTCCCAACAGTAAACAAAACTGTTTAAAAGGGAAGACCAGCACAGCAGGGCAATGTCTCTTCATAGTCTCCCGAGCACTCGTTCTTCTAACATACGGGCATTCAGGTAGAAGTCCTTCAAAGTGTGATTAAATACACACTAAAATATCCTACCACCTCACGACTTTCAAACATTTTAACATCACATTTTATCTTTCAATTTAACACAGGACATATGTTAATCTCTGAAAAGAAGTTGAATTTGACCTTGAGACAAGTCTTTCAGTTAATTTTACTTCAGTATCATGTAGGTTATAACATATTTTACCTTGACTATCATCAGGATTTACAGCCAACAATTTCCAATATTTATCAGCTTGTCTGACTTTAATTATAATAAGCATAGAGCTAACTTCAAATACCACATCTATCAGATTAAGTTCTCGGAAGCTCTCAGCGAAGTCTAAGCATCAATATTAACTAAGGTAACAGGGACTTCCTTGCGCTACCCATTTTACATCATGCGTTAATAACAGAGTGTTGACTGAACCAGGAGAAGTCAGGGAGAAGGAACTTCATACATCCACTGTAAGGTGAAGACAGCATTATCAGCTTGGGAAGCCCCTGATAACCAAGTACTTGGCATACTCTATGTTGTATGATGGAAAACAGGTTTTCCATTTCATATACCAAGAGAGACAGAGGGGGAAAAAGCAAGAATAGAAGAAAATCCTAAGAGATAGTCAGCTCACAGTACTTAAATACACAAACCTCTCTCGGTTTGCCAGATATTTTATGTTCATGAATCAACACCACATTACCTACACAGCCTGACCTTGCCAAAATAATTCACTCTCCAGGACAGACCAAACACAACAAATTTAGCCTGGAAAGCAGAATGGTAAAAAAAGCTACCAGGACTACAAGACAACAAAGTTGTAACTTGAAAGGCTTTATAGCTCTAACAAGAACAGGCACAACTCATCTCCAGGGGTTTTTGTGTCTTTTTTTTTTCCATGCGTACTTACAAAGATGATATACATAGCTAACATTTGTCCTGTGTGCACACAAGGGAACTAGCACAAGAAATTGTACACAGTTTCAATGAAGGTATGTTCCTAAAAAAGCCTGAATGTTATGCATTAGTCCCTACCCTCTAACTTTGTAACACTGACTTATTTAGGAATCTGCAAAGCTAGGTACTGATTTGCAAAAAAAGAAATTTGCTTTTTTTTTTTCCCCAGAAGATTCATGTTTTTTAATGTGTCTAAATCATACCAAACCAAACTCCTATTCCTACAAGTTTTTTCTCTGCTACCTCTGTATTTAAAGCTGAACTTAGAATTACAGACTCCAGGTAACTGATGTTCATCAACATAAGCACAAACTGCCTTTGCTCTTTGTTTACACAGATGCATACACATTTGTATGTATATTGCTCTGTATATGTGTGGGCATATAAGTAATGTATATATGTATTACACACTTATATGCAGCATGAGGACTTGAATACAAACACAAAAATGCACCCTTTGAAATAGTCTAAGCACATATGTTCATGGCTGTTGTGCGCATATGGGTTTATCCCATTTTTCTCCTATCCCTTAGTGCTCCTCAAACGTTACCAATTAGTCTCAGCAACAGGTGGCTAGCCGTAAGGACAGACAGGCAAAATAAACAGCATTTTCTCAAAAAGCTGGCTCTGCTTTGTTAGCTGCTGTGTCACAGTACAAGCAGACGCCATCAAGAGGCATGTCCCTAATTGTGAAGACTGCAGGGAAAGGAAGACGACCAGCTCCTGATTAGCCCCTTGATTAATGTTACCCAAATGACTCCACAGCTTTTCCTGTCGGGAGGGAAAGCTCTCAAGCAGGAGGAGGACAGAACCGTAACACAGTCCACAAGATTTACATTCCAGTGAAGCCTCTGAAGCAATGTGTGATCACAAAGGGAGAAAGGCAGATCATTTCGAAGGCTGACATGCAGCCTCAGCAACTAAAGTACTAAAGTGAGATGTAAGCCCCGCTGCAGAGTGTGACAGTAGTTATGGCTTCTTACCAATTACTTCTAATAGGGGCGGCTCCATTTCCCCACTGCTGTGTGAAGCAAGCAGAGAGACAAAGACTGTACCTTAAATAGCCACACTAACTGCAAAGTGAATGGCTGTCAGATGAACCACAAATGAAAACAGAAGCTGCTTCAAACTTCATAAATACTGATCTAGCTTCCTCACCCTTCAAATAAGGAGAACAAAGCTGCTTGCAAGTACAGCAAGGCCCCTCCTGAAGCTTGTACTTTGGAAAAAACTTACCATTGGTTCAATAATCCCCTGCCTTAAGCACTTCGGGTCAAAGTGTCTCTAAAGAGAGGTGGAAGAGCCTTCTCCAACAGGAATGCTAACAAATACAACCCCTATTATGAAGTAATAATCAGAGTTTCTTTTCAAAACTGATGATAAAGTAGGGCCATACCACCTTTTCTCTAAAAGTAAGAATTCACAACAGGTTTTTTTTGAAATTTATGAACAACTAGATTTTAGGTTGGCTTCTGTTACTACCATTTTAATATGAAAAATTAGGGGCCAGACTTCAGCTTGATCCTCACCATAGCCATGCACTTCCTTTGTGATAAATATTTATCACTTTAAAAAAGCAAACAAATCTAAAACGACACACACACTACCTGAAACCTGAACATTTTGAACATTCGAGAGCGACAGAAAAGCTGTGGAAAAGTCCCAGCAAGAGAGACGTGAACATTGCTTGTCTTAGTATTAGATTTAGGGCTGCTGCAATCCATGTGGTAAGTGGAAGATTATGGGCCATGCACGTAAACCTGACTGATGAAAGCCAAGTGCAGATTACTCTGATAAGAACAAGGTGCATTAAAGTCCGATTGACTGATTTGGGTCAGGATTAACATGATTGATGACGGCATGTACATGCAAACTTGGTTGGTAGTAGTATATATAAATCCTTCTCCATGTGGATCTGCAGTGTTCTGAGACATCAAACTGATACATGGAAGGTTCCCTTAAATTCTAGTAACATTAAGTTTTGCCACATTTCTTCAAAAGAAATGTTTCTTAAAAAACATATTTGTCCTGGTTTCGGCTGGGATAGAGTTAATTTTCTTTCTAGTAGCTGGTATAGTGTTATGTGTTGGATTCAGTATGAGAAGAATGTTGATAACACTGATGTTTTCAGTTGTTGCTAAGTAGTGTTTAGACCAAGTCAGGGACTTTTCAGCTTCTCACATCAAGCCAGCAAGAAGGCTGGAGGGGCACAAGAAGCTGGGAGGGGACACAGCCAGGGCAGCTGACCCAAACTGGCCAAAGGAATATTCTATACCATATGACATCACACCCAGTATATAAAATAGGAGGAGTTGGCAGGGCGGGGTGGGGAGAAGGGGGGGGGGGGGGGGCGGGATCTCTGCTCAGGAACTAACTGGGCATCAGTCAGCAAGTGGTTAGCAATCGCGTTGTGCATCACTTGCTTTGTATATTCCAATTCTTTTATTATTATTGTTATTTTATTATTATTATAATTTTCTACCTTTCTGTCTTATTAATCTGTCTTTATCTCACCCCAGGAGTTTCACTTTTTTTTTTTTATTTTCTCCCTCATCCCACTGGGGCAGGGGGGAGCGAGCAAGGAGTTGTGTGGTGGTTAGTTGCTGGGTGGGGTTAAACCACAACAATATTCAAAGGGCAAAATAGTCACTGGACCAAGCACTTAAATGACATTAAAAGCCAGTGAAACTTGGTCATCTCCCTGCCATTAGTCCTCCAAAACCTTCTCTTTGGGAATTAAATAGTGTTCAAAGCATAAAGATGAAGCATCTTTCCAGCTTCTGTGATCTTTAAGTTTAAGGACTATTTTAGCTTCATTTTGTTTTAAACATATGACATTTCCTATCAACATGTCAAGTTCTGTAAGAGACGCCTCACAATAAGACAGGCTATAGGGAGATTCTGGTATCTCAACAACATGACTACGTCCTACACAAGATTTTCTAATGAAAAACTTGCTTGTGGATGCGTTTACTTATTTCAAATAAACAAACTAGGAATCAACATCACATATTGGCATGTGTGATTACCACAGTAATTAAAAGCAATAAACATTAAATGTTTAAAATCTTTCTTTCAGGTCATTATCATCAGAGTCGTTCTTTTTTCCTTAAAATAAAAAAAAAATAAAAAAAGAAAGGATGTTTTCCCCTAACAAAACATCTCTTTAGCACATAAAGAATTAGCCAAATAAAAAGCAGCCATCCTCCCACCCAAGACATATGGGAAAACAAAGCTATTTACATATATCCCCACAGGTCTCCTTTTGCTTGCCAATTTCCAGTCTTTAAATCATTATTAAGGCAAAAAAACATTTAGCTGCTGACTTTTGTTAGCAGGTTTTGCTAAAGAGAATACTCAAATCAATATCAATTCCTCACAGCAGCATTTCAACCAAGGGATTTTTTTTTTTTCAATTAGGTGGGTAACATAAATAAGAACATTCAGAAACACATTGAGCTAAGCATCTCCAAAATCACTCACATTTACACACAAAAGCCATAGGTATTCTTACTTTCTAATTTTCTAATAAATCCATGACAAAAAAAAGTCCCTACAGATTCTGCTGGAGCAATACTTGAAAAACAGCAGTGACCACAAATAAGAGGAAATTCAACTAGGCTTTTTGTTTTCTAAACAATCATTCAGAATCCCCAGATAGTTCTCCTGATGTTCTAACACTTAAGATTTCATTGTTATTAAGAAACAAAGATCTAATTAGCTATTGTTTTGCTAGATAGCAAGGGTAATCTTTCTTCCTACATTAATGTTAAAAACCTGCAATGAAAATGCACTCCTCTCCTGCAAAGGGTCAGAGCTTCTCAAATACTCCCCCTGCCCCAGATGATCATTAGTTTTGTAAGGATTTTCCTTTCCTTCAGGTGGCACTGACAGCCCTTCTGCAGCAGCAGGGCTCAAATTTGTCTGGTTTTACTATAAAGCGATTAATGGCCACAGTGCACAGAAGAATAAATGTCATTAAGTCCCAAGCAAAGGAAAAGGCCACCTTCACAGGAATTTAAGAAAAGTGAACAAGAGAAAGGCAGATCTTGGATTAACCATGACTAAATTCAAATTTTTGCCTTTTTTTTTTTTTTTTTCCTTTTTTTTTGGCAGATCCTAGAACAGCACAGTGACTACTGTAGGCCAAGTGGTTTAGAACTCTCTCAGATATGGTTTACTCCATCCCAGTCCACCATACAATATAACAGTAAGTCTTCCTTACATCAGCTGAGAAAGATGAAACACAGACAGTTAATGCACAAAAGGGATTAAACACTGGAATGTTAGAAACAAACCCTTTCCTGAGCAATGGCAGTCATGAGTACTGTAACTTTGTGTCTGATGTTTGGATTACCTCATTTAACAATGTCCGATTAAAGCTTTTAATACCCTTGAATCTTCTGTAAGACCCTTCTCTTTTGGGATTCCCTAATATCAAACCTAACCGAGCACCTGCTGCAGCTGGGTTGATTCTTTGCTGTCTCATAGTTTGCAATTGAGTTCAGAGTGCAACCTCTTGCACAGCAGGAATTTGGAGCTCTGTCTTGTCTTGACTACTTAGTTTTTCAAAATGCATAGAAAAGACTCGAGGCCTCTGCCATATCAGATCGATTTGAAATTGGTCAACAAGATCAACATTATTCAGAACACAAGCAGACTGACAGATGATCACACGAATACAGAGTGTAATCACAGATGCCGTATTTTTCAGGAACCAAGTAAAATTCAACACAAACTGAACAATTCAGTCCATGCATACATGTAGACAGCCCACTGTACAAACAGTTATATGTGTTTCAGTCTGAGGTTATATTTAGCCTTTACAGTCCCTCTATTAAGTCTAAAGATAGAGCACCTGACATATACATGCATTTTGCAGGATAGGGGCTGATACTGTTCCATGGGCCTCCTGGCATGGATGGTATCAGGCTCTGTTGCTTAAAAGTGCCTCATGCAGGTGTTTCCTCACATCAGGCAGACCTTCCTGCAGCAGGATTCGAACCCTGGAGACATCCTGAGTATTTTAGATAGGTTATAAATTCTCCAGTTCCCTTCCTGTGATTACTCATTTATATCTGGATTTCAGGGAGACTATTCACTCATTTAAAGTTACACTGGTACATCGGTTCTTGCATAATTAGAGAAAAAGAAGGTAATAAAGTTTTCATCTTTATTCTTTATTATTTAAACAACCCAATCCATATTTTTTAACTGAAACAAGAAAATAGATCTCAATCTACAAAATAAACTTCCTTCTCTCCTTTCCCCCCAAAATGAAGCTTTTAGTTAATTTTTACACTGTATTTTTTTTTAAATGTACTGCAATGAAGTTGCCGAGTTAGTGAAATTAAGCCCTTCTGTCACCTGCACTACATGGGCCAAGCCCATAAAAGCAAGCAGACAAATCTCACTGCTTTGTAGTTTTCTCTCCTACCACTGAAGTTTAATAAGTATTTTTTCAATCACATCATGTTATAAACCATCAAATGATTTTGATGCAACTGTCTGAAGAGACCTTAAATATCTTATTATTCTCTGACATTACCAAGAAACAATCAAGATTTCTATTATTGCTAATTAGCTAGTTTTCTGTCTGTTACTGTTGCACAGCACAAGTTACTAAACCAGATCCAAAGTGAAAAGGCTAAATTATAGTAATCCAAACAGGAAGAGAACAGGCTGAGATTCCACCAAAAAACACTTCCATCCCTCAGTGACATTACTGCCCTCACATCAATGTAACATCTCCCCACAGCCGGTCTGTGGCACCTGAGAGGGTGGCTGCACTTGCCAAACTCACTTGCCTCTGGGGTTCCAACCCCTTCTGCTACCGTGATTTTGAATTTTGTTCCTTCCTAATGGTGTAAGTAGGATTTGAGAGAAAGAAAACCAAAATACATCTGTCATCAGTACTCGGTCAACCCCACTAATTGGCCAATAATCCAACATTTAAAGTGTCCTTCTTTCTTTGCCTCCCACCCTTCCCACTGCAAGGCTGCCCTTGTTATTGCTGTTTTAATACCGTAACATATTGTTTCACTTAATTACAGCTTGTCCAGACTTATGTGGCTGTACAAGATGGGAGAGAATAAAAGATATAAACCACCACAAAGACTCCCACAGATACTACTTTGTACAGCAGAGACAGAGTATAACACCAAATGTTGCTTGCTAAAGGGAGAGTGTACTTTGGGCACCAGAACTGTCATTTGGAGTCAAATACCTGCACTGCAAACTATTTTTTTTTAAATAAAATTTGATGAGCTCATATATACTTCCATACAAGGTAATCATAACACAGCATCCTTAATGCAGAGCAACAGGGAAGATCTTCACTCAAAATTAAAGCGCACTGCTGTTCCTTCAGCCAACAGGATTTCTATTACACCACAAGTGCCTGGTGGGGTATCCAGTTAGGTGTTGGTGCTCAGGCTGCGCTAACTTATGAACAATGCCAGAATTTGACCTTTAATTATTCTTCCACAGCGGGGGGGATTCATATTCCTACTGACAAAAATAAATGGCAGACAGACAGCTTTTTCCTGTAAAGATTCTGTCATTTGAAGGATAACAGTGATTACAGAGAAGTGTTGGTTCTAGTTAATGGATTATTCCTTTCTTAACAAAGTTCCCTTGATGTTATAATATGGCTTTCAGAAGACAAGATATATCTTAATTCCTGTTAATGGCAATATCAAATATTAATATCAGTGGGCCAAAGCAAAATTACTTTCAAAATCACTGAGGAGTTGCATTAAGACAAATGAGATCTCTGGGCTATGGTCCGTTATGCAAGGAAGGCAATTTTTATTTCGGGGACTGAATATTCCTTAGTCTTTTGGCATAAACATAACAACCATTCTTCCATGGCATAGTTTCTCTATTTTCCTCACTCCGCAAGGGTTCTTTGTCAGGAAGATATTTTGCTGATGATATAAACAAATAGTGGCCAGAGGCAGACCAGAGAAAATCACGATCACATTGGAAATGAAATTCAAGCCAGCCATAATATGTACCAGAGCTGAATTACTATCCTGAGTTCCCTTACATGTCTGCTATGCGACAGCTGAAGATTTATCCAGCCAAGGGTTTGATTCTTACTGATAGATGAGATAGGCTGCTGGGAAACGGGGACCATCAACAGCTCCTGACCCTGTAAGGCCTTCCAAATTGATGAACTGAACTACTGTCTCCAAATAGTGTTTACAGTAGCTATGCTTCCATTCAGAGCTCTTCCATCGCACGGAATCATCAATGAAATTATTACAAGGGATGTCCCCACTCAATTTTCATCTCTTTCTTGAAGCCCTCCACAATTCTCCCATATGTTTTTGTTAGAAACAGCTTATTTGGTTCCTGATTACTAAAGTGAGCTTCACAAAAACAAAATACCCAGCATTAAAAAGGATCTCTGTAGGACTCAATGTTCCCCAGTAATGAGACTAATCCTATTTATTCAATTTGTACACAAAAAATAATGCATTATTTCCATTTAAACAAAAGCTATAACAACATGATGAATATTAAATCACTCTCCAATGGAACTCAGACATCCAGATTACATTCCTAATGGGCTCTGACTGAATAATCCAAACTGCGAAGCCTTTTTTCCTCCGCTTTTTATTTAATTCTTCACAGTCTAATGATGCATTTGCTTCTAAAATGATTGAAGTAACTCTTAAAATAACTCCCAAAGCAACAGCTCTAAATATTAAACACACCAGAACATAAATGCAGAAGGCACAAAGGGCCTGCACAGCACAATTCAGGGAAGAGCAACACTCCACCACCTTTGCATGCCTCTGGCTGGGAAGGGAACACGGCATAGCTGTGGACAGCTAGCTAGACGTTAAAAACAAGTTTTGGAACCTTACTGAAATCAAAGTAAGATGCCTAGTTTGTAGTCAAACAAACATCTTAGCGGTCCAACACTCCCCACGTCTCTGCAATTTTCATACAATGGAACAAGCACAGCTACCTTATCTTGTAGGATGATGCATTAAACCGTAAATTGCTCAGATGCTATGATAAAAGAACTTCACTAAATAGATAGTTTAATGTAAAGTCATAAAGGTAGTATATAACACAGGTGGCTCCAGTATTAAGTAAATGTACAACTTGGGGTTCTGCTTTGAGCTCAGACAACTCCAAGTGCTTTCAGATCTTCATGGTTGAGGGAGTATCCGCAGTTTCACATCAACTACTTCCTGAGACTGAACATTGAGATGGAAACTTGTACAGTACAAATCCCAAGAGTGTTTCACTGACAGGAATTCACATTTCTTCATTTTCTACCATTTCCTGATTTAATAACCTCCTAGGCAGACTATGTAACTTATCTTTGTTTGCATTCACCTCCACCTGAAAAATCAATCAACCTTTGCTTACCCTTCTTGATGATTGCCCCTTTTTTTTCAGCTAAGGAAAAATATCTTGCTTTTCTACTGTTACAAAAAAAAAAATTATCTTGCATTTCCTTAAGGGCTAGGAGAACGGCCCTTGTGTTTGTTTTAATTCACAGTATGAATGATACTTATTTCATATTCCACAAAGATCACTGCAGTACAGACTATTTACAGTCTTAACTTGTCTTTTCAGAAAAAAAAAAAAGGAAAAAAACCAAAATTTGTGGCTTTACATTTTAATGCAATCTTGGATTGCATGGATCAGATCTTTCCAGTTCCCAGACGTTGGAAAAAAGCTGGTTTTGTCTAATAATTTTGCTGTGTTATATATACACAAATGCAGTAGTCCACTGCTTTACAAATATATCAATACATCACAAGCATATGAATACTGTGCAGGAGTGGTAGGAGTGGTAATAGCACGTATTTGTTGATAGCCACACAATATGTACCAAATCATTTTGACCCTCAGGGGTATATAAAAATTACATTCCCAACCATACTTTTCCTCTAAAAAGATTTCAGGAGTTTTACATTCATTGTGGTCCTCAAGATTAATCCCTTCTATGAAGACAATGACTAATAATGCTATCTCTTCTCTAATGTACTCAGTCACCATGCTTTACAAGGAGAGGAGCAACAAAAAGAATCCTTCAGAATATGTTCATTCACTGTTTATCATTGATCAGCAGACAAAAGGAATGGTCCTGGCCAAAGCGCTAGCCCCAGCCTATGGAAAGGGTGCTCAAGAAAGCCAGCAAACCCACAAAAAAGCTTAGCCATAAGAAAGATAAACAAACACAACACAGTATCTAAATACAACAAGCATAAGAAAGAGAAGGAATGAGATTTCCGTCTCAATAAGGATGACACAAAGCAGTGGTGGGAAGCCATGCCAACTCTCAATTGGGTAAACCAAAAAAGAAACCATTTCCATCCAGGAAGGAAGCCAAAGAAGTCCTGCCCAGAGGGGCATCAGAAAGATTACTTGGAGGGACTGGGCAAAGGCAGGAAGGGAGCAGAGGAAATACGTTTCCTTTATTCCACATATGAACTCATTAATATGTTTACACACAAATATATGCACATATGTGTATGCAAGTATACACACACTCCTTTACCACTTTCATTGAAATCCATACATAAATATATATATTTGTATACATATATAGAGAGGAATTCTCTCTCTCTCCCCTACTGCTTTCCATGAAAGACAATAGAGACTGGTAACTTTTTCACCAAAGTGCATTGCATATTGAGATATCTAAATATATTTTCTCAGAATGATGGTGTTACTACTGCCTGAAGCCCTACATACACCCTCCAGGACAGACTTCTATCCTTCCGCTGTTCAATTTCCAGCTATGCATTTATTGAAAAATTTCTAAATGGATGTATAAACAGTCACTCTCTAACAAATGTGAACTAAAGAGACTCCCTTCTGGAATTAGCTCCTCAGATTCCCCGCTCATGTACACAAATCATCCTCACATTTCTCCTCGACATTTTCACATGCCTGAACAAACAGTTTAGCCTTATGCCATGGCTTGAAAAGTCATGAGATTCAAACTACCATCAGTCAGGGAAGGAAAGTCCAAGAACTTAGGACCTTCTGCAGATGACATCTACAATTTTCAAAGACCTCTCTGTTCAAAATGAATTAATTTGCACCTTCCGGTTCCAAGCTGCTGAACTTTGCACTTTCTTTAGACAGTATGTGCTATATTATGAAACATTTCTCTGTTTCAGAATATAAAGGGGAAAAACCAGTCACGAATACCCACTAGTTTCTGCAAAGTTGAGCCTGGAGACCATTCACTAAAATGTTACAATGAGTTGAGAGACAGTAAAGAATGCACAATGAGTGCTTTCAGGACTAGATTAATAATCACTTTTGACCAGATGACTGAGCTGAAAACTGGTGGAAAACTGCTTCTAATAAAGCCTTCATTTAATTTTTTTATGAGCATACCCCCGCATATATACTTCTGAAGTCTTTTAAAATACAAACTGATTTTAAAAAAACTATTTTGAATAAAGATCGCAAGCCTTCTGTTTTGAAAGTGTCACTCCACAGAATTTTGAATTTTTCAAAAGAACTTGCATCCCCTCTTTGCAAAACATTTTTCAAACTATTTGAAAGGTCAAAATTATTTCCTTAACCTGCCTTGAATTTATGAGCAAGACAAGTTGCCTAAAACTGCCCAAACTGTTTGTCCAAAGATCTCTGACTGGCTTCTACTACCATTGAACTTCCAGGTAGGTTATGATAGCACTCATTCAGAAGAAAGGCTTTACCATAACTTTAAGATCATTTGTATATCATACCAGTCATTGCCCTGAAAGTGTTTAGTGAATAGCTTTTATGAGAAACAACCTCTGTCCACTGCTCCCATCCCCTGCTAGTAATTATGGGGTGGGTTAGAGAGGGGGAAGACTTACTTCTGCTATTAGCATGCTTACTCATATACCTTAAAAATCAAAGTACTAAAATTAATTTATAAGTAATAATTTGAAGTGAAATTGACTTACTTTAATTACATATAGCGTTATATACCGCAGTGCATTACTAAATAAAAAAACTATCAAAAATGACAAAAATCCATGCTTAAAGTCGGTCAATTACTTTAAGTGCTGCTACTGTCAGAAAAGTGATTCAAGGATAAATATGAGAACACACAATGCCATTTCTTCAATAGCTTCCAGATCAAATTCAATGTAAAAGTCAAAAGGTCAATTTTTTTTCCTCTACCCCATGGCATTAAAAAATTCCCGTGGGACTTGGGAGAACTTGGCTGAATTCTTTCTTTCCTGGCATCCTCTGCAGCAGTAATGATGATTATATATTATGTTATGAGACACACTCTTTTCACAGGAAAGTCTTTATTTTTTCCAGGCAGAAATTGAAGATTTTATATTTGTCTGTAGTCTAGACATCCAGTATCCCTGGTTATGCATGAATAACTAGGTGGTGCAGAATTTGTGTAGAATAAACACTCAGAGGATTCTGTTCCTTGTTGGATGAAAAGGCGCTTGGGCCCAGTCTATTCCTTCCTTTGTCATCTTATACAGCAGCACCAAAAAACAGAGATGTCCAGGGATTCCCCCTCTAAGTCATTGGTCTTGCAGATTGATGACCATAAAGCAGTTACATTTCTCTGTGCCTGGCTGCTTAAATTCTATACATTTTACCATACAAAGACAGCAATCGCAATTCAAGCTTCTCCGCAACAGTTCCAGCTGGGATGCTCAAACCAACTGAAAAACCCAGGTATTTTTAATAACACATGCAAACTCAACCACAACACATGCAGAAAAAGTCTAACAGTTTCTGGTAGTGTCAGATTTGCTGAATGGGCACATACCAAACATGTGCCATTGGTTCAACACTTCTCAAGCCAGATTCCCTGTATTAAACAAGGCATGCTCACTGGAAAAGCCTGTAGAGAAATATGGCAGCCCTAATGATGTAGCAGCAGTTGTCTGACAGCTGAAATAATGATGCAGAAAGCAAAAGATAGCTTATGTTATACTGACAAGAACAAAAGAAAACTTAAAGACAAATTAAAGCAGGTAAGATGAAAGTAGCTTATGAGCAAATGTTCTACTTTGCTTTTGTTGTGGCGGCCAATGCTTCACATCGCAACTGATTTCCAGTGTTACACGTGGATTGTGTAAAAGCATGCATTTCTCATTTTTCATTACTACATTCTTTTGCAAATTAAATAATTGCAAGAGTAGTGGCCTGCACAAAGGGACCTTTACAAAGGAGAGACCATTCCAGGATCAACAGTTAGTTGTAAAATTATTGATAGTGTAATTCCTGTAACTACCAATCAAGGGTGAGTCCCTTGACAGGTAGGACTCAGAAATAAAACTGCCATGTAATTGCTGTAGGAAACAAAACTTCCCATGAAATTCATCACACTGAGAACAAAGTTCTTTCTACATATCAAGATTCATGAGGAAACACTCAAAATTCATGTGGCATCAATGATCATGACAAAAAAAATAAATATCTCTGATTTAAAAAAAAAATGGATTGAAAATAATTTATAAATCAATAACTTATGGGGTTGGGGGGGGGAGGGGGTCCCCCCGTAGGAACAAAGCTTCATAGATAGATTTGAAAGGTCCAAAATTCTTCAAAAGTTTCTTCTGCAAAACTTTCGTCCACCACTTCTTAACCAGACAATACTCATTTATTAACACCAAAAATTAAGAATAAAATATTACAGCTCCCTTTCACAGGTTTAATACCATTTTCATTGACAAAACAGAGTCATAAAAAAACTGTTTTGTCCTATGTTTTGTAATATGAGTACGTGCGCATGCGTGTAGAAAAGCAGAAAGACTTGATATAACTACAGAGACAAAGTGTTTTTCAACAGTAAGGATTAATCTAGTGAAAACATAGCTATTACTCACATTTCAGAAATATGACTTGGTATTCCTCATCAGTTTCATTTTCACATCCGGCTTCCAAAATCCTTCTCAAATCCTTCCTCTAACCATACATCTGTGTATTTGCTCACCCTAAAAGCATACTTCCAGCTGTTTACTACCCAACCTCATCTTACTGTGGGCAACACCCAGTGCTTTTAACCTATAGTCATTTTAGAGCTTAGTAAGATTCTTTATGAAACTTGCCACGCTACCAATTTTTGTGTCAGAAAATTTGATTACTGATGCTTCTACATCCAAGAGGTCAGCAAAATAAAACATTAAACTTCCCAGCAGGCCTTTACACACACCAATGCAATGTGTGTAGAGGCACAGAAGATGCTCCTGTAGCGGAAAAAGCAATTCAAAACACATCAGTGCATCTGAAGCTTTTTAGGATGACACAACAGATCTGATTTCTGTTGCAGGTTCTTTAACAGGTGGTTAGACCTAGTTCCACAAAGCACCGTCTGACAGCCATTGACAAACTTAGGGTCAATTCATTATTTTTCCCCAGGAAATTAATGTCAAATACCATGATTTATCATGGGATTTTCATAAAGACATTTTGAAGTAAAACAATGCATTTAACGTGACCCTGGTCCCTTGAGCTCTTACTGGAATTGCGTTACTCCTGAATGTGCCATTTAATTCTGTTGCCTGAAGAATTCCTAAAGAAATTTCAAACACCAGTTCAGTCGCACTGAGAGAAAGGTTTTTCTTTCCATTTCACAGATGGGAAAGGGAAGCATAGAGGAGCTAGAAAGCCTTCTCAGGATGATATGGCAAAGAATAGTAGGGACAGAGAGAGGGCTCAGACTGTCTCATTCTGGCCTTGAGCTCCAACAGCTCTACAACACCTCAGCAAGAGAGGAGACTTGTCTTGTCTTAGCTATGACTTACTTGAATCGCTATAGCGCCTAGCCATCATTTTCATATCAGGGAGCAGTCTCATCAGCAGCAAGCTCCCATTGTGATCAATGGGGGGTAGATTTCCATGCATCTTCTGAAATTATGCACCATAAATGAGAGAAGTGGAAAAACAAGGGCTGAGTCATGAAGATGCAGTATTTATATGAACCCTTATCTTATACAAATACAGGAGAACTGTATGGATATGTATCAACTGACCTTTCCCCCATTGGTACTGCTCAGTAGAAGAACAGTGTATCATTCGGAAGAGCTTGAATGCTGCACCTATCAAGTCTGAGGTCCTTGAAAGGTCACTTCTCCAGAACCAAGCTATTACCCATTTCTTGCTATTATCCGTTTCTTCACCCTAAGTGACAAAATCTAAAAGCTGGTTTCACGCTAGGTGGAATGCCACAGTTTGTACCCTGCTTTTACCATTTCCACTTAGCAATCATCTTCTTTAAAACTTCCACATCTTTCCTGTGAAATCTCTCCATTTCTTGTCACAGAATTTAAGGCATTTTACTGGAAAGGACTATATTCTTTCACTGAAATTGTGCATATAGATTTCTATCTGTAGCTTCAGTGTAAAACAAGGCATATTTTATTGTAAGCATAACAATATTAAGGGGCTTGTTAGGCTGTTCAGTGACTACTCTGTATTTCTAATTGCCAAGCCTGTTACTTTTCCTTAATTTAGCCAGTGCAGAAATTATAATCCAAAATGTATGTCTGATAAGGGACAAGTAATTCATGAGGTAAATAATTTTCAGCTCCAGCATAGCACAGCATTACTATAAACATGGGACTTCTTTAAACTGTGCAATGTTATTTTGTCTTTAGAACACTTGACGGCTCTCACAAGGAGGACACCGAGGGGTTGGCTGGTTTTTAGAGATCAGCAGATGGACAAATTAAAACATTACTCAAGGGAATAGTATAACTTCCAGAGAGCAGGTAGAGAAGGACCATTTATTAGAGTAAACCACAAAATCCCAGTGCTGGAAACTCTCCATAATCATAAACACATGTTCTTCAAGTGACCTCTCTCCTCATGGCCAGCAGTCAACTCCAGCACGTTGAGCAGGGAAGCGTTGCTGGAGATGCGTAAGCACGGCTCTGCTGAAGCAAACTAATGAGGGCGATGGGCATGCCCTGGGAGCCAGGCTGCTGTTCCTGAGCTCAATGTGCGATATCCGTGGAACTAGGTTATTTTTTCCCCTATTCACCGATGCCTGCCTAGAGCTGGCAAGGTTCAGCTGGCTTCTTCACGGAAACTCTTCCCACCAAATTCTTATGAAAAAAAATCCTTCTAGGGGGATTAGTGTAAGATGGTTGTCACAGCTGAGAGGAAGAGGAAACAGCACATGGGCAGCTGCAGTACCCAACACGCTCTCCACTGGAAGGAGCAGAATGTCTGCGGCAATTTTCCATCCCCTTTTAGTGTCTGTCTTACTGGTACAGACTGAAGGTCAGTCTGTGGTAAATGGAAAAGATAAATTTGATCATAAACTTAATTTACAGAGTATGTGAATTAAGGGTTTCAGGATTTGGTACTGAGATGTTAACCCTTTGCAGAAGAAGGCAAAGAAACACATATGTACTACTGGAATAAGTGATACCATAGTTCAGGAACCAGGTTTGCTACAAGGGAAAATGGGTTGTAGCAGTTTGCACATAGAGCATCTGTGATGTTATGAGGGCCAGGATTCCCAGGGGTTGAAAGATCCCCAACTCAAGCAGTTTTGGAAGGTTAAAGTTACAAATCAGCAGGAGAGCAACAACAGTAACTATAAAAGGATGTTTGTAAGACACCCTTTTAAGAATTTTTTTTTTTTCCATTCTTGGAATTAACTGTTAAAATAATTTTAACTTTTTAAGCCCAATCCTCTGTTACATAGCAACTTTGTCATCACTACCAGAAGGCCACCCAAAGAACACCTACCACGTACCTTGTGGTTTTTGCTTTCACAGCATTCACTGGTCAAGCATTACATAGGACAGTAATTACATGGCAGTTTATTTGCTGGGTTGCTAGATTTTTGAGTCTACTGATTAACTCCACAAGTATCGCGGCAGCCTTCTCATGCTTAAAATATTTCTATATAACTAAAAGGATGTTACAGCCTCAGTTGGTTTCTCACTTAAAGTCACCCTCATCATCTTCAATCTTCAATTGTTGAAGAAACAGCAAGTGACATCTCTAACAACTGAGAACAGAAAGCTGCACCCAAGACTTTCAGAACTCATTTTTGCTCAGGACCCTTTGCATAGCCTTTTTTTTTTTTTTTTAAAACCAGGAGTAGCCCAACTTCAAAACCAGAGATGTTATTTCTCTCCGATTCACCATTGAAAGCCTGTCATTATATACAGAGAATGCAAATAAAGATCTATTTTGCAGTTGTGGAAGACTATGTATAAAATCTAAACTATATGCACAGATACACACAAGATTATATGTACAACTGCAATTTATTTAACCTTAATTTCCTTTCTTCATATTCTGTTCATAGTAAGTCACCACTCCAAAAACTTACGCGTCACATTTTAAACCAAAAGTGTTTGCAGGGTTTTAAACCACAGCATAGAAAATTTATTTTTTCCCATTACGGATACTATATCCTAAGATGAGAGTGCTGAAAATACTCCATAAACATATGGAACAGTGTTCATATCAGTTGAACAAGGGGGAGGAGAAAAAAAATTATGCACACCGTTCCTTTTCACTCAGAGCTTGGCACGACAACAGATTTATTTTTTCATTGATTCTTTACACCCATCATAAGGTACTAAATTCGCTTGGGCAGAGACTCCTTTTCCTCATGTTTCAGCCCAAAGTAAAAATTTTGCTGAAGGAAATGCATGAGATGTAGTGAAAATGCTAACTCTAACTTTTGGGTTAATGCCAGGAAGTATATCACTGTGAAATTTAGTCCAAATTGAGAATAGTGTGAGGAAGCATGTGAAAAAAAGAAATGGTAATAGCTATTATGAAAAATAATTTTTAAAGACAACAGTACTCAGCTTTGATAGAAAGTGTTTTCTGGGAACGGGTAGAGGCCGTGTTGAACTTCCTCGCACAGCTACGTGACCCCTGCCAATCAATGTCAACACTTTATTAATATTTTACTGAAAAAGTGCAAGATGATTCAAACTTCAGCTGTCTTGGTAGGTGTTGCTAAGCAACTTTGCTGCTTGTCTGAGAACTAGTTTTCACAGCAACCTTTCCTTTAAGCCAAAGGCCTGCGTCCACTTGAAACACTTTCCCCTTTGTCAGTGAAGAACCCAGCAAGCTATATTCCACCCCTTCCTTTATATTTTCCTCTCCATCTCCCAGTTAAGCAGAAATCAATTTAATAGTCTCTGAAATCCTCCACTTCACTTACCATAATCGCTGTCATAAAACACTATGAATTTCTGCCACCGCAGCTCCGTGACCAGTTTCAGCATAACATCGTTGAGGCGGACCGGTGGCCGGGCGGCCAGCGTGTACTCCTCTTCCTCCAGGCTGGGGTTCAGGTGGCAGGCTGTGCGTGGGGAGCCTCCCGTGTTGCGCTGTACAAAAAGGTGTGGGATGTGCATGGCATCCGTCAGGGACTGCAGGGCGTTGGCCGAGGCACAACCAGTGGACGTCACTAAGGCTAAGATCCCCAGGGTCATCAGGTCACAGGCTGGAGAAGGCAAGAAATAAAGCAGGGTTAGGACAAGCACAACAATTCCTTCGACGAGCCTAGGTGCCAAGACGGGAACAAGATGGGCTTTACCCTTGCCATTAACACAGAGCTGAAATGATTTATATTACCGTATCAGCTGAAGCCTTTCAGAGTTACGTCCTGTACCTTTACAGTAGGAGACAGTATCTGCAATCTGTACTGATAAGACAAAGTTGAGGACAGATAACATTACTACTGTCATTTCTTCAGACAGGAGCCTGTGCAGATGGAGATTACAGCCCTTGCTTCAGGTCACTCGCGGTAGAAGCAGGAACTGAACTGCCATCTTTCAGAACCCACTTCACTGCCTTCACCTCTTAATCTTTGCTGTGCACATTGGATGAAGACTTTGGACAGCAAAGAGCAATTTCAGTTTCAAGAATTTGTCTTATACAACAGAGTTTGGAAGGCTTTTTAAATTG
This sequence comes from Buteo buteo, assembly GCF_964188355.1. Taxonomy (NCBI): domain Eukaryota; kingdom Metazoa; phylum Chordata; class Aves; order Accipitriformes; family Accipitridae; genus Buteo; species Buteo buteo. Next base: position 37,253,018 of record NC_134174.1, read on the forward strand.
ATGAAAAAAACATTCACACTGTGTGTCTCAGAGCAACAGAAAAACAACAAAGGCACTTGTTAGAATGAAGGCAACTGTTGAACGACTAAACAATTATTAACAACGCTGTAGCTGTCTTCAAAAAGATCTGGAAAAGCGCATACCATTTAAAAACACAGCATATACATTTGCACTCATCTGCTTCTGAGAAGGAAGCATCAGGTGAGTTTGAGACACAGGCGGCGCAGGTCGGGCAGCCCCGAGCAGAGCCCTGCGCAGCCTTGCTCTGCGGCTCAGGACTCCCAGGACTCCTCCGGGTAGGACAACCTTGATATTCGGCTGGGGTTGGAAAATGTTTCCAGCCAAGGCCCCCAGCTATAACCCAGCCTTTATTTACTCAGCGGTGGTGGTGGCAAGACTGTGAAAAACTATAAGGCAGCTCTCGATGCCCGTTTTTACTAACCCTCTTGAATAAGCAGCAGCAAAGCTGGCCCCTGGGCGCTCGGGTACAGGGAGGGCTCACAGGTTCGCGCTGCACCAGCCCTGAGGGTCCCCCAGGGGCCCTGGGCACTTCGTCCTACTCCTCTCCTCCTTTGAAGAGGGCTGGGGGCAAGCTCAGGGTTTCAGCAGCTGTTTCGGTCCCTGAGCAACCACCTGCACAAGCACAGCCTGCCCAAAGGGAACCAGCCACTCCGCTTCCCCGGGACAGAGCCCTGCTGTAATAACGCCAAACGTGAGGTGACCGGAGGGAGCTCCACAGTCCTCCCTGCAGTCTATGCGACCCTGCTAACGGTGGATAAAGGAAAGAGCCTCTGGGGGGTCATTCGGAGCCCCTCCGGGACATGCAGGGTGGCTGAACAGAAAACTCAGTTTCCAGCTGGAGAGGGGAGGCCGCCCGCGCCGGTGCTTCCCTCCTCCGAGGCGACGGCCTTGGCGCGGCCTGTGAGGGAGCGGGCAGCCCACGGGGGAGCGGGCGGCCCACGCGGGGCACGTGCTGCGGGACCGCCGGGGCACGTGCTGGGTCTGGGAACGCAGGAGAGACGTGCTGCCACCCTGTCACTGACCCGCCGCCTCTGATCTCCAGGGGAAACGGACTGAGCAGAAGGGTAGAAAATGGAGCACGAAGTATGAAAAGGATTCACTTGTCCTCCTCTAAACGCTTTTAAGTATACCTCCACTTTCAGAGGCCAAAAAGTCAAGGGGATGGGGCAGATTATGAATAATTAATAGTAATTTAAAGTTAATTATCAATTAATATTAATTACATAAGGCCACAGTAATTAAATATATAAAACTGTTCCTAATGAAACCAACGAACCATTTCACCAAATATCTTCTCAGACCAGAGAGAAAATAAATATATTTCACTTTGATATGGGATAACAGAAAGAAAATGTTTGATCTTCTCTATGCACAGAACATTCAACATGTATCCTAATGCAACAGACAAAGATGAAGTGCTTTTAAAATTATTTCCTTGATGGTCTTTACAATAAACATATGTCAGCTGCATTATCTAAATTTACTCTGTGTTGATTATAGTTATATGAAATTGTTCTTTGTTTTTCCTGAGAGCTGACCTGATTTAACAGCAGGGAGGCATTACATTTGCCAAATGGGAGACCCAGGTTCGGGAACAGATTTGATTTCCCAGGCTTCTTGCCAGAGAAAACTGAACATGTCATACAGGTAATTTATTTAGTCACAGTAGGGGAGGGAACAGAGAAGTGGGAACAGAGGGAGAGAACAGCAGAGCTGAGCTACAAACCCCTGCAGAGATCACCAACCAGTGAGCTTTGCTGTCACCGAGGGTGAGAGAAGTAAGCCACGCGGGTCTGCAGAAAGAACAATTTACTTGCAAAGCAGACAGAAGGAGAGAAATAACAAAGCCCTTTCTGATGGGAGGCTGCATTCAGAAAGTCACTTATTTGTGGAATACAGAGCTGATCACCAGTTGTATAACAAGAGAGAACTTCATTCAGCGGTTGACACTAATCAAAAGCTGCTCACTTATTAGCAGCAAAAAGACCAGAGATGTGACAGACCACAGCAAATGGGCCCCCTTATCTCCCAGCACAGCCCACCGAACACGGCTAAAATATCTCAGCAAAGACTGTTCTGGTTGAGGCATTTTGCCAGTGTTTTGTAGTTTGTGTCAACGGGTTAAAATGAAGAATTAGTCAATACACTTCTACATTCTGATATTTTGTCAATTGATTATGTTCTGCCTGAAAGCATATGCTACGCAGTAAGTGTTATCTCCTCTTGCCTCTCTGTTTTGAGATAGCATAGCAGGCAATAAAAAACTGGAATGACTAAGGGAAAAAGATTTCATATTTTCTGAATTGCTTTCTTTAGTCAAATTACAAAATGTGAAACAGAACGTCTCATATTTCTAAGAGAAGTCTTCCACTATATAAAAATACAATGGATTCCAATAAGTTCAACCTCTCCACACTTATTAAACTGAAAGGTGAGAATAAGCTTTTAGCACGTAAAGAAGCAAAGTATTACTTTCTACATGAGTAACACAATGGGGAACAACTACCTAACAGACTCCAATTTGTTAAAAAAAAAAAACATTAACCCTTAAGACATCTTGAAATTTCTTAGCAAGAGAATATTCAAGGACTATACAATTCCAAAAGAAAACTCTGGTGACAATTTTTTTAGGATTTTCCCCCACATGCCCGTACTTCCTCGTACACAAACCTTTGACATGAGAGAAGATGTGTAATTTCCTGGTTTATTTCATACTAGCTATGGATTTTCAGCAACAATGTCCCTGACAATGTGACTAAGGAAATCGCTAATTCTGTATGTCAGTTGCAGCTTCATAAGCACTCCAAAGAACCTGCAATTTTTGCCCATGAATTTCATAACCCCCATCTTGATTTCCTGAAAGCTGAAATACAAAGATTTGAAGTGCCTTGGCTCACATCAACCTACTAACATAATGGAAATGGGAACCAAAACACCTTGAGATCTTTAGTGATATTTAATTACTATAGCTGTAGTTACAACATTTTCATATTTATCTATCCTGTAGATAAATTTACATAGATAAGTTTCAGAAAATAAAGCTTTTAAATTATTTGTTCCACAGATAAAAAGACACAATGTTCTAGCAAACCTGCCTCCAGATTTCACTGCTATATGAATAGCAATAGTTATTAGTTTACTGTACCGAATGCCTTCATCGCCATCAGGCTTCATTTTAAGAAGATACCAACATCCTACAAATCATACAGTAAGAAATGTGCATGTTAACATGACGAAAACATGAACATCACCATACCTAAAGAATGAATCTGCATTCATCTATTTAAGCACATTAAATTGTGTCATGGTAGTTGTTCATCAACGTTGGCCTCCATCAACAGACCATCTCTCAAGCTTATGCTTGGATTTCACTGAAGTTTCCCACATTATTGATTAAACCAGTTTTTAGTTGTTTCAGTGAAGTATCTCTCCTAATCTATTCATTTGAAGTCTGTTTTCAGACACTCCCCTTTCCACATCTGCTTGACATTTTACATCTTTAACTGTTATTCCCATTACAGAGTTCCATGAGACACTGTCTATTCTCTTCTCCATCTATTGCCTTGGTTTTTTCCATTTAGCTTCTCTGTGTCACCTCTGTCATGATGAGGGCAGAAGTAACATGGGTTAATTTATTTGGGGCACCTTCTAACATCCATTTGTCTAAATTGACTCTTACATCACAGCAATACATACTAAACTTCTCTCTCACTCTGTGACCCACATCTCTAACTCCAGTCATATCCCACTAAGACCATACTTAAGCCTGGAAGAGCAACTAATATTTTTCAGACTGCACCTTCTCCATATATCCTTTTTAATCAGTGGGACTCCTCATCGCAGGTGAGATGATGCAAGAATTCTGCTTTGCTACAATCATGTTTAAGATCTTGCTTTTCTACCATTGCCTCATGTATTGCCATCCTATTTCTGAAGACAGGTGCAGATGGCAAAGTCCTGATTTGACACCATCTTCATGAGGATATTTGCATTAAGGGCTTTAGCTTGGATCTCTCTGTAATTAAATCCATCTCTCTCCTCAAACTGTAGGGAATCAAAATACTTCAAGAAAAACTGTTATCTTGCTCCTGGCAACATGACAATGTGACCATCTTTCAGTCTCCCTTTCAATGGTTTCCTATTATTCAGAAAAGGGTAGAAACTTGTTCCTTTGTTTCCACAATTATCGATAGACCAGCTGCCACTCTAATTTCAGATCTAACAATATATCCACCTACTAGCACTCACACTGCCTCTTCAAACTTCAATGCTTTTCTGTCTCTCACTTCTGTATATCACTATAGCTGGTCCTACCCACTTTGGACACCATCTGATCATATTTGATAAATCCTCTCTGAATTATTTTTTATTTTTACTTGAAATTTTTTCTTCTTCTTCAGTTTGATTAACCCTTAGGAGCTCTTTACTGCACTGCAAATGGAGAATCAACCTAATCACAAATAACTTGCATTTTAAAAAAAAATCACTGTTTGAAAATTGAGAGATTGCTGCCTCTTTGCTCAGAAAGATTTTCAAATTAAGGAAAGAACTTCAGATCCGGCAAGAGAATAGAAATCTAGCCACACTGCATGTACCTGATATTTCTGGTGTAGTACTCTGCAATGAAATGATTAACAAAGTTGGCACTTAAGTGTTCGTAATTAGGTTTCAAAGCTACCATCCTGCTGAGATGAGGGACTTCATGCTTGCCTTAGTACTATTGTCTTAGTCAATCTGGCAGAAAACTACTTTTTCACATCGTTTATCTTCAAAAACCAGTAGGGAAAAAAAATTAAAAATCATTTTATCATTAAAACATCAAATTCCAGAAAACATAGCAAATTCGGGGGGGACGACACAACTGGATCTATTTTGGGAACCTAAATCCTAATATTCCATGAGATTATCAAGGCCTGTAATTTATTCTGCTGAAAATGCATAGTTTGCAAATCTACCAACTGGCCTAGCAAGCAGATACAGAATATCATGTGCTATATACAAATAAACATACAAGGAACTAGCTATTGTATTGTTCATGTGTACAAAATTTAACAACCAGTTTGGTTCATTAGCCAATTCATATATATAAACAGATACACATAACAAAAGTTTTGGGTGAAACACTAGAATAGTGAAGAGCTAGGAGATAAAAATATATCCGTTCAGAAAGCTGATAAGCTGTATCTTTAATCAGGATGTAAGGTCTGTGGGAAGCGCATCCATAGAGGTATTTTTAAATTAAATGGAAAAAGTCCTTCTGGGCAGTTTGTCTGGAGCACAGAGATGAGATAGAAAGGATGACAACACAAGGAGAAAGACTGCAGCCCACCAAGCAATACTTCAAAATCAAGAGAATGATGATACAATTCCTTCAGCTAAAACCAAAATAACACAAACCAGAGAAGTGAGTGTTTCCACGCATATCTAAACAAAACCCAAATGTTTCTACTGTAGTACACAAGAAAATTCTATGAAGTCAGGGCACAAACTTATAGCCATTTCAGTCACACAGAAAAACGGCAAAAGACTATTACCGATCCACATTTTAATTCTCTTCAGGCCTCACAAGGCCTTTAAAATTTAAATGCTTCAGTCCATCAGGCAGACAAAATTATAGACTAATCTTATTAATATCACTGAAAATGCTTCTATTAAAAATATTGTTCTATAGAAAGATTCACTCCTATTGGTGAATTAAGGACAACACCAAAATTAGTCATCTAAGCATGCACTCAACCTGATGCTTCAGTAAATGGGGTTTCCCAAAGAATATCTTTTCCTTTACTTGACATTTTATGATGTTTGCTTACTCTTCAACTTCTTTCATTAACTGAGAAAGGCAGTTCATAACGAATTTGCATCATTGGCAACTAATGTCATGCTATGCAGTTGTCTTTCCTTTGGATACTCAGCAATAAACATTTTTCTTTGTTTCATCTCTGTAGTTTTTACTTACCTTTATGTTCGTACTTACACTATGTTTCTTCAAATAACTAAGAATTTATCATTTTTATTATGAAAAGTCTACAGAAAGCTATAGTTACTTTTCACAGAGTAACTGTTAATACAGAGAAAAGGTAACATAGACAGCAAAAATCTTTTATGTAGCACTTTTATTGCTGTATCACCTTATACGTAGTGAAGATGAATATTTCTTACTCCATTACACAGACCTTCATCAAAACAAAATGCACCTTAAAACAAGAAAGCAAATTCACAATTAGTCCACTGTGTGGTTTGATGCAAAAATCAAACCAACCAAAACCCCTACCTATCCCAACTTAGATGTGTACGTTTTTTGGATATAACATTTGAGAACAGTAAATATTTCCTCCTTCTCATTTAATTAGCTCTTCTTCTGTATCTGGGACGAGGATACAGGCATTCTTAGATCCCACAGTCCTTGATGTGATTATTTTGGAAGCCACAGGAAAGTCTGACATAGCCTCACCATAGCTCCTGATGGCAACTGTGTTCCCCCGCTTGCTAGCATTCAGAGCCCAAATGTGATGCCAAGTCTTCCACCAAAGATGAGAATTTCAAATCAGGAAAGTATTCCCCATGCATAATAATGCATCGTGAGAAGGGTCTTGGAGAGCATCTGTGACCAGCCCAGCATTCAAAATACAAACGCAGCCACTGACTAATACTGCAGACTCTCTTGCAATAAGTAAAAACAAATAAATAACCAATCTGAGAACCAAAGAGGACAGAACATGCCTGGAGTTTGTCAGATAGATAACATTCTTGCTGGGCCTCACAGAAACATGATATAAACTTAAAACAAAGGAACCATGTACCCAACACAAAGACAAAGCAAACTCTAATGTTTGCCTCCTCAAACCTCCTGTTTTCTAGAGTCTCACATCAAACAAACCTCCCTTTGTGTGACCTTTTTCTAAAGTCATGAAACCCACATTGGGAAGAATTAACAACAAATCAGTGCAGGGCTCTCTCCAGCTCCAAGAAGCCAAGCGCACCTTCTCCTGCCAGCTCGCAAGCTCAAGAAAAGCTTCAAAATCTGACACACACACCATATTGCCAGAGCATTTCTGGACAAGATAATGATACTTTCCTTGTGTGAATACGTATCATGTAAGGTCCTTAATAAATGATTGGCAACAGCAACAAAACCTGGGGCCATGGTCCCTAAAGTCACAGAGTTAACAGCGCCAAAGCTAAAAAAAAGTATAAGCCAACCTGTAGCAGAATCATTAGCATCTATGTGTGGATGAGATAATGCCAGTGAGGCACGGACTACCACTAAAACTCTATGAAAATTGGCGAAGCTCATTGCTGACCTGTGGCAGGCTCGAATTTTTCCTTTTAGTGCAACTATGTAGGAAACACAGTATTTGCCAGCAGTGGAATTGCTATTGTGAGTGCTCCATGGGGTTTTTTTGCTACTTAGTCTCCTAATAACTACAAAATGATTACACTAGATAATATATTGAAAAAACTGAATAATTACCATTTAGCCTGTTTCTGAATTCTTTCTCCATCCTTCATTCTCTCTTTTTTTCTTAGAAAACACAAGATAAGGGAGTCTTAGGTGGTTTTCCTTAGCAACACAATCTTAGCAACTGAAATAAGACCAGCAAGTCAGTTGATAAACACTTTCTTTTTTTTCGCTTTAGAAAATCTTATCATAAATTGTATCGTAAAGTCCTATAGCTGGACACTTCAGTCTCCAACTTGGGTAAAATTCTCAGGAGGCCAGCTCAAAGGACTTTGTGATCCAAAAATTAGATACGCATCATCACTTACATTTTCTAAAATAATGGTGATTATTTCAGTAGGCCATCAGTTATGAAGAAAAGATTCCAGACAACCAGTACATAAATTCAAGAAAACCAGTACATGCATATATCAGTGTGCATATTTAAGTGTACACCTAATCAGTATATCAGAATTTCCCTGACAAAGCAGCATCTGAAAAACACCTCAAAAGCTAAAGAAAGCATGAGATTTTGACACGTTTACTGAAAAATTGTCGGGAAAAGTGTTATTAAAGATCCTCCCCCCACTCTTGGGCTTCCTTTTTATTGTTTTCCCAGCATTCAGCAGCCTAAGCTGAACAAGAAGGAGGAATAGGGGGAAAAAAAAAAAAAAAAAAAAAAGGAATGGCTTTTTAGATATATTTTTCCTAGGTTTTTTCCTCCAGAAACATGTTAACCATTACTCACAGAACAGAGGCACAGGGGCAATATTGCCTTCCTTGTGCTGCTTTGCCCACACTGCCTGTTTACCTCTTCTGGGGTCAGAAGCTGGAACCCCATCTCCTTTGTGTCACTTCTTGGAGTGCTAACACAGCACCTTGTTACTGGCTGCATAGGAGAAGCAGTATTTAGATCTTCAACTTGCTTTCAACATAAGCTTTACTACCTGATGTCTTGTGGGCCAATTCTCAGCATGTATAATCTGTCAGAGCTCCCCTGACATTATCAGAACCATCCTTTACCTCTAAATAATAGTCACTGTGTCTTGTTTTCTCCATTACCCCCATGGTTCAGCATTTTCAGTAAACTGCCATTGCTGGCTTGCACACACACAGACAGATCACCTCGTTTTGGTACAAAGGCTGCAAAACACTTTTATTTTATAGGACCTATAGTGAACACACAAAATTCCATAAATCCTTCCCTAGAATGCATATTGACTGCAACAACTGGAGGTTTAAAGCAATTTCCCTGGAAAAGCAAACCAAAAAGACATTTTGGTGCATGACAACATTCTTTGTGTCAGTATCAACCCCCTAAATGACTAGCTGCCATCCTGGAAAAGTTAACCAGGAGCAGGAAGAGGAGCAATCTAGACCACTCTTTGGTTCACATTTATGCAGATAAAGAAATTATTTCACAATGGTAAGTAATATACCATGGAGACAGAAAGCAGTTATCAAAACTAGAGTTGTGGCTTTCATTTAGTTTGTGGGAGCGTATTAACAGCTCTTGTCAGTCTTTAACAGTCTAAAACAAAACATGAAAATCCTCTCACACCAAGCACACAAGTAAAACTGCTCTACCAGCAAAGCAGTTTAGTTTCCATACAACTGAGTGATGCCATCAAGTGGTCAACAAATACACCAGTTGTTTTCCAAGTAAAGTTTTGGGGTTAATCTTCACTGAATAGGCTACATTTTTGCCTTGAAAAGCTATCACTATGAAATTGGTAGAAGGCATACACCACTGATAAAAGTGCGTTAATTGACAGCACTAGTGACAGATAAGCGATGGCCTTATTTTTACAGAAGACAGACCCGATACTGCTCTCTAGCTCCTCCAAAGAAGGTAAGAGTCTCCGAGAGCAGAAACAGCTTTCTAGCTAATAATCGGCTTTATAGCCGAGTTTTGCTATTGGTTTTGCAGCTGGGTGGATATGGAAGACCAAACCAGGAAAGATTGCATAATGTATGTATTAAAAAAAATTAAACATTTTTTAGACAACAATTTAACAATGTGAGTGGTTAAGGATGTGAAACATCACGGAATTTAAACATTTTCTAGTTTTTCTGAATTAATAATAATAATTTAAAAAAAAATCCTTAAAGCAACTAAATAGTACCTTGACAGTACAGAAATTCTCCAGAATAACTGTACTTCTGTTTCCCCAACAAATATAATTTCATTAGAAATGGTTTTCTCCTGGAATCATAGCTTGGCATGATATTTAAAAATGTGGATAAGCATTTCTGGTAATTTTGAATAGGGCATGGTTTTACAGAGCTATACATTAATCACAATGGCATCAATACTATTTTAAGGCACTAGGTGGAACTGAACTAGCTTTGACTTTTTTTTTTTTCTTTTCCCCCTTCAACACTAGTTCTGAGGTAGAATTAACTGCAAACCATCTCAATTATTCACGGGACATAATCAACTGCTTTTCTGAAAACTGCATATTTCTGTTCTTAGCAAGTTCTTCAATAATCATGTTTTCTTTTGCCCTTCAACACAGAATAAACTGCACTTTCTCACCCTCTGCTTCTTTCACCTGCCTTTCGTTACAAATCATAATAATATAGAAGTATTTTTTCACACCTTCATTAGCATTCTACAGGGATGCTTGACTTTGCCACCACCTTTGAGACTATTTTACATGTACACGCTGAGTATTATTTTAACAGCAGCGTGGCTCAGGCTCAGTTCCGGCACGCACATAAGGAAAACACTCTCCTGCCATTTACAAAAAGCAGTCAAATGCAGTAACTGTAGACAAGCTGATAAAACCTCTCAGTTCTTTGGTACCGAGAAATTCATTTGGATTCTGAGCAGTATCGACAAGAAAGGAACATGTTAGCCCTGCTTGCCTGTCTAATTAGCAGCAGCGATACATATGCACAAAAAGTGCCAATAGAAACTTCAATCGTCGCCACCGCCCCCCCTCCAAATTATTCTCCTTTCTATTATGCCTTATGCTTAAAGCAGGAGGGATGAACATCAGTCTAAGCATCGCGACATTGCTTCCCAACTAACTACAAAAGATTTTTCTATTCTGCTGTTTCCCCAGCACATTAGGGGCACGTGCCACTCACTGCACAATCCTATTCACCCAGAAATTTTAAGCAACCCAAAGCACTGACGCATGATCTCTTTTCCATAACCAACCTGCCACTGTGCCTCAGTAAAATACCTACTTGAAAACAACAAATTCAAACAGCTACAAACATCACTCCAAAGCAGCATTTCACGTCCTCTGACCTAAACTTTAAGCAGGAGACTTAAAAGGGACCCTCTGGGGTATATATAATACTATAAGAGCTGCTGCATTACGAGAAGCTAAATATTACAAGACCCAAGGTAAATTCACAAAAGCTACTGTTGCCTCATGCATGGACAGCAAGTTCCGTTCTCCAATGACCCACTCAAGAAATGCACAGCCCTAAAACGTATCCTTATCATCCTGTCTATGCTGGATTTCCACCCTCTAATAGCTGTTTGTTCTACTAGCAAAGTGGACAGCAATATTATGCAAGGCAGATGAGACACAAGAAATCAATTCACGTAGCTGGGGAAGCACACCCATGGTGAAGGAGCCAACTTATCCAAACAACATTCATTTATTTATGCCAACTGCTGAAAGACTTGTAGTGTTTATGAATCTAGCTGTGACTCAGTACATATTTATAGCATATATTTATTGACAAGTTTTAGGTGTTGATCTATTGAAAGATCTCTGCAATGTATCACATACTTACAATTGCATTGAAGGATTATGCAAATATCCCAAGCCTAGCAACAGTCTAAAGCTGCTATTTCGTTTTCCAAAATCAACTTTAAAAGGAACACTTCCTTCTTTCCTCACCCATGAAATACATAATGAATGCCAAAATTATTTTTGCTCAATACTAAGAAAAAGATCCTGTCCTCACTCAACACCAGTATTCCTTACATGAAACCCACTTTGCTTACAGATCTCAAATCCCCATAACCATCCAATGCTACAAAATGGGTGGCATTAAATACTGCAAATCTCCATTCTCCAGTTTTCCTCTTAGCAGTTGCACTAGAGTAGCTTCAGACACCACACATATCTTTTTTTAACATCTAATAAAGCTACTCTAAATTACTGGAGTATTACTCTGAATGTCTCTCTCCCCTTCAGCTCTGCATGAGTCAAATCAGGGAAAAACATCAAAACCCACAAGTTTTCAAGAGTTCTCATCTGAATACATGAAATTAGCCAGTTGTTCAGACGTGTTTAACACCTGATAGTTCCCACTGTGAACCTTAGGGCAGATTTTTAAAAAGGCTCAACATTTATGCACCTCTTACTCAGAGGCTGAGTAAAACAAGAGAAGACCAGGTCTCTTCCCGTGATGCTTAAATGAGACCTGACCTCTTGAAAGTTGCTCCCATTTTGGACTGCGCTTTTTTTTTTAATTAAAAAAAAAAATCTCTACCTCCATCTCTGTGGGTAAACAGATATTATGCTGTGGATAACCAGACTTACCTCATACCAGCACAGATGCAGAATATTTCTTTAATCTCCTATTATTCAAAATTGTTTAAAATTTAGCATAATTACACCTTGCACCTAAGGTTTCTCTACACATGAAAGTCACTCTAGGGAAGACACCAACTTGAAAACTAACAAGGTGTCCTGGAGTCATGGTCAGGTTTGATAGAGGTGAGTGCCTTTTTAGCTATGTCTACTGTGAAGGTGGAAAATTCCAAGAAAAGTCACACCAAAAGGCAAATCAAGAGTCATTCAGAGGCGGTCAAAGCCGCTCTCTTTGTTGGATATGTTTTCTTTTCTTGTTCCTATCAAACAGCAATACAGTTTCCCTCTCCTTCTATTGCACACATCTCCCCAGCACACAAAGGCCACACACCAGTATGCCTTGCTGCTCTTCCACAAAGCCACCCATGATAGTACCAGGGAGACCTGGAGCATATCAAGCATGACTACATGGCTCAGAGAGCAACGGCCAAGAGCAGGAGGACACCAGTGTTTTGCTGCTCCATCTTGCTGGTAAAGAGAAATGGCTTGCAGAGGAGTGGACAGAGCCTGTGGTTTTAATACTTGGTTGCACAGCCGGTGTCAACAGGGCTTTTACAACCCTCTTTCAAGACCAAGACTTCTGGGAAGAGGCAGGACCTATCTAATCATCGGTGGACAAACTGGTGAAAAGAGCTTTAAACTAGGAGCAACAGGGAAGGGAAATGACAGCCAACAATCAAGTGAGGAAGTGGGGAACCAGTTTGATGAGCAAGACCACAGGCTGACGTGCGCAAGAGAGATCTTGAAAACAGCAAAACAGGACAGAAAGGGGCCCACGCCAAGTGTATGCACACAAATACAGAAATGGCAAGAGGACGGCGTGATGGGGCATCTTCTCACACCCCTTTGAGAGATCAGCAAGGGTGGGTGCAGTCACAGGGCTACGATCCCACAGAGATGCTGTAGGATGTCTCAGGACTGGAGTGCTGCAGTGACTGCATTTCAGGTTTTTTTTCTTTTTTTTTTAAATACAAGAGTTTTACTTTTCTATTGTTCAGCTAGCAACTGGGTTCCAGGAACTCATAGAATTATTGGTTTGTAAAGCACCCAAATCTTAGCTGTGAAGGAATCTGTTAATGTAATTCAAGTCTCAGTGAACTATTAAGAGCAAATTTTACTTTTTTTTTTTTTATATATGCCTTACAATTACTTGCTAAAGTGACCCTGAAGTGGGAAACAGGTGTATTAAAGTCATACGGAAAAAACAATCAGCTTTATACAGTACTTCATTGAACAACAACAAATAAGTATTAATATTTTATTCTACTAGTCTCCTATTCTGCCTTAAATTGTGTCCATCACTAATTAGCCCATCTGATTTTCACTTTCAGCTTTCTGTCCTCTATATTTCTTCCTTCTTCACCTTCATTACAATTACAGAGTACTTCTTGTAATCAGGTTTTTATGGATAAAATACTGTGCTAACAATTAAAATATTTATTACTAAGACAATCGATGCCACTACTAAATTATTCTAAATAATCATATTTTCAAAGACCTGTAATTAATTGCAATGCTTACACATTTTATTAAATAAATTTGAGGCAAATAAGGTAAAGTCATATATATGAAAATAATCATTAGACGAGATTATAAAAAAAGACTATAGACCGCACAATGGAAGACATATCTAAAAAAAAAATATTTCATCAGCAAGCAAGCCTGAACTGACTAATCCAGAAGAAACCACATACAAAAGATCTGCTATTGAAATATCTCACCTTCTACTGAAAGATATTGTTTCACTTAAAGGCTCTGCTCTCAGCTGTTATACAATTCCTTCATCTGATTTCAGTAACTGCATAACAGAAAATTGTCAAAGTGGGTAATAGAGAATAACTTGAGCCCCATACATTATCTATACATAAATATGTTACTACAGTTCTGATTAGGTGCTACTTAGGCTATGTTACTAATAAAGCTTAACTCGCTGTTACGTTTGTGTTCGTAAAATCTAATTATATAAAACCTCCAGGTAACTTCCTTAGTCACAGACCAAAACAATTTTGTCCCTGTTCTCCTACCGCAGGATTTGAATGAATCCTACAGGAGACCAAGAGAGCTACTAGTGTGCTGGAGGTCAGAGGAAACGATCCTAAGGAAGAAACAGTTACTAAGACATCACATGTGACAGAACAAGTAATGCTCAGTAAGGAATTCCAATATCGCATCTTCCTGAATCTGTTTCTACAGAGCATTGTAACACCAATAACCATTGCCTGTATGAAGAGTTAAACACAGATGGAAGGAAAATGCTTAAACTGACAAAATAGATCTCGTAGCAAAGCAGCTAGTGCCAAATTCCAACCTGGGCACAAAGAAAGATTGGTTTAAGAAAAGGAAAGGATCCATCTCAAACATAGAAGCAGAAAGAGCAGGTGAGAGAAGGATCCTGCTTTCAAATATCAATTCTATTTTTACTGGCTACAAAACAATAAATGACTTATTAGAAAAGAGAAATTGTAATCAGAAGTACCACTACAAATGAGGATTTTTGTTTATGCATAGGTCACCAGCTTCTCACTGAAGGCTTTTACTACATCTTTAAGTGTGAATTCATTATTGGGTCATACAGATTTTCTGAGAATATGTGTTACAGTCACATGCTCAAGTCATAGGCCAAGTAAAAAAAATTTAGAAGCCAAATATGAGAAAGCCACAGCAGCTACAGCCTTCTTGTGATTCCCACACTGTCCCAAGCATTAGGGAATTTTACTGTGAGAGAAACACTCAAATTCTAGGACCGCTAAAGATCAAGTTACAGCAGGGCACCATAGACAACACAATGTCAGCTTTAGAGCCTAGACATACTGACAATAACTATGTTATATTCCCTGCAGGGTTAAGGGGTTTTTTTCAGTTAACATTGTATGATTGTTATATTCTCTCCCATTTTTTTTCTTTTATTGTACATCATTTTTACAAAATCACTGTCCCATCCAGAACATGTACTAGATACACCAACTGAATTGTCACATTCTTTATGCCTTTTATTCTTTTCTCATAATCATTGAATTGTTTTCATAAAGTAACTTGACTGTAAGGTGGGGGGCCTGGGGGAATCAATACTCAGGCCTGATGGTACTTTCGCCTCTAGAATCTCACTTGTCTTGATTTCTAATAACCTACACAATTGGCATTGTGGGCTTTTAAAATTTCCCAAATCACTCTAAAAGTGAGGCACTGCCTTCTGAGGTCAGCTCTCTAGACACATCATGAAGGTGCAGTTTCTGAGAGCTCGAATATTGTAGCCTGGTTCTGCAGACTCAACGGTTACTATTAGCTTTCCAAACTTGCCAATTTACTTGAATTAACCCTTTCCCAAAGATCCAATTTCATGAGCACTAGACTAGGCTATCATTTTTCATTCAAGGATCTATAACTGTTGAAATAACATACCATAGCTTTTGAAGTAGTTGCTAACACAAGAAATAGTGTAAAAATACTAAGACCCCCTTTTCCAGTCTCCTGAACACATTAGCCTCATCTGGATGACTCTTCCAGGTTTATGTGATGTCTTCAGACTGAAGACTTGAAGACTCATCTGTCCCCTTTTCTTTCCCTGTTTCTTGCCTGGACGATACAGTCTCTTCCCACATGTAACTTTTTCTCTCTCCTTCCTTAAAATGAGTGGTGAAAGACCTTGCTTTTATAATCTTTTATGATGATTTTGTAATATAGTCAACTTTGTGAAGAACCCTTTAGTCATCAGCTAACTGAAGTCCCCACTAAGAACCTAGCTTCCTGCCTTAATTTGAGTTTGGTCTTTATAAACTGATTTTTTCATAAATAGTAACTAACCCTTGCTTCAAGGGCCTTCCACAATCACAGGTGGTTTGTGGATTTTTCCATTGCTACTTTTATGTTATCGCTAAAAAAATCTGTCAAAAATAAGAAACAAAGGGAAGAGTACACTCATTTTTAAAGCAGACCTTCAGCTGCTGTATATCTTTGTATAGAGTTCACGATCTTGGACAGAAATCACACGTTGTAAATATGCCAATTCTGAAGGAATTAAAAATATTTCAAAATAAAATTATTCACACATCACAAACATTTTTCATATCAACTTAATAGCACAGCAGATACATTTTCCCCATGAGGTAAATCATTCATCATTACAGAACTCCCTCATCTCCTCATCTTCAGGAAAGAGCTACACTTTGTTTTTCGCCTTTCTTTTTTCTCTTATCAGGTATGTTAAGGGTTTATGTTCGTTAATGCAGCCAGAAAACTCTTTCGCTCTTGTACCAGAAATGGTAGTTTCAGACTCTTCTCATCACAGATCTGAATCACCAAAATAGGCTCGCGCATTAGCAGCCTATCTAAATGCCTTCTATTATTGTTGTTCCTTTCAACCTTTGTCACAGCTCACTTATCTTCTCTCAAATTACATTTTAAAGCTAGGACCAGGACAACTGAATTTTTAGCTATGTCTATCTAGCGTCTTGTCTTAGAAGGTTCGTAAAATCCTGATAGACAGACAGGTTCTTCAGCAATGCAAGTGCACAGTTGTGCTAAAACACACTTTAGAAAGCATAGACTTACTTACCCCTCCCACATCCCCTGAAGTGAGCTCTACAGAGATCTTAAGCATTTCCTACAGTATTTATTATACATACAGTACCATGAACCACTTGTATTTTGGACCTGATTCATCTGAATAAGCAACTTCTTTGAAATCAAATGGAATTTATTCCCACACCAGGCTGAAACTATTTTGTGCAACCCGGAGAACTACCTCCTGGATAGGACATGTCAGCTGATTTCACGGGGAAAGGGGGGGGGGGGGTCAGAGACACTCTCCATCTTTACACGATAAGAATATTTTTATACAGTCCAAATCTACATCTTGAGATCCACATCTGTCTGGCAGACAATGACCTTGCACATTTATTACTCCGAAGTTCCATGGAGAACAGCCTTTTTTATATATATATGTTTAGACTGACAAGTATTTCTCAGTTCTACAAGAGAGAAGTGATTTCTTCCACTGATAACAGGGTTCCTTAGCTGTACAGCCCAAGGCATAATACATTATCCTTGACCACAGTACCGATGGAGGATGTTAACGAAGCCCTGGCCTGAAACAAGCTTAAAGTTTGGGGGAAATTTAGCTCCTTGTACGTTTTACACGTTACATCTACATGTAAGGGAGGCATACACAAGATGCTCCTTCCCCACAGCCCTCTCCTAGTGCAGGGTCGCTGCCACATACCAGACAGCCTGGATGCTCTGGAGACCGAGGCCAACATCCACTGTAAGGACACCTTGTTTCCTCTTTTCCTTGGCCTGGTGACTACAACAAAGCATAGCAAGATGTTACAAGTCAGCTGCATGACCAGATCCTGCCAGCAGGAGACTGATGGTCAAGTACAACCTACTTTGTGACAGAGAACCTGGACAATTAGGGAAAACCATTTTTCCTCCCTTCAACACCAAGTCCCTTCCAGTCTAAGAGACATTTCTGTGCAATGAAATGAAATGCAACATTTTCTTTTCTCACCTAAGATTTTCCGAACCTCCTTGGACTTCTGTGCATGCAGGAGACTGCATTGTGGTGCACTTGTTTAAGTGGGTGAGAAAAAGGGGTTCTAAATGGGAGGAATGCCTACCACTTTTTTTTCCAAATTAACTATACACTTGAGTAACTGCATTGACCACAACTTTTCAGATAACTCTCAGGAGTTAAGCTGCTTTGACCATCAAAACTGGGTGAAAAGGTTTTTGCGAGCAATGACTAAATATATCAGCTAAACTGTCAGAAAGACTGCAAAACAGAAAGATTGTACAAATTAAATAAAAGGATATGTAGAGTCCTAACACAGAGTCTTCATTAGCTCCCTCTTGAGAATGACAACTAGATCATACTTTGGGTGAAACATTTTTCAACATCTGTTGGTCATTTATTTATGGTGAGGTTGGCAGCAGAGTCAGAAGTTGGTAGCAGCTGAATTAGGCTCTCAAAAAAAAAAAACAAAAAACCAAAAAACTTACGTTCAAGAAGTCTGAAGATTTCAAACTGACCAACCAGGTCACTTCTGCTACAGAAAATGACATGCGACTTGCATCATATCCATCTTTTCCCTGAAAAGGTGCACTCTGAATGAAGACTCATTGACATATCAGAATAATACTTCAGATACATGAACAGCTGATAAGTTATTCATATAGGTAACATTCAGTTTATAGACCGATTTTAGAACACAGAAATATATAACAAAAAGAAGACAGTATTTTCTACCAGTGCTCTCAGCTAGCCTTACCTTTGTTTTGTGTTAATGGGAAGACAACTTTCACATTGTGTGAATATACCCTTTTTAACATTTGGGACAAGATTCTCAGAGTCCAGCCAGGTGCACTGCACCAAGCTCCAGGAGCCAACACAGACTTCTAGTGAAAACAGGCACCTGGGGTGCATGCAGAGCCCCATATGAGATAAGAAACTAAGTGGTCTCTTTGTGCCCTACAATGTGCTAACGCGCTAGAAAGCAAATATGATCCAAAACAAGTAAGTGTTTTGAAGTGACAAGTTTCTTGCCCACTGACCCTTCCTGAAGTCATTTAAATATAAAGCTCTACAAAGCAAAAGATCAACCACAAGAAGTTTCATATGAAACCTTTTTTTAAACAAGGATTAAACCATTTTTATTTAAACCTAACCTTGAAAATTCCAATCCAGGTAATGCCTTTTTTCTCTGTTTTTTTTTTTTATTTTACAACCTAGATACTTGCAAAAAGAAAACATAAATGCATAATTTTGTTTTGATTCTGAAACTGAAAACCAGCAGGACTCAGCTGAAGTATACTGCACCAGCTGGAACTTGCACTCTCAGCTGATTAGCGTTATGCTACTGAAATCTCTTTGGTACCTTTCGCTCCCAGCAGCCCACTCCCATGGATCACCACTGGGCAGCACAAACAAAAAATCAGTAACAGTGGTTCAGTGACTCATGTTCTATCTGAAGCCCTCAAGAAGAAGAGTTCATGCAAGTGTGATGACGATTTGCAGTGCTGACTGTACATGGATACATCCACAACACAAGTCCTGTCTTTCCAGAACAAATCAGTACTGCTAAATGCCTCTCTTGCACTCACCTACAAGCTTTCTCATAGGCGTATTTGGGACAGCAATAAACTCACAAGTGCACATACAGTACTTTTTCTAACACATGCATATAGCATCTGTTGATGCAATAAGAGATAAATTCCTTGCGGCCAATTTTTAACGTGCCTGTATAGTAGACTACACTCTGCCGTAAATCCCAGAACAGCTGCAGTTCTCATAGAGCGCTTTATATTCCTTGTGGGCTGATGTTCAGGTTGACTGTCCCTCTGGGGTGCCACGGACGGCGGTGCAGGTTCTCAGCGTGTCAGCCAGGGGCCATCACAGGCTCTGACAACCCTTGCCAAGTTGCCAGGTGGGTTCATCAGGCCGGAAGACTTTTGGTCCCTCTCCTATCACTACCAAGATTTCCCACTCCTCCCTCTCCACGACTCGGGCAGGACTCAGGTTGAGCCCTCTGGTTACTGACCCACGCTTGATGTCATCCCTGAGCAGCCAGGAGATCCTGTCAGTCTCAGCTGCACTTAAATAACCAGTCCCCACCCCGACACTTCATACAGTCCATGTGCTACTTCAGCCCACAAGACAGTCACTTCTCTCAAGGGTCTGTGAACTAAAAAATTTTGGCAACTGACTGGCCTTTATAAACTCAGTTTGGGGTGAGCCTCAGCTGGCAATCTCTTGCTTCAGTTCTTTGCTATGAAGAGTCTGCAATCTCAAGGGCAAGTTATACAAAGGCTCCAGCATAAAGCATTGCCTGGCTCCCTTCTACACCTTGGGTATGTGCCAGCTAAAATGGTGACCGATTCTGTCAAACAGTTCCCAGTCTCTGTCACTCAGAAACGCTATCCAAAAATCACAGGCTTCCTACTTCACCAAGAATGCCAACGTTTTTTGGAGCACAGTAAGTACCACAATAAGCACAGTGCTTTAAGCCACTAACAGAAATCAGGACAGACTAAACTTTTGTTACCTACAGGGTCAACTGGATTTAGCTGGGAAACTTTATTTCTGATCTCTGCACATAGGCAGAAAGGAGTCACGTGGATAATTTATACAGACGAATGAATGACAGCAATGTCCAATTTCCTTTGTGTAGTCATTTCTGTTTATTTCTTCTCTTGGTGTTTTCCTGGAGTACTTGCATGAAGCATGCAACTGCATTCTGTTTGAGTTGTTAATACAGCGTGAAGATAAATCCATACTTGTCATGAGATTTCAGGCCCTGCACAGCAGAATCACATGTAATATTATTTTTGGCTACTTAAAGCAAAACAGTACAGGTGCTATAAAAAGCAAGTGACCAGAAATCTGAATTCCTATAAACTATTTTTAATGTAAATAACCGTCTTTTTATTTCTTTTGTAGTCCAGGATCTGCTCTCTTCTATTACAAATATGATACAATATGTTTTTGCAGTCATCTGTGTCAGTTCTACTGAAAGTTAAGCTAAAGTTTCTTTTGAGGCAAAACTTTTGGGGACTTTTGTTATCCTTTAATTGTTCCTCTGTCAGCGTTCAATTGTGCACTCCTTGTGTAAGTAACACCTTCACTGAAGGTAAATACAATATTGAATCTGTCATATTAGCTAGCTAGGTTTGTCTAGGCCAGTGTCTTTTCCATATCTGTCACCAATACAACATGAGTCTTGCTAAAGCTTGCAAAATCTGTTGCAGACCTATACAAAACCAAACTCCCAGAAGATAATATTCTTTAGAGCATTGTGATATTCATTGGCTTTTGTGCTGAAGCATTAGGATTTAAATTCTTTGTTTCTTAATCCTATCAAATACAGTTATGCATTTTTCTAATTATCTATATAGAGTCTAATTCTTAAAAAAAAAAAATCCTAAGATCCTAAGCATTCAATATGTTAGTTTCATGAGTTCAGAAAATTCTTGCTGTTTTTAAGCCCTGACTCTGCTTTCTATGGAGTTAAAATAAGAAAATCCGACTTGCTTTCTCTTTCCATCACCATTTTCCCTCCTTCAATTATGAATCCTTTCTTTTTTGCATAACAGCTCCAAGATTCTGCTCTTTAATCAGCTTTCACTTCCTTCTAAATACTTAAGCCTGTGTCACATACATCTTCACAAAACATGGTCACCAGAAAAGAAAGACGAAAAATGTGACATTCCTTACATTGACCTCTCTCCAGTGACACTTGGGCCCTTTTTTTCCCCATGAACTGCAATACAGTTGTGAAATTCATTATTTTTCCACAAGCACAACTTTGCAACTCTCAGCAGTGAGCTTCACTTGCCGTTATGCTACTCGTTCACCTAGTCTTGTTTGGAATCACTAAAGTTACTGCCTTCTCTAGTTTGAATGTGTGTCACCCATACATAATTTTTCTTCCCAATTCCAGATTACAGATAAGAATATTAAACACTATTTATAGTATAGAACTTGTGGGGACCTCAGCATTAGATTTTTGCTGTGCTGATCATTCGAGTTTCACATCCTTTCAATAGACAGCTCCCTAATTAGAAGGGCTTCTCAATCCCATTCTCCGTTTCTCCACAACTGCTTAGATTCGCTCCTGGCTTCTTCTGAGAGCATTTGCCAGAGCACAGTTTTTGCATATGGTAACCCATTGACCTACAATAGTATTGCCTGAACATTCTGAAAAAATTATCTATACCTTAGAGGCAATATTTCTCCCTCTGGTGAAGTCCACATTGTTTTATAACCATGTGTTTAATTGGGTACTACTTTGGGAAGTTGTGTTGTGGCTTCAGCAAAAGCCACAAGCTCTCTTGTAAGATCTGAAAGGCATTGCAGCAGTCCTATTTTAATGAAATTGCATTTGCAGTGTTGCAGCAAAACATCTCATTCCAGTTCCTTGAAAAGATGACAAACAAACCCAAAAGAATAGTGAGCTGATTATAAAGCTACTTCTACTTTTTTAAAGATTTAGTAGTGCCAAATCTTGCCATCTCTGGAAAGACATGAAAAGCAGAACTGATATAAACCTGTAAAAGGACTTTTCATTTTGTCTACGCTGTGCAGCTTACAGCTGCATCAGCTTCTGGTGTGTGAGCTAAGTCATTTTGAAGTCTCTTGGGTTTTTATGTGCTACAGTGCATTGAGCAGTGCAGGCAAGCTCCTAAGTGGCACATATCTCACAAATGCAAAGTAGGGCAGGAGGTCTGATATTCTGGTTAACTCTCACATGTTTCTGACGCAGAATCAATGCAGTAGTTATACTGCATTGGTTTTCTTCATCAACAAATCTTGCAAAACATGGTGGAATTCAAGATGCAACAGAGAGACAGAATCCACCCTAGAAGCCTACATAATTGCCTGGAAAAATGGTATCACAAAAAAGGAATAATTCAGTATTGAACTGGATCTTGTTCGCTGTTAAACTTGCTCTGGAATTCATAGGCTGAAGGCATGGGCTAAAAAAGCCTTAGAAGCATTTTACAGTTCTGTACAGAATTCTGTACAGAACTTTTCAACAAGGTTTTCACCCCTTTATTCAGCTGAGATGGAAGGGAACGTCATTCCCCCCAGCACAAATCTCTCTTTAAGCATGCCACATATAGGACTTGTCACTTATAACTGGAAATGAGAGTTCCTTGTCGTGGTTGAGATGCAAGAAATTACCATGTACTGCTTATTGTCAGCATCAGAATCCTTACGACTCATTTCTTTTACCTTCATAAGACACTTTAAATGGAAACGCAATTTCAGGACATACAGATAACCCTTTTAACATGGTGAATGATTTATTATACCATCATGAACTTTTACAGTGCTGCTACTGGTTTTAGAGGAAGTTTTATCTTATATTTCACTTGGATCATGACTGCACCAGATTTTCTATTCAGAATATTTGTTGTAGTTCAGTAAAGTGTGTGGAGATATATGCCTGTCACATACCTTAGTGTTTTACCTCAGTATGTTACTTAAGAACACTAACTACTTACACTGCACTTTTAAGAATTAACTTCGAGGAGATTGAAAACAAAAAAATCAAAGCTGTTTTTCTGAACCAAAGAGCAGAATCACGGTCAGAGTTTTCATTTTATTGCTCCGATAACCATCGATTAAAATCACTGGACTCACATACACCATCAGATAAAACAACAAGCAAATAAGGGAAATAGAGGCTTGCCACAGCATCAGGAGTTCCTGCCTTTGAAGAGGAGCACCTCAGAATTGGCAGTGCTCATTTTGCTCTGTTTGATCTACCAGTTATATCTTGCACAAAAGTATTTGCTTAACCCTGAGAAAACGCTCTTCTGCCTGCATTATCTTTGCTGGACTGTCATAATGCTCTCTCCATTTCAGAGCCTCTGAGAACACAGAATAGAAATTCAGACCTAATTTATCTTACAGCAGTCAAGACAGGCCTACTAGTCAGAGCTGGAATAAGAGATATTGGACTTGAATAAAACCAGGACTTAATATTAAAATAGTTATATTTATATATATATATGTATGTGCATGTACATGTACATTTTAAAGTCAACTGACTTGCATAATGCTCTTCTGTGACCTTTAGTAATTCACTGGCTACTTATGGACTGTGCACTCAAGACGCAATCCAGCTAGGAACATCCAGGAGAAACAGTGGCACTGTCAACAATTACAGACAAAGAAACTAAACTAACTCCAAAGAACCCTGCTGCTCCCTTTTTAACATAGAAGAACTATCAGGTAGTCCTTTAATGCATGCACAGCAAGTAGTCAAGGGGACAAGAGGCTTTGCAGTCTTTGCTTGGGACAGATCTATGGTTTAGGACAAATTGAGAAAATACATTATATTCTTCAGTAAATGACAGCTTCCATTACAACTTCGTTTCTTATGAGTACACCTAAATAACTATTGCTGACTGCTTCAGCTTCTTGCAGTCAGTAGAAGCCCCTACTTCAAAACTTCAGAACACTAAATCTGAAATTCAAACCCTCCTGAAATCACTGAGAAAATTAGGGTGTTTGAGTTAGGAATGAGTCATCACATTTCAAATCTTTTTACCTTTTATCTCCTACACAGGTAAATGATGGCCTAGTTTATTTTTTTTTTTTAGAGAAAGGAAAACAAAAAAACCCACCCTTGCTGCCTGTCTTCCTCCCTCATCTTCCCATCACTGAAATATTTGGTCACAGTTCAAAACTTGGCTTCACCCAATGGAGAAGTCCCAGATTTAAATAGAAGAGCAAAAGAAAAAAAAGGGCTAGTGAATGCACCCACTTCTTTATGGCTTAACAATTTGGACCACTTCAGATAATGTTAGATACTTAAGTGTAAAGTACTTTCTTCTTATTATAGAAGAACTTGAATGAAAATACAGGTTCTAGAAATTTATGCAATGATTCAGAAAACCATCTAGAATAACTTAAACCTAAAGCAAATACTGAAATTCAATTGATTACATTCAATTTTCGTTAAAACATGAGAAAGCACTATCTTGAGATGCTTTTTTGAAACAGTAGCAACACCTAATAACACCTAATTTTAATTATTATGTTTAAAGTATCTGGCTATAATGTAGAAATGAGGAAGCAGACCTAGTATGCCATTCACAGTAAATATGCCTCATGCATACTGCTTTGCTGGTATCACTAGGTAGAAAAACTGAGACTACCCAGTAAATATTTTTTGCAGTGTTGACGTTGTTTTTCTGTTCATTAGATATCCTGCCATTGCTTTGAAATCTCTGTTTCTGAGCAGAGGTACAAAAAAAAAAGTCAATTCACATCATAGGAAACCTTCTGCTCTCCTAGCCTGAAACTCTACAGTGAAGATTTAAAAGAACAACTGTATGTATTGGACAGTAGTTTAGAAAGTGACATCTAAATGGCACCACTTGTACACTATTTTTTTAAATAGAAAAATAAAATAATACCCACTCCTTAGGTCTTATGACGACTAAAGACTAAAAGCCACGCACCACAGAAAAGCCACAGTCAGTAAACACAGAAATGACTATACTGAATGGGAATAAGGAGCCATATAGCCCAATACTACCTTCCTCTTTTTTTCCCTCTGTAAATAAACAACATGCAGCAGCTGATAATTACAGAAAGGCTCTATGAAACAGAGCATATATTGTGTGGCCCTCCTGTCTGTATACTGACAGTGGTTCCAGCAGCTTAACAGAATTAACCTGAGTTAGAGCTGGCTTCTAATCCACTTTTTTAGTGGCGTACAAAAGAACTATTCTTGATAAAAATTGATTAATTTTAAGTCATTTATAATTTGACTTCCTTAATACTATGCTGTAACGAGCTCTGCAATTTAATTGTCTTTCCATGGAAAAGTACTTCCTTTTGTTCATTTAAAATCTTCTCCTATTTTTGTTGGACACCCCTTACCTCCCACATTACAGAACGCAGATAATTCTCATTCCCTACTTGTATTTCTGTACCATCCATATTTTTATATACTACTATTATAGTATTATTTCATGCAGCAATCCTAATCTATTATGTTTCTCCTCCCTTACAGGCAGCTCCACACCTCTAACTATTCTTCTTGTCCTTCTTCTAGATTTTATCAGTTTTACCGTGACCTTTGAGAGACAGGATCATCAGATCTGCACGCAGAATTTGAGATGCAGAAGTACACTTGAAAAATGAGGTGTTTTGTTCTCCGTTCCCTTCCTAAGAATCCCTATGATTTATTTGTCTTTTCTTACTGTCACCAAGCATTCAACTAGTGTTCTCCAAGAAATACCCACAATAGATGCAAGATCTCTTTCCTGAGTGGTAATAACAGTTTTAGAATTTACTACTGCGTACACATATATATTCTGTGCAGAAACACACACAAAGCATACTGCAGCAGGAAATGTTTCTTGACAGACCCACAACGCTAAGAAAACAAAATGCCCAGGAAAAAAAAAAAAAAAAAAATCTGTCATACCAGATCAAAATAGCAACTGAACTGTATACATCTACCCATCCCTATGTCCATTTGCCCCAAAATGACGATTTTTCATAAAATCACACAGAGGGAACTCCTTCCTGCTTATGACAATCTAAAAACAAGACACACATTTGCACATTTGGTGTTTTGACCAGCATCCAAGAAGTCGTCAAACACAGGTATGTCCTCACCAGCTAATAGGCCACCGTCAAATGCTTTTCCCACCACAACACACACGCGTGGCAGGTGGTTCTTCACGTAGCCAGGAGTCTCTCACTGCACTCGCACTGCCCAGACACAAACAGCTCCGCAGCTCAAGAGGCAAGTTGCTTTGTCAGCTGTTATGAAGCCTACAGGGTGTAGGGACTGCAAGACTCATTTACAGCCTGATCCACAGTACCCCAAGATCATTGGAAGTCACTGTATGTAGCACGTGAGATTTTGAGCTTCAGGCCCTTTCAAGGCATTGTAAGAAAAAGCTGGTGCAGGCGGTCGTACAGACCTCTCGGCCAGCACGCCGCAGGTCAATAGGTGGGGATGTGCACATCCATGCTCTGACTGGAGGCTTCTGCATCCAGACTGCAGAATTGCTTTTTGTTATCTTCACATGTATCGCTAATACATTCATCTAAACCCAGGAAGATAAGTAGCACGCATGACAACAGGAATGTAAATGCCTATTAACACTTGATAGGTACACCAAAGAGAGCATGCATGAATGCATTTGTTTGGGACATGGGAAGATCAAACATATTCTGTGGAAATGCAGGACAATTAAGTTCTTTCAAACTCTAGTAACTGCCAATAAAGATGACTGTGTTCCTTAAAAAAAAAGTAAAAATAAAATAAAAATCTTTGTGCTACATTTAAATTCATATTTTTCAGAAAACATTGGGAACATCTTTACCTATCTCAGCGAAATCAAACAGCATATTATGAGGCACCAGAAGTTATTTCCTTGCCAGGTTTTCTATTTGTGTTTTCTGATTGTCTGGCTGTTTTTTTCATTTGCACCCAATTGAGCACTGCTACATCACCAGTTCCTTTGTACTGACCTGCTCATCTGCTGCAATAACTTTTTTTGTTTTCCAGTTGGTGATTCCATCTCCTAGCATCCATCATCCTGTTTTGCTACTTTATTCAATTTTACCAACTTGCCACTGCAAATTATTTGCACAAATGGAGAGTGATTTCTCTTTACATTAGTTCTCCTCTCCTTAAGACTTGTTCCAGCAATGCACTCGGCAATGCTGGCGCAAGCGGTGGAAAGGAAAGGCACAACCACAAACAGGAACTAATGAACTCGAGTGCTCAAGGAGAACTACACACAGACAAAATAATATTCATTTTATAAGGCACAGGAAACCAGGAAAGCTTCTCGTAGTCCTAACCATCTTGGAAAAATATTTCTTTAACCTATTTTATAATCTGTACTTGCAGCATAAATCCTCCACTATCCACAGTTAATTTAAAGGAAAGAAAAGAATAGTGGGACACTTCGTGTGGTTTCAAATAAGTGAAAAATTACACTGCAGCAGCAAACAACTACAGAACCTGTTTTAACATCAGAAAGATGTACAGTCCTAGCAGGATCTAAAGAATGGGCTATATGTAATCTTGTTGTCTTTAATTTCTGCTCATCAATTGAGGCAT
Source organism: Buteo buteo (assembly GCF_964188355.1). Lineage (NCBI taxonomy): Eukaryota > Metazoa > Chordata > Aves > Accipitriformes > Accipitridae > Buteo > Buteo buteo. The sequence goes on from NC_134174.1 coordinate 37,280,641, forward strand.
TACTATTAAATGGCCTTTATATACTCCCTAATTTAAAAAAATGCCAAGAAGTTAATTTAATCCTCAAAGTGGATACTATCAGAAGTGTGTCTTGTGCTGTAAACGAATAAGGGAAAAAGTGTCTTAGATTCAAGAACAAAAAATTTCAGGTTTTTTCCATAACATTAACTTCTTACACTTCCCTACATCTGTTTTGTAGATCTTATGCGCTTTCCAAGCAGTACAAAAATTCATGCTCTAACAAACATAGCTGGAGGCCTGGCAGGTACTTATCTCCAGCCAACCTTTTAACCTCTAACCACATATTGCCCTTGTTTCAAGGGGTTTAAAATACTTTACTTTTTTAAATACCTCTTCATTTGTTTCAGAAGCCTGAATTACTCCACATTCAAAATTCAGGAAAGCCAAATTCTCTCTCCGAGCAACGTTATCTGTACGTATGTTTGTTTTTCCTTATTGAAATAGCATCTCAAGAGCACTTGGTTCAACCCCTGTGTTGCCAATCAGGGGTCAGCCTGATTCATAACACACAAAACTGATGACATCTCTGTACTTACTTCAATGCTACTTCAAAAAGGAAAAAGATGGCAAGCAGAAAGAAAACAGCCTTTGCCTTTCAGGAGCGTCATTTGTCAGAGACGTCTTATCAAAACCAGGCTGAAAAGTTAGTCAGACTTTATAGCTCTGCTGCTCCCAGGTGACACTTGCCTACAGGGTTACAGATGCAACTGTATGAAAAAGCACTACCTGGAGGAGCAGTGGGTAGATAGAGACAGGCCGAATGATGCCTCCTATCCAGGGAGGGATGAAAACTGTAGAGGTGATGCCCAAAGGGCACAGGGGTTCCCGCAGGTTCCAGATGCTGTGCAATAAAACGCAGTTGTTCACAGCTGCGTGGTGCCTCATTCAAGAAAACTTGACATAGTTACATTTTTAACTAACTGCGTGTGTGCCTTTGGACACTTGTAGCAATCTGTCACATGTCAATATTTAGAATGTTTATTCATAAAAACATTCATTTTTAAGTCTTGATTACATTCATCCTAGTCAGTGGGTTTCCATCTCTGCAAGAAGGTTTTCCAGTGGTGGGAGGGGAGGACACTGGAAATTTCACAAACATCACTGGCTCATTTCGCCACCTTTTCTGAAATGCTCATCAGTCACCCAGGGTGCCCCAAGAGCCTGTGGACAGTTGACTAAAAATTAGTGGTGCAAGGTTTTTTTTCTAGTTCAGGGAAACGATAGGGAAGTAACAGCAACAATTATAAGATGAAGGCACTGTTAAGTGGCCTACAATGCACAAGAGTAGAAAAAAAATAAATTAGAATGAAATTAAAAGAAACACTTTGAAAACCAGATTAAACTAGTTTGGCTTGGGAAATCTTTCATTTCAGTATGCAAAAGTCTGTAATATTTGGAATAAGTCTTGCATGAAAGCTATTTTAAATATATTTTTAAATAGACTTTCTGTAATTACACATTATGAGCAATATTTAACAACACTTATAAATTATATATTTAAAATTATGGCTTTAAAATATTTATGATAAAGTTGGGGGGGGTTGGTTTGGGGGCTTTTTCCCCCAAAAAAGTCATTATCCTTCTGCTACTGGGCACACCAGCATATTTTACACCAAAAAAGGTAAAATGAGGGTGTAATAATCTTGTGGAATCTGCTTCTTGATTCCAAGTAATTTCAGTTTCAACACTCCACTACCTATAGCAAAGCAGAAATCATCTGGTCACCAAAGCAAAAGCAGCAAAATCCATAAATGCATACCTGTGCAAATAAAAATTTAGAGCAACATTGCCAGAACTCAACCTCTTTCAGAAACTTGTAGCTTTAGGAGTGCAATTAGAGCCACCACAAAAAGCAGCTGATATTCAGACAGGAGGTCATCTGCACATTTTTAAAATGAGATTTTCCCGCACAAAGTCTGGAAGTGGCAGTCTTAAGGGCAGGTGCACCAAAAGCCTCTGGAGAATTTCCCAGCTCACTGCAGCTTGCAAGTGTCCCCAGAGGACTACTCGAGGCAGAAGCGGTTACCCTGGACCACCATGTGCAAGCCAAGGGCTAGGCATGGCTGTTTATCAGTACAGAGGCAGCACAATCACATCCCTGCTTCCTGCAGTCTCCACAGCGATGGCACAGTTCGATGTCCTGCCCACCTCTTTTCCAACCAAAGATGCAACTTTTAGCCATGGTAACAGTCAAAAATTCAAGCATATCTGGGGAAAGGGCACATGCCGTTGTTCTCAGTCTTTAAAATAACAAATAACTGACAAAAAAAAATTTAAAAAGTTACACTTGGATGGGGGGCATGAGTCTCTGGCTGTTATATGCAGGTGGTCGGAGGAGATGGCTAGCAAGACTTTGATTATATTATAACAAGGAGATCATGGTATTCCCTTCCAGGCTCCACAATAGGAATCTTGAACTCAGTAATATTTACATATCCCAAAATAAGCTACATTGAATTTACCACCATTTCAATACGCAGCTGTCACTGATCACTTGGTAAAATCTAATGAGACAATAATAATATAAAAAACAATAATAATAATCCCCTCCCCCTTAAAAACCTGACATCTTCATTTCACTAGCTAGAAATGAATACAATAAATATAAAGATTCATATTTTTTAAGGCTGGAAGGATAACATTATAGCCATCTAGTTTGAGCTGCTGTATCATATTGCTATGAAATGTTATCAAATGACTCTCACATCAAGTCTAGAGCTTCTAGGATTCACCACATGCTTGGCTTCATTGTTTCAATGTTTTATCACTCTTAGTATTTCAGAAAGTCTTTTTTGTTCCAGCCTCAATTTTTCTTAACTTCAGGGTCTCCATTTTGTAAAGGCTTTTTCTACAAGACTATGGAGCTCCTTACTGCCAGAAATATTGTCTCAAAGTCATTACAGAAAGATTGGCAAACTTTTCTTTTCTGAACTAAATTAACCCTTTTTTAATTTCTTGGAACAAGAGAAACAGATGTCAAATCAGCCTTGTAGTTCTTTACTGAACTTGCCCATATCCTTTTAAAGCCCACACAACTGAGCCACACTGTATTTTAAGACTGTTTACAGTAACACAGTGGTACTACTGCTGTTACTCAATATTTTGCTCTCATAACCGCTATGAATCTCTAAGAGCTTGTATTTGGAAGTCACAGAAGGTAATGACCCATACTGTTTACTAAATCACAACTCCTCAAAAATACACTCCCATGTTATGCAAGTATGATACACATCCTACAACCCTAGAAACATGAGCTCACATCACTTAATATGATCACAGAACAGAAATACTCTTTGCAACACCAGTAAGGTATAGCTAAATATCAGCCCAAGTTCCAAATCTTTAGTTAGCTTATTTGTAGAAATTTCCCATGTAGTTTACCTGAAAATAACTTCTCTGTTGAAATTTCACGTGTAACATAGAATGATAATAGTCAATAATAAGAAATATATAGATAAAAGTTAACTAATGCTTAGTAAACGTTAAAGTTAGTAATTTTCTTTCATTAAATCCTAGTTATTCTTTTAATCTTGTTGATGTCATCCATACCAAGCTATGGAGAACTTGTTATTAGGCACACAAGTAACTCACTGATACCAAGATGCCACTCCATTTAGGTGAGCAGAGAACATAAGACTATAGCAAACTCTCATGTTTTTAACCAATCTGTTATCATTTTACTTCTTAATGATTCCTTCCCTTCTTTACTGATATATTAAAAATTATCCATGTCCAATGAAGCTGCAGTTGGTTGGTACTCTGCCAAGATAAAAATCCTAAGCAGGGTGTTAAGTACAGGTAGGTGCCTGAATTACTGAAAACATGTCACTATTTTCCCACTCTATGTCTGGATTTACGCATATCCAGACTTCAAATACTGATTAGCTTCACCTTTCAGCAACACCAGCATCCATCAGTCAGAGGGAAACTATGTAAGTGAGAGAAACGCCAAACTCACTTTGTCCATAGTTCAGAAGGGATGTGAATAGAAATTCTAATCTGCAGGATGATCAAAGACGTCTAAAACCTCAGAGATAAGGTTGCATGTTCCTAGAATCTAGTCACAACTCAGCAGGTCTGCATATACTAATTAGGATACAACACAGGAAAAGGTCAACTTCATAAAACACAAAGAGAAAAAAATCCACGGGGACCTGGCCATTTTCTTTGATTTGATTACATGTACACTACCAGAGGAAGACTTCATGTACTGCATTTTATTCATATCCACTTTCTCAAACACCTCTTGTAGAAAAAGTGTTAATCCCAAGATGTATTTCCTACTGACTATATTTATCAGTGTTGTTCAACCATAATATTAAAAAAAATTCCAAGTCAACAGTAGTCCTTGCACTTTTATTCCTCATGGCTAACTATACAACAGCCTACCATGTCTGTGCTGGCTGAAACGTCTCTGTGTAGTTGGTACTGCTGGGTGCCACAGGGCCGAGCCGGCAAACTCCCTCATCTGCCCTTGCAAGCAGCATTGCAGGGTCCCAGCCACAGAGCCCTGGGGACTTGGTGGTATCCACTGCCGTGACATCCATGATACAGTTCTCTCAGACAACAAGCAGGCCTTCCCGAAACTCTTTTGGAGAAGAGACACTTCACCGCTGGCTGATGCCAGGGTGATTTAGGGGTAGTGACTCAGTGGTAGGCACAGGCCACCACAGAGTCCTTGTATTGAAAGGAAAGTTCTCTTTATTAAATGGGAACCTCAAAATGCATATTAATAATGAGATTTAGAAGGCTCAATCCATTCCTCCCTTCCTTTGGGTGTGTTGAGGGTTGGGTTTTTGTGTTTTTTTTATTTGTTGCTTGGTTTTAATAAGATTCCTTGTTTCTTTTTTCACTGACAGGCTTCATAGTGACAATCTGTTTTAGGGGATTTTAAAAATTAGCTTTATAAATAGCATTTTGGTCTTTGAAGTCACACTTTCATGGATAGGGCTCTTCCAAACAGTAGTCTGCTAAGTGATAGATCTTGTAAGAGCTCTTGGGCAAACTGCTTGGAGAGTGTAACTCCACCTCTCCTAGGCAGTGTATTTCAGTGGTGCTGACTACCACTTTCCTAACATATAGGATTACAATTGAGAATGGAAGCATTTTCCTGGAAAAGATCTGCCCTCCTAACAATTGTAGGACTGAAATGCAGAACATTCAAGTGCAGCCTTTCTCATACAGAAGTATCAGCAACTACTGAGCTCATTAGTAACAGAAGAGAAAATAGAAAAGGCTGTTTCTTAAAAGCGTCCTTTTCTATTTTCTCAAGAGACATGTCAAGATGCTTCTGATATTTCTTGAAGAAAAGAAAATAGATTTAAATTTGGATATACATATATATTTTATCAGTAATACTACAAGGTAGCATCAGCAGTAGCATTAAGGAGGTAATGACTTAGTTTCTTTAAAGCTTTTTTTAGAAGTTTTGTTTTTGTAGGGTTTTGGGGGTTGTTTGGAGGTTTTTTTAAGTATTTCACTACCTGAATAGCATGTGACTTGCAATGAAATGGCCATGAATTCAACAAAAGCCAAACATTCAGCAAGGATTCACATCCTAAGAAAGAGGCTCACTTTCAGGACCAGCCACAAGGGGAACGTATACTTAAGCTTCCAGGTAGCCACTGATTTCTGCATTTAGCAATTCAGTACATGCAATGAGTACATTTCAATTCAAGCACTGGTTGGGTGAGGAGAAGGTCATTTTGGTTTGGTCTTTTATTTGGGGTTTTGAGGTGGGAGGTTGTGTGTGTGGTTTTAGGTTTTTGGTGGGTTTGGGGTTTTGGTTTTTTGGTTTGTTGTGGGTTTTTTGGTTTGGTTTGGGGTTGGGTTTTTTTTGACAATTCACTGTCTCTATGCCTAACATAGAGAAGCCCTAAAGAAAAACTTTTTCAATTTTCAATTAATTTGAGTTAATTAGAAGAGGAGAAATCTATTTCCTAGATTTCACTGTGAGCTTGTTCTCAATTTTCTGTTATGCATTATTCTTCCCTTCAGCCATGATTCAGATTACGCTTTTCAACATCCATCTTCTCTTCCTATTTTTCATCCACATTTCTAGTAACTCTCAATGCTCTTTTGTGTTATTTAACTATTTTCCTCTGTATTGGAGCTATCACAGTTCAGTAACTCCACAGAATTTAGTTTATATTCTTCATTTTCTGTGCTATTAACAAAGATATTAAACATTAGAACATATACAGCATTATTCCCTGGTTAGGCTTTTCCCAAAGCTCCAGCCTCATCCATTTAGCATTATTATTTGTTTACAGTTGCCCTGCCAACTCTTAGATCATACGGCAGCATCTCCATCACAGTCAATTTGAATCAATTTTTCAAGTAAGATTTCATGAAACAGAGTATCAAATACTTTACTAAAGTCCAAATATATTACATTTACTGCATTCCCCTCATTCACCAGATTTGTAATTCTATCAGAAAGGTAATCAAGTTTGATGTGCCTTTCACACCATACTTTTAACTTTCACATTTTCTAGCCAAAACATATTCATCACTCTGTACTTGCAAAATGTAGAACCACTGTACTTGCAAAGCTGAAAAGAAATAGTTTTGTGGTCCCAGAGGTGGAGCAAACTTCACTGTGTGAGCATAGGCTGAACTTATTTAAATCTCATCTCCCACAAAACTGACCTCTTATTATCATTCAGCATAGACACAAATAAATCTAGAGTGATTAAGCTGCCTTTGATACAATTTGTACAGTTGTATGTAGCTCCAATATCCCAGACCTGTATGCAATCAACTTCAATACCCACTTGGCTCTGCCTCCTGTTAATTCTAGACAACAAATGTGTCCTTTAATGTACACACACCAGTTACAGGTTTTTCCTCCCAAAGATAGACATCATGGCTGCTTCTGAGGTCAAGCTGTGAAAACAGTGGAAACAAGACACAAATTATGGATGGCTGTTCTCATCTGCTGGCCTCTTTCACTCTTGGCTCTGAAATGCATGTTATGACGGCTAAGGAATCACCCTCACTCAGCTTGCACCTGAAGGCTCCTTCTTTGATTCAAATATAGAGATACATGTTTACTTTTCAGCATGTATTTTGTACTATGAAAGCAACAGGCTACAACCACTGTACAAAGGCACAGATTAGCTGCTGCTATCCAGGACTTTCATCAATATATCCCCCTCTCCCCTATATAAAAGAATAAAGAGTAGTTGCATAGAGAATACAAACCAAAGCTAATTGCTTCCTGAAAGCAACCAACTTTCTACAGGAGCAAACCAAATTGGACTTCAAGTCCCATGAAGTGAGAGGCAGATCTTCAGGTGGGGTGGATGGGTAGATTACAGGGTACAGATTACTGGCTCTTCATGCTACGCTTTTCAATAAAAATAAAAAAGCAAAGTGACCTATGAGAATACAGTTCCCTCTCTTTCTCTAGAGCACTCTGGGTTCTCTGCCCCACTCTGCTCTAGCTGCTTTCCTTGTGATCTCTATATTCAGGTGTCCTTAGTGAGAGGATCACCTCAGACCCACCAGTGGGCCACATCTCCCTCATAAGAATCATAAGTTCATGCCAAGACATGCAAAGTACATCATGATGTGTCAGTGGCTTCTTGTAGTAGGATTAGAATTACAAAAAAAAACAAAAAACAACAACAACAAAAAAACCACCAAACCAAAAAACCACAGAAAATACCACTAACATACTCGTTGGCCTTTAATTTAAAATAGATTCCTCCTAAACCATAGACACTGAGCCTTGCTCAACCACAACACAACCAGACCAAGATAACAACCTACTATGGCATTTTCTTTTGCTTTTACTGCTGTGAATCCTTTAGCAACAATTTCTCCTGCCACACTGCTAGATGGGAGTCATCGCCCCCTCTGACGAGCCACTAGCACGCCGCCACAGAAAGAGGTGAGCCGCTCTTTGGGCCACGCTTGGCTGCGTGGCCAGGACAGAGCCCCACGCAGGAACGCTCTCGTGCAGCAAGTGCTGCTGCTCTTCCTCACTCTGATTACAGCAGACTCCACTCAGCGCAAGCGTTTACGTGGTTAGATACTATTCCACCTGAGCACTGGTGGCAGGCTCCAAATCACAATGTCAGGCTTCCCTAGTCCTCACAGCGATAGGCTAAATTTGATATCGCTGCTAGCGATTTTCTTTGGCAGTGCCAACACAGTACACATTACCCTCTGTGCCGCTCACGCGCCAGGGTGTAGCGCAAGGTAGCTTATTCCTGGCGTTCAAAAGGGGCTTTAACTGACTACTCCAAAATAAACATTCAAAACCACTTCTCAAACTAGAAGCACTCCAATCCGTCTCAAGAATATAATTCCATTTCTTCTGCTTTTAAAACACTCACAGACAATACCTTTAAGATTTGAAATACAAAAGATTAAGAAAGAAAACAACAAAACGTATTTCATATACTTGGCATTGGTATCAGGGTTGAATAGAGAGGTAAATCTATGAGCAGAAAATCTTTTTAAACATACTGCCAGTCATGAAAAAAAAACATTTACAAATGATGCACTAGCTGTACTCAGCAGGGATTAGTAATATTACAATTAAGGGACTTATAATGAACACAGTTTAAATCACGATGAGAATCCCTATTAAATGTAAACTCAAAACAATTATTATTTTAAAAGGCTTTAGCTCTCTTCTGCCAAAAAAAAAATCCAATTTTTTTTTTTAGTTTTTGAGATACCTCCTTTAATCCTCAAACCACTAGAAAATGAACTACAGAAAAATATTTAAGGTTTTAGTTTATGCCTCTTGTTCAGACAAATCACACAAAATGTAGCAAACATGATCAGCATAGAAATAAAGCACCCTACCAAAATCAGACTAGTCAGTAAATACAGATACTCTTTGTTTAGACATTTATTTTACATATACAGAAGCTGACGGATAGTTATGCCACGAAGTCAGGTATAATTTGGTTCAGCGCTCCATAAATACTCTTGTATTATCTACCAATACCCTTGAAAGTCCTTAGCTACATAGCTCTTTTTCCTGGAAGTGTCCTACTCGAAACTGGTTCCCAGCCCTTACAGCTACAAAATCAAGCCATTTTAGGACCAGACATTTGAAATCTAATGAGATTTCCCTTATAGTCAGTTACTCAATGTGTTATAGACTATTAAAACACTATTACTCACTACACTAACCCAGACTTCAAAGGTGTAAATTCTGGCGAGTAAATCCTATTCCAAATGCCATAGATGATTGCGCTAAAATTACTGACCTTTTAAAGGGGAAAAAAAGATCCACACAACCCCAACCCCCAATTTCATTGGTACCAAAGTCTTGGAAGAGAGACTGCAAGAAAATGCTCCCCTCTGATAGACAGCAGCTCCCCAGCTTAATGGGACACGGTAGCTCCTGAGTCATCACCACTGTTCCCCCATCCCTTCTTAGGGTTCTGTATCTATTCATTGTGTAGCAAACATTATCATTTGGATATTTTCTTTTGTCGGCTCAGCTCTGATTTCAGCATAGGCATTACAGCAATAGCATTACTTCTGAATTTAACACTTCTGATTATCTTTCCTGTTCCACTCCGTAACACCACTTCATAGTACAATGTTTGTATTATGCGTAGGGCATCTAGGGTGATGGAGCTAACAAAAAGCTGGTATCCACGGGAATAACTTAAAAATTTACTCTGCTAATGCAAATACCCCAAGCATAGACAGACCATGCAACAACATCTAATTCTGTGCATGGGAACTGAAGTAGTGATATAAACATGAAGAGAAAGAGGAAACAAAATATACACAATGCTTATAGACAGTAAAAAGCAGACACACGTCCTGTCCAAATCACAAAAAAAAGAGAATGAGGGCATCACTTGCAAGGGCTCAGTGGATGGATTTGTGTTCCTTCAGTATGTATTCTCCCACAGACACATGCTCATGTGCCTGATGTGAATGCCACAGTTATCATTCGAAGCACAGCAAAAAATATCACAAGAAACAATTCCCTGCAGATGATGAAAGAAATGAGAGGAGTTTAGAGCATAAGGTGGCCCCAGACAAATGCAAGGTTTGGGAACCATCTCAATTAAGGGTTTTTGGTTTAATTTCATTTTAAGCAATGCTCCACGTGGGGTAACCTCACATTGCTGCCCAACAGCAAAATGACACGTGGCCATGCATTTCTGCCTTGTGATAGTTTGGCAGTTTCTAAGCCTTGTTTCTAACCTGGGAAAATATGCAAACCATTTTCCCAAGTCGTAGCAACACTTGGGATCCTAAATAACATACTGGAGTGTTTTTCTGCCTTTCTTGTCTGTCTCTTTAGATGTACATAATTCACAGCATCTCTGTCATTAGTTTCCATCTTGTGGCAAGCGTTCTCATTTTCATGTCTCCCACTGAACAAGTCAGCAGAGGGTGACCACTGATGTTTAATTACTGTAGCTCTACATTCAGTTCTAAACGCACTCATCTTAGGATGCGTCTTATTATTTCCTACCATACTTGTCTTCTGTCATCCTGTTAAATTAAGGATAATGGGGATTGAGTTCCAGCCAATTATAAGAGTGGCCTAATGAGTGGATTCTCTTTCCTCTTCCAGTAAAGGACATATTCCTCCTTCAGTACAACAAAAAAATCACTACCGTTCTTATTTCTTACATAGACACTGTCTTTACTTCTACATGAAGGATGAAATGGCTGCTGTTAAGCCTCATTTTCACCTGTATGCTTTTTTTTCTTTAGATAATACTGTTTTTCCTGGTACTGCACTGATACGTTTACCCTAAAGTCAGTGGAAGACCCATTTACTTCATAAATGTCCCACTCTCTTTCTGTTGTATCCTTTCATCCTTTGCTTCTAAAAGAAGTACTTTTAAGATCACCACCTTGTCATTTGGACGTATTTATTGGTCCTTGCAAATTCATGTTACGCACTGCAATTTTTCTTCTTTCTCCAAATGCCAGGCTGGCACCTGACCTGACTTTCAGCTCTAAATGCCTTTCTGCTTCAAGTTTTCTTTAAGTGTTTACAGTCTTCTATTCTATCCCTGAGGTCAGCGCACCACCCATCCTTCAGTCTGGACTGGGCAGCTGCTTCTGGTTGGCTAAATTTTAACACATTATCAAACATTAATTTGGGGTTTTCCACAAACCCAGCACTATAATGTTGCACATTTGAACCACAACCCAGTTTCTTCTTGAGGATGCATTGTTATAGACTCTCAGAACTCAAATTTTTAGACCAGTTTTTGCCTTTAGTTTTTGTGTCTTACTTTCCAGATTTTTGTAATAGGTTTTGCTCATTAGCTTTTTTTGTCTCAGTTAACCTAAAACTACTAAAAATACGAAGTTTCAAAACCTGCTTCTACTCTCTCATTAAAGCCGATCTACCATCTTGCTATGCAAGCCACCTCTTACTTCAGGTGAAAAATAAAAGTGCCTTCTAAATCTCCTTCAGTTGTTTTATGCATTTCCAAAGAGGTTACATTCCAGTGAGGTATTTCCTCTCTTCCCCTCCCACCCCGTTTGCTTACCTTGTGGTTGCAGTCAGCACTCAGACCCACGAATTGGAAAGAGATCTGTTTAGCCTCACATCAGAGTTTCCAACCTGCTGGTATGACCAGCATCAGCCTCTGCACAGAGCGATCCATATTACCTGGTTCTTGCCAAGCACTTTTGAAAGGTTCACTACTTAATAGGGGACAAGTTGAATATAGCTTAAGTCAAAACCATCAGCAGCTACAGAGAGAAATTGAGAGCACATCCAAAACAAACAGTTATCTACAGCTAGATAGGCTGTATTTTTAAAAAATAATCAAAGGAAAAATAAGGCTTAGCCATTGAAGGACTTGCATTTCCTGCAGAGATACAGCACAGTTAAAAAGACGAAAACAACAGGATGCTGATCAATGCTGTGGTCCCCAGCAGCATGGTAGCAAGGAAGTACAAATCTCCATCATCTTGGTCTTAATCAGAGTTTGGTACAAGTTGGACTGAACCAGCTGACCACTTCTTCACTGGCACACAGCCACTTCTGTGAACGGAGCTGTTGATCGCATTACAGTTCCTGGTAAATTATAGCAGACACGTCAACAGTTATCGGCGCTACTGCGACACTTGGAAAGGAAGTTGAGTTGGAAAGCTCTGGCCTCCAAGCAGCCCTTTCTCCCACAAAAGAGTTCCCATCACATCAAACTGGTAAGTACTGCTAGATGTGATAATAGTGACACACACACTGACAGATTCAATTCTGTTTTGATGGCAATCCAAAATCTCTATCAGGAAATTAATTCATGCTAAAGAAATAAATCTACTCTCTTTAAGAGGTCACTTTATAATTAATTATACTCCAGCTTTTAAAGCATTTTGCAGAGTGCAGTTCTCTCTAATATAATTACCTCACAAACTGCATTTTATGGCAAATCTGAATTAAGAAGTCTAGTCTGGAATGCCAACAGTGAGACTACTTTAATATGAAGCTTCAGTAGGTGTTCGTAACAAGCATTGGCAAAAGCAGGTAATAAAATACTATACAGCCTTAAGACAAAAATTAATGACACAATAAACAGTAAGAAATTAAGAAGCTGGCATGTATTCTGTTCCAGAAGCAGAAATGACACAATAAGTTGTCTCTTAATGCTAGCTTTGGTATTGACTGTAACGTTACAGACCTTGTTCAGATTTCTGAATTATCACACCTAGTTTCCCCCAGCAGAGTTCTTCAGTTGCGGTTCCGTGGGCCTCTCTCCAGCCCAACGGCACCCCGTCCGTACCACAGGCAGCTCCGTGCACCCGGCACAGCCCCCCATGCCTCCGACACCCTTCCAACAACACCGACACACTCACCGCTGCCACTTACACACAGCACAGCAGAAGGCATTGCTCTGCTACCTGGGGGAGCATGGGGGCATTTCCCTTGCAGAGGGCTGTGTGTACAGCTAATGGAGACATTTATCCACCCCTGTGCCTTGCTCAGGACCAGGCATACACATAGGAGACAGGTACCAGAGTAGCTGGTAAGGCAGTTAAGGCAGCTAAAAACCAAGCACCAGCTCCTTCCACTCCACACCGGACAACCCTTCCCACCAAAAACTTCCCCACTCATCTTCCCATCCCACCCCACTCCTCTTCCCCATCATCCTCTCCTGCCTTCACCTCTGCAATCTGGGGTTTTGGTCATCGTTTTTTTCACCCACTCTCTCCTTCAATATTTGCTCCCTAACTCATTCAAGTTGGTCAGATCCTCACTTTTTATCCTCTCCTCAAAAAGGCAATTCTGCTCCACCTTTACATGGAGTAATCTGAAATTTTGCTTTTTCTCTGAGTAACACAGCTTCAACAATTAGCAACAATCACCCAAGACTTCAATAAGAGTTCAAGTTAAACCTTTGAGAAATTCAAGACTGATAGTCTTCAACCGGAATTCCGTTCCTCCTCTGCCTTATGTTAAAAGATCCTCTGCTGTTTTGCGGTTACAAGCAAATTGGAAATAATGAGACTGAAAACACATTTTTTCATTCTATAGGAAATCCTGACATTTCAGATCTTTTTTTCTAAATCAGAACAAAAGACTAGAACTCTAAGGCTGCTAAGTCATATTCATTTCATAGTATTACACCATGGTAGTGTAAAACATTGAATCAAAATCTCAAATATGAAATATTAGCCAGATTAGTTTCAAAAAACACCTGTTGTAATAAAAATAAACAAAACGGTATAACATTAATCAAAAGAATTAGCTATTATCCAAACAAAAATGAAAACATTTTTTCATCATAATACAAACATATCCACAATGGTTTTTTGCCAAAACTGCATTTATCTTCTACCACTGTTTTGCAGGCAGAAAGGCACTGTACAGTTTTGAAAGGCTTCAAGGTACTATCCAGATTTCAGAGTATACTAATCTACCCATAACATTACAGTAACTGCACATTTAAGATGAGTGTCCTTGACTTTGGCCAAATTCAATCTTATCATGATACACCTAACCACGTAAGCTAATAGACCTCTGCACATACAAACACTGATTTTTGTTTCTGGTGCTTATGTCTTAATCCTCCCCATTTAGAGTACCGAGCATGATATTTACAAATATTCCATAGCAAAAAAGTTTTAATCCACAACTGCCCACCTGCATCTTGTATTTCCTCGCTGCTGATTTGAACAAGGTATGCTGGAATTTTGTGGGCACAACTTTCTCTGTGACTGAAACCAACATAAAATACTTCTCAATGCGCATTTATTTTATGTGAAAACTAACTCTTAATTTTATTACTTCATTGCAGAATTCAACTTTATACTGCCTCCTAGCTATGGCAAACTGGGCATTTCTGAGAAAAGCCTCAATGCAAAACAGCATTTTAGGGTCTTTTTAGAGATTTTATTCACTCATGACCATATCAACCATATTTGAGTCAGAGATCCATCAGAATTAAGTACCCTACTTCAGGTGACCAAGAGGCCAGGTAACGGCTTCCTACCAGTTCCATAAACACTCTCAGGCATGCAGGCACTCTCTCCATGTACTGCAATGATGTGCCTTTATACAGAGGAGTCTACAGTCTGGGCAATAAACGACCCTTGAGCTAGAATCAGAAAAAGCTATCAGGTAACATAAGTTGCTTCGTGACTCACTGAAGACTTCCGGCTTCCTTCACACAGACTGGAGTGTAACAGACCACAGAGAAAATAACCAAACTCAATCTCCAAGCTCTGATAACAGCGAAACAGCCACGTGGATTTCCAGTTAAGGAACGAAGCCTAAAAGATTTTCAGAGCTTGTCTGTCTCATGCTATTTTAATTAGATTGCTCTGGACATCAAGTCACACAGCAAGTCTCTGAAGCAAGCTGGTATATGGTTTTGACCTTTTCAGATAGTATCAATAGAATTCAACATCTCTTGCAGATATGAATGAGTTGCTAGCCAGAAAACAGATTTGATAAAAGATTTAAGAGAAAGAAAAAGCTTCATAAGTTATTTGCAATGACTACGCAGAGTTTGTCAGTGAAGGTAGTAGCAATGTGAACAAAAACATCTTGGTAGTGGCCAACCCAGAAGACACACAAACACCATTTTTCAAATATGACAATTAATACAAAGTGCTGTCTGTTTAGTATTAATTCACACTGAACTACTGTCACCTAAATTGCTCAATAAAGCAGCAAACATATATCCTATAACCACATACACCATTCTTTGGGATGGCCAGCTGTCCTTGGCCAGGTCAAAGCCCCAATTCCATCGATCTGGCTTATGGCAGTAAGGCTTATTCAACAGAGATGGAGAGCACATATCCTGACAGTTCATGTCTACAGGATCAGGCCCCAGAATTATTTTCGTGAGTAGTATTTGACATATACTTATCTAAACCTATAAATAAAAATGGCACCCATATTTTAAATGATGAACCAGAAGTACAAGACTACTGTAGTTAAAAAAGGCAATTTAGAACTGATATTATTATAGAAATTCTGCTGATTCTAAAAAAAAAAAAAAAAGAAGAAGAAAGGATGTACTACACAATCTATGGTTTCAAAATGTAATTGCAGAAAAATACTAACTACAATCTGAATCTAATTTTATTTTCTATATTCAAATTTGGTTGAATACATGCTATGAGTATTGTCTATTAAAAAGTCCATACAACAGTTTTCTAAATATCTCATTTGCAATTCTGCTCTATCGTTTAAAATTTCTAGTACTGCAGCTGCAAAGGCTGCTACATCTGCCTGGTTTTCTGACCATTTGCAGTTACACGCAAAAATATTTGAGCTGCTGAATTCTTTCAGTCATATTTCTGTTAGATTACAGACACTTCTGCTCAGTTCCCCATCCCGTTTCTCATTGTTGGGGCTTTAGGTTACGTAATAGGCTGTGATATAACAGTAATATATAATACAACCAGGTGCAACACAAAAAAAAAGGTCTTATCACAGGTGTACAGCACTGCAAACAATATTCTCTGGATGCTGTCTGTTCTGTCATCATGTGTCCATAGCTTACACTATATGTTTGATAAAAATATGAAGAATTATTTTTTTTTTAAAAGATGCTTCACTAACACAACTATAATTCTCTTCTGCTCTGCTTCTTTAATCCCTGGAGATCTTTTTAATAAGCCTCTCCCACAGAAACTGATTAAAATCCACATCTTTCATATCTTTTGATTAAAAGAAATAGCACAAAGAGTAGTTCATATAAAGTGTTAGCAATTATGCTGAAACTGCATTTTAACAGACTGTTTCCTTTGATTTATTTATTTCTGGATGTCCATGAATGAGCATAGTAGGCCATTATATTACAATATTTCAGCATCAATGGGAAATCACAGTCCAGTATATGATTTACTGCATGACAACTCTAGTATAGGAACGAAATAAGAAATCAGCTATACCAGTGTTACTGATTACGAAGGAAATCACCTTGGTACAATCTGAAATTCACTTAAAAGCATGAATATTTACTACTTATGATAGGTAAAACCATAACTCCTCCCCCATTTCAGGTCTTAGGTCAAAAAATAAACAATTAAAAGTTAAGTTTAACGTGAATCATCTGTATTTAGGAGTGATGGGACATCTCAGCTTTCTGTTGAAGCATCTCTTAAACACTACTACGGCTCTTTTGCATCAAATAAGTCATTAGAAATTAGGGTTTTTACTACATGCCTTTGCAGTCCCTGCTTCAGTTTAGAAAACTCCTGCAGTTGTGCTGGCTGCAGAATGGAATCTGCCAGGCATCAGCACAGCCAGAGGGAGTGGAGCAAGGGCTTTGCCTGTGCTGTGCTGAGACTTGGTAGGAGACTGCCTATGAATTAAAAGGACAAGGAAGGAATGAGCCCTCACTACAAGGAGCGATAACAAAGAAAAACCTAGCCCGCTGCTGTATCTATTTTTTCCCAAGGCCTTCTGAAAACACAGTCTGCAAATAGAAGCTACACATATAGGAGAAAGTAACCAAAGCCCAGAGTTACAAATCCTCATGAAGTGCAAAACCACTGTCGTCTTTCAGAGGAAGATGAATACCACAGCCCACACTTAGACCTGAATGGATGTGCTATTGAAACATCAGGGAGACGTGTCAGACAGAACTGAAAACATTCACTCAAAATGCATCATTTACTGCACAATTCTTCTGTTTTAATAGCCATGGAAAAAGTACAAGAGAAGAAGTTAACATCAGCAGCCTTCCCCACCGTGGCCTTCCCCTTTGTTCCTTCAGCAGGTCCAATCTAGCTTCTCTCGGCGCTCCAGAAAGATGTCGCCTTGAGAGGCATCTTTAGGAGGCCTTATTCCTTGTGCAGCAAAACAAGCTTCATCAAATAGGTACAATTTAACATTAAACTGAAAAAGACTGAAAATTATAAACTGTAAATACATACAAAGTAAAGCAAGATCATAAGGCATACTAGGGATTGTTAACTCAAACTTCCTTGGTTCAACAGCTTAAGGATTAATCTCATAGTGGAATCCACTGCTAATTATCTGAAACCTAAAAGGAGCTTAATATGGTCCAGGCCACGCTAACTTCCAGCGTTTCATGTCTTGCCTAGGATTGCATGGACTGTAGCATAAAATAATCTAATCCGAACAGTCTGCAGAGTGGGGACTTGTTTCCATTCTCTGGTTCCAAGGTAAACCCTTCAGCATCATTAGGTAGGCAGTAGAGAGCAGTATTAATAGCTAGGCACACAACCCAGGGTTATCGGGGGGGGAACAAACCTTGCAAATCAAGTAATATTTTGGACGCCTGTGGGTAACCACAAGAGAAGTCTATCACACAAACACTTCACTAATATTTTCCCCATCTCCGACGCTCATTGCCAGCTCCCTCACCCCCAATAGCAAATTCTGTTGTCTTCTTTGACTTTCTGCATGTTATCTGACAATCTCAAGAAAGGACTTTTAAAGAGGTTCAATTCACGCGCATGAAAATGTCACTTCCAACCACAGTTTACAGCTCAATTTTTGATGAAAGAATAGGATTTTTAATAATTCTAACAACTCTGAATCTACACGTTAATAACTCATGGAGAGGGCTGACTCTCTGAAGAGAAGCTCTGGAGTACACTGGTGAAGGGCGGTTAGCCATTCCTTACAACCCAACCAGGAAAAAGGGCAAAGTGACCCCCATCTTGGTGACCTCACCTCATAATTAAGAGAAGGGTAAATTCTATCAGACTCTTGGTAAACCTGTGTACAAAAAAAAAAGTCATCTAAATTTCAGATGGCCTAATGTTTTAAGCATTTGTAAAAATAATATTACCTTTCATGCTTAATCAAAACTGACAGATACTTTGAGTGAATTCATTTGCTAATAGCTTATTTCAAAGTGATAAGTTTGCGATCTAATTAACAAAGTGAGGTGATAAATATTTGTGTCTTGTTATGAATTGTTGACCCACTGTACAAAGTATTTATGCACAGTTACCCACGTGATTATTCCTATTTAATACTTGACATCTCTTCTGAGACTACTAATCAAGTTGTCAGGGTTGCAAGGTTTGTACAGGTGTCCTGTGAACAAAACTAACAAGCAGTATAAAATACCTACCCCATTTCCTACAGGCCACCTAACAGCTTCTCAGGTGGTTAAAATTTGACTGACATGATCAAACAGAAACCTATAACCTAGTGTGGAAGAGGTTCTCTCCCTCATTAACAGTCCCCTGGAGCAGCTCCTTAGTAGAGAAACATTTTGCTTAGTGCCCTGTTTCTCAGATAGTTTTGTCACCAAGCAGGGTGTTTCCATCAACGTTATGTGAGGCTGAAATACCAACTCAGTGAGGGAGAAACCCAAAAGAAAACAAGGCCAAATTCAATGGGCCCTGCACAACAGCCTGCACACTTATTATGAATAAAATTCTCTTCTAATGAGTTTCCAAGTCTCTATGAAATCCCAATATTTGGCAAAGAGCATTCCATTTCACATTTTAATATCCGCTGGCATAAACTGTCATGCTTTAATTGAAGACAGAATGCAAATCACATCCCCAGGAGATGATGCCTCTAGCTGCTTCTCTTTCAATAAGCCAGTATGGAAATCAACCACAGCAGTAATGTAGGGCAGAGACCAGGGCAACTGTGCACCTCGCGGGGCTGAGCTTCCCAAACACTCCGAGGGGCAACCCCTGAAGAGTTATTGGAGATGTCGCTTACAGCCAGGCTCCCCGGTGGCAGGCAGGAAGCCATCCGTCTCTCCTGTTGTCTTCCTCATCGGTAGGCTGCATTTGCTAGCAAACACGAGACAGCTTGATTAGCTAGGCTAGTCTTACACACATTGCATTACCTTCAACTCTAGGGAAAAAAAATCTGTACTCTGAGGCCTTGTCCCCCCCTGCAGTTCCCCATGGGAAAGCCGCAACCAACCTTGGGAAACTACGAGAGCTATCCTACATAGCACAAATAGCAGACAACACTGTGTTCATCTACTGTTTAAAACTACCCTTAGTAGATAACACCATGTAAGAATTGCACTTCCATGTAAAACCATTTTGTCTGGTGACTGACTACCTCTCTATTGGGAAGCTAAGAAAAATATAGACATAATATGGAAACCAAAATAGTGCTGGCAGAGAAAGATTATGTACTTCCCAGTATTGTATCAAGATATTCAATATATCTTCATTTTCTCCCCTCCTCAAATCTACCAGCTCAGGGAAGTCAGACATGTTTTCACAAAGAAACCTGAGGATGGGAATAGAACCAAAATAGTTTATCATATATGGAACTAACCAGAATTCTTCTAAGGCCGCTTAAAAAAAATTGTATGTAGATACAGCTTCCACATAGGCAAGATTTACTATGTACATTTTAGGAAAGTATCTCTTCTGACAACAGCTAATTCAACTACCAGAGCGTAAGTGTATAACACACTACCCACAGTACTGGGAATCCACTGTCGACGAGTCCCCTTTGACTTCAGAAGCAACTTCCGAGACCTAGGAACTCTGTACAACAGCAGGAAAAATCCTCAAGAGTCTTTCATATGAAAAGAGTTTGTCCAAGATGACTGACAGAAGCGTGAAAGGTACAGTTCATCCTACAGCCCACACTGTGAAAATCAGATAGGCAAACAGAGGGCATACATGTATTATTTTAAAATATCTGAAGCACTGTATTCTAATGTGCATTTGCTCTTTGTATTAAAAAAATGAAGCAAGGAAAATCCACTCCACATCCACATGCATGTTACTAGACAGACTGCTACCCAGAATCAGTATTCTATGCTGTAGAGCTACAACATACCTAACTCCCCTGTCATCATCAGGAGTTATTTTTTTTCCCCAAATTATTTTTTAAACCACGATTCTGTATTTAGGGTCCTGCATGAAGTAACTGAATGCATAAAAGCTCATCTTTCTGCAACGTGCTTTTACATCTCTCAGGGTGGTCGGTACCACGAGGTAATTCAGCATATGACTCCCTGTAGCCACTCTTCAGAGCTAGTTAAAGCTGCTGTATAATTTGTTCTTCGCACTGAAACATTTCACTAATGCTGTCGGCATCTCCTTGGCTAAGAGAGACATGCAGTACTGTAGCTGGTAAATGGAGAGTGAAGGAAAGACAAATTCTGGAAGTATCTATTGCACAGGAAAATAAACTAATTCCTCTAACCAAAACAAATAGCTGTGAAATGCTAAATGTCTTTTATCTTGGGTGGGAGAAAAAAAAAAAAGACATTTTCAATTAGATATTGCACAGTGTTCAAAAGTTGAGGAAACCACATATCACAAGTTCAACCTTTAATAAAAAAATCATGAACATTTATTATTTATGATCCTTAGTTGTAAATATCTTCATCTAAAATTCTTAACTGATAGGGACCTCTCAGAATATTTTCACAGGGCAGCCAGAGAAATATTTCACTCAGTCATCTGTGGCTGTGTGCACCTTCCTTCTCACTGGGGAAAAGATTATACAGTTTAAGTAAAATACAGAAGAAAGACTCTATGTTTGGACAGGCGTGTCTATGAATGCTAAATAAGCAGGGATGCTCTGAAGCTGGTGAAGTTCTTGGAATTTCCACACTGGCCATACAGCATACAAAACATCAGCCCAATATTAATGAGCCAGAATAAGGAGACTAGAGTGCCTACGTGTCAGAGCTTTCTTTAATAACTAGGCAACAGAACCATTCTTCAGGTCAAGATTCTTTTCAGGCTAAGAATCAGCAAAAATCAAATCTCTAAAGATATTAATTTCTTTGTTTTGTGGCCCAATTAATCTACTGTGATTAATACATCCAGGCTCTGAATTGCTGTGATTCTAAGCAAAATACTACAGTTTAAATCACAGTGCAGTTAGCAGTACTGGAAAATAAACAAAGTTACTTTTCTGAATTAGAGCCCTCATTACTGATGTGATTTTGGTAATACTGAGCCTAAAGCTGTTGTGGATTTTAGTAAAATTGCAGATACTTTGCTCCTCAGGGCAGGGGGTGGGAAAACAACAGGACAGGACATACAACAGCAGCAACCTCATCTAGAGACAAGAAATTTCAGATCCTCTCTGTGAATCCTTCAGCCTTATATAATAAGAATGAAAATCACTTCATGCCTTTCCTAAGTTTCTTTTTTCTTTCACCTTCACTGATGTCTTATTTCCCTGGAAAGCAAAAGAACCACAAATTACCTGCAAACAAAAATATTTGCAAATGCTAACATTCAGGCACTCCACCAGTAGAAACAAGCATGTATCTTCTCCAAGCATATCCAAAAATCCCTTTTGGGTGATTATCAATGAAACTCCACTCTAGTGAGTCATCAAAAGAGACTGGTTTCATTTGCAAAATGCAAATGGTGATTCCAAACAACACAACTGTACTGACATTGACACACGTGCACTACTTAGGGAAAATAATTGCTATTTCAATATTTAACTGGAAGATTATACACTTGTTCTTACAGGTTCTGATCCACCTTAGAATTTTCCTAGCAAAACCAAAGGATATCCTACACATGCACTTCTTAAAAAAAAAAAAAAAAAAAAGAAAGAAATTTTATTTATTTATTATTATTCAACTGAAATAAAATACCCCACCTTATTCTGGTTAAATACTTAACATTACTTTGAGACAAAACTAGAAAATGCTTTAATGCTAAGTCAGTTCCTGGGGCTTTGTTTTATGCAATCCCTAGCTAAAATCCAAAAGAAAAAGCTGGTCTGTTGCTTATTAAAGCCACTTACAGTCAGTTCATTTTCTCTAGGTGATACACATGCTTATTCACATTGTGCTATCATCTTATGAATGCCTTGCTAGATAATCACTTAAATTTATCTCAGAACAAAAAAAAAAAGAAAAAACCAAACAACCAAAGAAAACCAACACCAACATCTTTTACTTTGGTTTTGTGAATTTACACACATGTCCCAAAGCAACAAAAAAGTTACATTTTGAAGGAAAAAAAATATTTTTTTTCTTCCCCTACAATTTGGATATTTTCCTACCTACTCACTATTGCAAAATACTTAGCTTCTAATAGAAATAACGAAAGCAGGGCTTCTATGCTCAGAGGTTTTCATTTGAATAAGCAAGGCAATTTCCATCTCAAATATATGTTCTGTCATGCTTCCACAGAACAGAAGAGTGGCATTTCTCATTTAATGCAGATGCCAAGTTATCCAAGTTCTTATACCCCTCCAGAAAAACATAAAACAATCTCAGCTTGCTCACTGCTCAGCACAGCTAGCTTCCTTGTCCGGCCTGAGGTTTGACTGCAAAGTTTGAATGCAAAGTCTGCCCAACTCCTGGTTTCTATTCTTAAGTCTGACTGGGCATACGAATTTTCTGATTTTGCTGCATCTCAGTTTCTCCCCTCACGTTAATGTCCTCATACAGGGGTATTTATGACCCTAAAGTTTGGTAAAGACTTTGATATACTCAGATAAAAGATTTGGAGTACTGTTTTTATGAAATCAAACTATGCAACAGCCAGCTTTGTCAGTTGTGCAACATCTTCTCCACCCGGTCATCTTGTTGGAAGAAATAATGCAGACATTGAAGTGAAACTACAGATCAAAATTTCATGCTGAAATTCATTTTAAAGAAATCTTCTTAGAAAATCTCTTCTTTAAACAGCATAAGCAACTTGGCAAAGAGTGATTGATAAGTCCGTTTGTTTCATGGTGTAAATCTTTAATTTCATTTGCTGCCCTTGTTACTCTGACCCTAGCAATAATCCATAAATATTTAGGTAGCTTTCCACCAGCATGCTTTCAGCTTTTGAATACTAATGCTAGCTGCAGTGAAGAAGAAAAGGAATTGCTGTAATGGACCACGGAACTAGCTGTGAATATCTAACCTGCTGTTTTGTAAGGCATCCTGTTTGCTGGAATTAAAGCAGTCATTACTAGCACACAGGAACCCATCACATTCTTAATGAATTGTGAGGCTGTCTTGGGAAAATAACAAATATCTTTACCTGAATAAGCATTAACGTTGTAACAACCAGAAAAAAAAAAAAAAAAAAAAATCAATAGCTGTATAAAGCCCAAGGCTAAGAACAGAAAAACAAGACTGGCGTGCATACAGATAACCTTACCAGTGAAGAAATCAAAGAGATTCTGGTTTACTCTGCATCTCATCATGGTGCCTGACAGATTATCAACAACTTTAAAAGTATCCTTTGATATAAGCACAGTCAAGGCCCAGGGACATGACCTTTTACTACCTATATTTTCCCCCATTCTGCAACACCTCAAGCTCATTAGACTTCAGAGAAAGGATTTTACAAGATCACTCTTGGCAAAGCAGTGGCATGCAATAGTGTGGTGAGCCTTGCCACCGCTCCAGCCAGGAGAAAAGCAAGCTTGAGAGGAGAGTCACAGAATGCCCCTTGTTCCCTTGGTCAGCAGATGCAGCATCCACATTCAGTCTCCAAGGGGACAGGGTCATTGGATCCATGAAGAGATATTTCCCTGCCAGCTGGCGAGATCTGTCAGAGACACCAGATGTAGAAGCAACCATTTGCCATTCCTAGCAAAGAGAGGTGCTGAGCATAAGTAACTGTTACTACTGAAAGAGCAGCAGTGGAAAAGTTGCCAAAATTCATCTCTACCTTGTTCCCCACTTCTGCTAGAAGCCTTACCCAGACTTTAATTCCTTGTCTCCACTACTGAAAATGCCTTAAAAGTTACCTTCTTACATTATTATGCTTGCAGAACTGCAGAAAGGAGTTGAGAACACCACAGCACAGCTCCCTTTGCTCCAGAAAGCTCATATCACTTTGTCTTGAAAGTAAAAGCTATTCACCTAGTTTTAGATGCCATCCTTTTATTTTTCCTGCACATCCAGACCTAGCTCCTTACATTCTCCCTTCCTATGCTCTGCTGCTTTCCAGGGACTATCCAGAGTGGAGAATCAAGTACCAAGGACTAGTCTGTCTTTGACATCCACTAGAATTCAGTGATACTAAACTCTCACCTTTTCTTTTTTGGTAATTCTATTGAAAATACACTGTAAGGCTAAATGGAACAAGGAATTTGGCTCCACCTTTTACAAAAGTGGAAGGGTAGCAGAGTCTAAAGTTTGCCTTAAGAGTCACCAGAGCAAACTATGTTGATGCATGTCCTCCCAAATCCTCCATTTCCTTTTTCCCTGGACTGAAAACTGAAGTCTCTGACTGCTAAAAATGTATAAGCAATGACAAAGCAACAAGTCTAACAACTTTAAATCAACAAGTAAAATGAAACTATTTTCTCCACATTAAGAAGCATATGCACATGTGGAAATTACTCTTCTCTGCAAGTAACAATTACGCTGAGCTCCTAGTCTGGCCTCTGCTATAAGACTCAATACTGACTTGGCTTGACTAACCTACACCCCTCCCACCCCCCCAGCATATTACTACTTTTCTTAAAAGCAGAAAGTATTTGTTTGCATCTTAAAAAAAAATTAAAAAAATAAAAATCTGCAAATTCACTAATTCCTCTTCCAAATTGATTTAGCAGGTTTCTGCAACATATGACATAGAACTGTACTTACTAGCAAGAAGATGGTTCCCTAAATCCTTCTGACAATTAAGGCTAGTTCTCACTTTACACAACCGTTTCCTTGTTTAGACTGTATTTTAAGTGACTCTCAAGCCCCCTTCAAGCCGCCAAGCGTGCCATAGTGGGGTACTATTTTATTCTTGGAGTTCTACTGCATGAGAGAGAGCAAAGCACACAGTAGAGCTCACAAATGGTATGGCTCACAATAAAGAAAAGTAGGCTATCTATACCATAAATCTCAGTCACCGCTGAGATAACAAGTACCCACTGAGCAGGGCAAAGAGCATTTGTAGGTTGTAAGCTCCGTTTTCTTATTCAGGTAGAGGAGCTCTGTTGTTACTACCGCTGGATTGGAAGTTCTCTTTTGTAGACAGAGTTTAACAGTAAATGTTAACAGCTGTTATTTGCTATATAGTTGTTACTAAGAGGATTTTCATTAACAGATTTTTTCCTTGTAAAATGAAAAAGCACTTAGGCACTATTTCTCAGTATACATTGATCCAGATGAAAAGCACAGCTCCCAAATAGACCAGACCTTCAGAACCCTAACACGTATTTTCAGAACATAAGCCTCTAGTATTTGAGCATAAAGTCACCCTCCAGTGACGTATCTTCCTTCCAGTATTTACACCTAAAATCAGGGCCTGAGACCTACTGCTGTCTGAAAAAAAATTCTTTTCAATATTAACATTGACCTGAGGCTTCAGGGTCTCTTTAAGCTGCAAATTATCTACTCAGAGTAACATGCTTATACACATAACCACTAAAAAATTGATAAAGTAATCAGTAATAACTGAATCACAAGCCATTTTCTTCAAATACTGCCTGTTTAACCAGTTTTCAAGGAGATTTAATGACACAGTGGGAAGAGCTAATAGTGAGAATTTTTTCACCTTGAAGGGCCTAAGAAGATAGCAGACATTAATAACAGTGTCAAACCATGGTAGTTTCTTAATGATGTGTCATTCAAAAGCACTCTGCCCAATTGTTTTCAATCTTTGCTTTCAGAAGTAACCCAGCCACTATCAGGCCCATGCAAAGTTCCTAGCAAAGTATCTTCAATATAAAACATACCTCCATTCAAAGCAATGCAACTTTACCAATTTAGATGCCTCAACCCCCTCCCCCAAAACCACAACCTTCTGAAAATCCCTAAGCAAATACCTAACAAGTGCATCCACCCCCCACCCCTATCAGATACAGCATTTTCCAAAAGCTCAATCTGGTCATTCGGCAAGTATTCAACCCTCTGTATTCTGAACACATGCAACATCTCTGCCTTAAGCTTTCTTTGTGCAAAAACAACAGTACGCTGTCATTTCTCTTCTATAAAGATTTTGGCAGTTTTGCTGGTGCTAATGTGGATTGAACATCCTTTCAGTATCATATTCTGAGCACTGACCTGACAGAATGAACTGTGCGTAAGTGAAGCCTACAAGTACTGTTATTCCAAAAAACGATACGCACGCTACAAAGAAGTTTGTCAGAGAAAGAGCGTCTTTCAAGCCAGTTTCCTTTTACCCACACTTCTTCAAGATTAGGAATCCAGCAGCACCAGCAGTGCGGATACAGAATGTATTAAGCACTTCATCAACAACATCAGCTCAGAGGTGTCAGCAGTCTGGCTGAACTAGAAGGGAATCATATGCGGAAATCCTCACAAAAACCTGCACTTAAAGTACTCCTGCTGGTGTGCTACACAGCATGGGGAAGTTGCACAGCTTCTGCTGTGCTGCTGATGGAAGTACTGGCTTTCAGGTAAGTACTTAAAACAAGGTCTCTTTTGCTTATCTCTAGTGACTTTTAAAGAGCAATTAAGGACCCTCGGTTTCTTTTCAAAATGCACAGAGGGAGTTAATCATTACGTACTGGCCAGCACAGCCTCTCTCAATAAAATGATACCACTGGCCATCGCTTTCACTATTGCTAACCATCTAATAGCTGCTGGGATTTGCTATAACCAGTGCACTGCTACTACTTAGCTTTTCATTTTGGATGGAGCTTTAGGACGCTTTGGGGATCTAAAAAAAATACGCAACCAACCCCACCATTGTCCCGTGGAGTGCTTACCACGTTAGCACTTGTAAACTACAAAGAGAAAATGTTGAGTGTGGCACTGAGCACCACATGCGCCAGGCTGGCACCTGTGGCTACCTGACAGATAATGGCACTCGTTACAGCTTCTCTGTCCTTAATTCTGCGTTCCATGGGGTGGTTCATTTTACGCAGTACACAGTAACACTGGCACCTTCATTGTTCACACCTAGAGGCAAATAAACTCACTGCGTGGGGAGCTGCCATTTTTTCAGAGACCTTCTAAGTCAGTCCTGGGAACATTCCCGAATTTGCCCACTGTTGGTGTTAAGGCACAACTAATATATCTGTGCTAGACACTATCTTGTGTCATTTGCTCTGCCAGACCATGCTGGAGCTGGAGTTAAGTAACTGATTCACCAAAAAGGAATCTCAATCCACATAATTCTTCACAAAAACAAGGAGTACGTTTATGGTACTTGCCCTCTTTGCACCAGCCTGATCAGATGATTACATTCAAGAACGCAGTCCTCAGGGATTTTCTCTATGATAGCTTGGAAAAGAAGCTGTTTCAGTCTTTTCCCTTGCCACCATGAACTTTTAATGAAGCTGAATCAAATTGCCCTCAGCTGCCAATGATGGTCTAAAAAGGTTCGGTTCCTCAACCAGTTTTCTTAAAAAGATGAGTTGCTTTCCCTGTTTATCATTCTTATACTATACCATAACCCACTGCAAAACTACCCTGGGAGAACCAGGTTTTCTTTGTCTTTATATTCATCAGCTGCATCTCCAAGCTCTCTTTAGCCACTGTTAGGCTTGCACAGTTACAGATGGCAACGTCTTCTTTCTTCGCTAGCAGCCTGTACTCCTTGCCTGCTCAGGGATTTGATCACTGGTCTGCAGCAAACTATGACTCTTAACAAGGCAAAGAGGTTTTAGATTTATAGGCCACTCATATAAGCAGTTGTGACCAGCAGGCAGATTCTGTATCAAATACCTCATTCAAAGAAAACAATACAATAACATGCCCAGCAGATTCGTCCCATGCTTAAATCAGGTTAAGCAGACTAACCCCAAGTGTGTAATCCCTCAAGTGTGGGATTAGGGTCACTACCAATTCTGTAAACCACTGTCTTCTAAATTCAGAGACTTAAGTTTACTCTACCATACTATTTTTTTTCCCCCAGAAGACCTGTAAAACCTTGGACATCAAATACAGTTTTAGCATCAGAGGCAGAAGTACTGTAAAAGCACACGTGTCAGTAAAGTGACATCGCAATACAAAGTCAATAAAGTACTTGGTACTATGTTTTTAGACAACTCTTATGCCTTTTTTTGCCAGAAGCTCCCTGAATCCACACAGAAAATAGCACAACAGTTATAAAATATATATATGAAACATATATAATATATATGAAACATTCATAAAATAAAGGCACCTTCCAGCTAATTTACATTGATATCATACTCCTGCATTGGTGTAGTACCTGACCTTCTCAGTTACCGTCTGCATCTGATTCTGCTCATGATTGTGTACTAGACAGCTGTTCTAGCCCCTCAAACGTGGTTTTTCTGGCTGTGTTTGTCCTTTGTGGTTTTGTAAAGGTATATCATATCGAATAGATACTATGATCTGTATCAGCATTCTGTTAGATATGAGACAAGAGGAGCCACGATTCTGTTAAACTGATCTTTTATCTACAAGTTTCAAAATACATGATGCTAGAAGATCACATTTAAATTCAGCACTGAAATTCCTTAAGTCAGCATTTAAATTCTTTGAGGTGTGAATGAGGTGTTAACTCTATTGCTGAATTGCTCCATATTATAGGAATATATTTTTGTTGAAGTAATTGAGTTTCATAATGGCCTAATTCTTGGGAAGCAAGAATTCACTTAGCCTGAAATATGTTTGAATTAGTAGATTGCAAAGCAGCTGTAGCTAAAAACCAAACAAGGTCAAGCCAATGGTGGGAGTTCTGTTAGACAAGCACAATAGGTTTTAGATATGACACACAGAGTACGAGAAAAGCATATTGTCAAAGTATTTTACTGATTAAAAGCTGTAAAATATAGATTAAGTAACTAGCTTAAGACTCTGCAGAAACAAATAACGCAACCAAAATTTGAACCCGTATCTTTAGGATACAGGTTTGTTTTCAAGCTGCAAAATGAATTAAAACTGAAGAATAATTATTTTATTTGTTTTAAGTATTTGTGTTACAGCAGGCATGATTCAGGCTGACTTCAAAGCTTTTATTGTTGGGTTTTTTCCCCTTTGGAAGATTATTCTTATTAATATTTCTCTACTGGTTTTGTTTGATTTGTTCTATTATGGATTGAATTCGCCCCTGAAAAACAAGTTTAATTATTTTGTGCCTGCTTTAATCCAGTTGAAATCTCATTTCATAAATTTAATATAATATATACACACCCATCACATGCCTTTACTAAGTCACTGCACATACAGAAAAAGTGCCCAACTCTATGGATATACACGGTAGGCACATAACCTGATCTAGCCACAGGCACATAAACAGAAAGGAGGCCATAATCCACTCTCATTTACACAAGCATAAATCAGTAAATCTCACAGTGGTAAAAAGAAATACACTCATGTTTTAAAATACGTATATAAAGGTAACAAATACACACACATACTGTTACAGTGGTTTTGAAGCTTTATGTCCTCATGTTCTATCACCAGCTGGGGCAACTAGCACTGCTGGCCCCCAACCTGTAGGGGATCAGGGCTCCAATACCCTACAACTCTCGCTGCAGTAACAAGGACATCCCACTCTACCAAAGGGATATCTGAGATATCTGCCCACACACATGGCCGCTTATTGGAAAGCGAGAGCGTGGCCAAGGAAGGGGCCCAGAATCAACATATTTCATGCCAGTACAGGTGAAGCCATCCTGAGGCTCTGACCCTCCAGCACCCTGCAGACCACTTGTTCATGTGGTTCATGTGACAGGACGGTAAAACATAACAATTCAAAGTGTTCGTGCTTTACCATCCATCCACCTTTTACTAAAGTAATAATTGTACAAGGCTCAATACAAGCCTTTAGTGAAAGGCACATCCTGTGTCATATCTTTATGTCAAGCTTGAACTCTCCTGCTAAAATTTTCAAATATTAAACTGAAAAATAATAATTTACTTTCCACCTTTCAAATGTTTATATTCAGCTATGTAGCCTCTTTTACAGTCTTATTTCTAACCTATATGTATGAGCACAGCTTTCTTGCAATTCCTGCATAAGAATTTCTGAATAGAAAGAAGTTGGCAGTGACATTTTTGGATCATGAAAATATTCAAATCAATATTCGGCTACATTTTTCAAAAAAGACCTGTAGCCGTACCAATTCACTTCTGTACCCAATCAGTCTATTATCATATTCATACAAGTTATTTGTTTTATAGACTTCAAATCCCTCTGTGGTAGATTTTATTATTTGTTCTTTGTTACATTAGCACTGTTATGCCCTTGGAAATACCCATGACACTAGTTTCTGAATCTTTTTCATGTTATCTATTTCAACAAGAGAAACACGGTGGTTTTGCTGTAGCAGTGGAACATAACAGTAATATGGACACAGGAAAGCTCTTGCTGTATACAGAGGATTTATACAAAACAAGGTGAAGAGGGAGAAGGAATAACTGAACTCTCAGAATACGAGGTTCAGATAAATGACTGAAATTTATATTTTTAATAAGCATGTAAAGGAAGTCAGAAACTTGGATTTAGAATCAACTTCAATTTGCAACAAATGTAGTGTGCTGTGTTCTGCCATGACATTTACCTCTCCCATAATTTAAACCAAGACACATTTTAGTGGTTTTGCACTGAATAGCTGGTAAAGAATAGGCACATAGATCACCCTGATAAAGAGACATGTATTTTAGTCAGGCAACAAGTAATAAAATTTAAGACACATTGAATCCTATTATTTCCACGTGAACACGGGGAAATTTTAAAATTCTCTATAAGGTCACAAACAAAAGCCCCATTTTTAAAAATGTTTATCAGTTCCTTATGATAATAAAGACTGTTACAATAAAGGGCTGTTAAACAACCTGAAAATATCATTTAAAGGTCCCTTATGGCACTCAATGTGCAATGGCAAAGCCATCTCTATGTTGCTGCTTTCATCCCCACTAAATTCTTAGGCTTCCCTTATTAGATACTATGCAATATAAACACTAACTATTTTTATTTAGAAAGCACATTTTTCAACAGCTGTTCACTCACACTGATAGTTAGACAATTTATTGCCAAAATCCAGATAGATTGGGGCTCCCCAACACAGACTGTCATTAGCATACATGGCAAAATTCTATTTTCAAAACAAATCAGGCCTAGTTAATCCCTATGTACCTCATGTTTTATACTGCACAGAGGTCAGAGAATAAGTTGAAAGAAATCTAGACTCTGCACTAATTTTCTCTCTTCTGGTGGAACATAAATGGAAATTATGATGTTGAAATCTGAAACTGCAATCTCAGTTCAGTTATGATAGACAGGATTGTATCCAATAATTTTATGCAAGCTCCCAAGTATCCAAATGATATCACACAGAATCAAACGACCAACTGAACATACTAAACCAAAACATTTAAGATGAAACTGGAAAAATTATTTGGTCAAACTACTTACTACTATTTAGTGACCACTAACATGCAGAACTGTTGTTGGCCAAGATTTAAATCTTGGAAATATAACTCAGTATTTATCAGTATGCAACAGCAAATAGGTTTATTGTAATAAACATATCCCCCAAACCAATCCAGATCAGGAATAAATTTTTAAAAATTCAATCCGTTGACATTTTTAGAGAGTCACTGATAGACGCTAAAAGAAAAGAAACTAGAATATGCAAGCCAAAATAAATAATGGGAGACATTGACAAAAAAGTCAAATGCATAAATACAAGCTACAATTGAAAGTCCACACGGTTACTGCAAATGGGACGTGTGGCTATTTAGCAGTCTGGAAGTGGCTTGAAAAGCAACAAACCGTATGTCAGGGGACATGAGTCAGTAGAAGAGTAATTGTCTGTTAAAACCAATAATGATTGAGACGTTATATCCATGACTTCTCTGATACAGATTAAATGGGATAGATACTGTGAACAAGAAATTGTACTTTCTGTAGCTTAAAATTCACTTAGATACTTTGCTGTTATACTAACCAAGACAATATTGCCGTGGTTTAGTCTAACCTTGATCATAAATCTTCATCTCCAGCAGAACTTAAAACTGCAGATTAGACTTAATATGCATGTCCTTAGCTAGAATACAAGGAGATTTTTTTGAGGGCATTTCCCTAAATGAATCATCTGCAGAAGTGGAAAAGCTCTTTTCACTTATTGTACTAAAAAAGATACTTGAAATTTGAACATACTGCCTTTTAGAAGATTATTGTTAGATAACTGATTGAGATAGTACTCATCGCAGCTATAAGTTACATGTCTTGAGCTAATGAAACCTATGTATGTACATTTCATGCCCTGCTGAACCAAAGTTTAAACAATTTCATAACACATTCAGTGGACCTACCTTCTTGTTTGCAGAGATGTTCCACAGCCAGTTCAGGAACATATTTAAGTTTATAGATTCCAAAGGAGTGGTAGTGCTGCAAATTGCAAGTTTGATTCCTCAGAAAACAATTTGAGTTTGTTTAATTAGGTCCATCTCATTGATTCAGTTCAATTTTTAAACTGTATGTCTGTATATGGCTCCTATATGATATTCACAAAAACAGAAAAACTGCTATGAATTCTTTTTCATCTCCTAACCCATTCCATACATATGTTCAAGCAATTACACAAATATAATAAAGAGCATATTTAGAAAAATCCAATTTTAAATACATGTTTTACTGCAACAAATGGCTTTTATAGTGTTGAAAGTTGTGTATAATACACAACTTGCTCCAAAGTTACTTGCGATAATTTCAAAATATCGCACAACAGGGTCCTCTACGCTACTGGTCTTGCTACTATTACTGTTTCTAGGGTAACCCACATTCTGCTCAAGACCACATAGTGCAGCTAGTGTCTTTAGAGACCTTGTGCCTGTACCTCAAACAGATGAATATTTAATGTGCTATGGACTAGCTCCAACTCACGCAGTAGTATTAAAAAACAAAAATACAGCCACCTTTACAACAACAGTCTCTAATCCCACAACCTGTTATCAGTTGTGCCAGAATTTCACAAGAAAAATTCAAGAACAAACTTGGCACTTCCCCCCCCACACACCCTTCCCGCTCCTCCCTCCCCCTCGGCCCCCCCAAAAAACAAGGTGAATGTTTTCCTTGGTCAGATATCCAGACACTATTCCTCACCAGCAGAGAAAGAGGTGAGTTTTAATGCAAATAACTGAAGGCGAACAATCAATTTACAAACTTGGGTTTATTTGTGCCCCATCTCAATTAATATTTGCAAGCACAGGTACACGACAAATTAATTTACTGGCTTCAGAAGTCTCGTCCTAAATGGTTCATGGCCTGTTTAATATGAGCAACAACTGTCTGACAAAGAAAACCCTAGAAGTCAGAGATCATTCTGTTGCCAGCTCTTCGAAGCACCAAGCTGCATTAGCTGCTAGAGCAAATAAATCCATTTGATCTCCCAACAAGATGAAACTGAGCTCAGCCAGAAGCACAAAGACTTCACCACGTCATTACTCAACCCAGATGCAATGCTTTGCAAGACCATGTTTGAGGTATGGCTACTTCACCAGATCTCTTCAGACTGATCAAAGTTCAGCAAATTTTAAGAACTAAGACTCTATTATGCAAAAGAAACCTTGAGAAGTTATCTCACTGCTAAGGGTAGAATGAAAGGCTAGCAGATGCCTCCCAAAAGAATAGGGTTACAACCAGAACACACCCATGAAACAGCATTTCTGGGGAATAAAACAATGGAGAAGCAGGCCACTTCCCCCATAAGAAGCCACAGATTTTGAAAAACACTCCAGCATTCTCCAGAATGCTCCTGAAACAAATGTGGAGGTGACTCTGCATGAGAAGAGCTCAGGGGAATGACCATCAGCAACTGAAAAAGTAGATGAAGATGCTGAAACCCACTGGTCTGCAGCTGGCTTCTCAGCTCATTGTTCACAGACTATAGCCTGCAGGACAGTAAATCCTCCAAACCCAGTTTGTACATTTGTTTTGCACAATACAGTGAACAAAACAAAACAAAACAAAGGTAGGTGAAATACAACACCACTGATCTGCTGCTGAGTAAGGCACTGCCCAAGTGGTGCTGATGGAGTGGGAGAAACAACCAAGACAGGGAATTCCACTCTGCTATTTGAAGTAGCTGCTTATTCAATATAAATCTGATGTCTTTCAAGAAATTGCTTTGGCTTTGTGGAAAACACTTGCTTTTTCCTGATGTCTGGCTTTCCACGATAGCTACATCTTACTGTAACTCTAAAACTGCCTTTATTAAAACTGTTCTGCATTGTTCTTTCATTTGTGAGAAACAAACAGGCATGGACACCTAGAATCCAGAAGTCACTTCTGCAAGAATTAGGATCATATATGGTGAGTTCTTTGGCTTATCTTCCAAATGCAGTGTGCAAATACGTACATATACACAATTCTTATATTTAAAACTATAGTCAAGGCTAGACATATTATACAAGTTAGAAGACGACAAAAAAAAAAAGAACAAATCTGTTGGTAATTATTTTGCAGAGACTTAGTTACTATGGTGATGGGTTTCCTATAAGTACCATACTCAGAGACACAGCAACACACATTTTTGGCAACGTATCTTTATTTTTCAATTATGTTCAGAACCATCTTTATCCTCCTCTAATGCTTTTAAAACAGACCAAAATACCAAAAGCATTCAAATAGACAGATTTGACAGGTGGGAAGTGCTAAGTAGAAAGGGGTTGCAAAGAAAAAGTTTCTCCATGATTTTTCCTATGTTTTAACATGTGAGTATTAAGCAAATACACTACTGAATTAAACATCACCACTGATGTATTTATTAGAAGTTAATATCAACTGAAATAAAGCAAAGGCAAGAGACAGTAAATTTCAATATCAACTAAAACGAGCACTCATGTTCTTTACAGTTGCATGCTGTAAATTTTATTACAAATACTTATTATGACATAGGTACAATACTATACTGTTTTTAAGGTTAGCTCAAGTTCAATACATGGGCCTGCAATGAAAGTGAGTTTTGGATTAGATCAATACTCCAAATCGCTAGAGGCTAAGGGAATTTAGAATTACATTTGCAGCTGGTAGTTTGGAGGACATCAGTAACACCGTGGGGAAATGATATCCAGCTGGCCTAAAGGTGGCAGCAATCAGCTCTGAACAGTTCACTATCAGTCTTACCCACTTTGCCATTTCAAAGTCAAGACAGGGCTCTTGGGCAGGGTTTTCCTAAGGCATTGGGGTGGGATACAGACACCCACCTGCCATTTATGCTTCTGAAAAACTCCCTTCCTAGTAACAAAGTAAGCTGGAGCCTGAGAAGTAACACTTCTCACCTACCTACTCACCTAACCCCCAACTCTTAGCTACTACTCCTTCCACATACAGTATCACTTTCAGAAGTCCTTGACCTTTGCATTGAAATCCAGAGAAGGTCATAAGTTAAAGCCGGGGGTTTGGGGAGTGTTTGGAGTTTTCAGTTCTTTTTTATGGTATTACTTTTGTCACTTGCAAACTCAGTTTCTAGATAGGATGACTATGGATAAGGTTGTCCATCAAGCTAGAAGTGCATTAACTGAGATAAAAATACAGCACAGTAGTTTTCCACTTGCATCAGACCATATTTTCCGCTGCAACTATATTTTGTGAGGGGATTAGCTGTCCTTTACTCATACTTCTTAGAAAAAGAAAGAAAATAATTAGAAGCACCAAATGCTGCTCGCATGGAGCATCGAGGTCCTGAGCACCCTCCGTTGCAGTTGCAACCGCTGGGCTGTCAGGGCAGGCTGGCTCGCAGGATCCATCCCCACGTTCTAATATTAGAATGGATTATACTTGCTGCATCGACACTCTGCTTCTACTCATCTCATTGAGAGAGACGTTTGGCATCAAAAGCAACATACTAGCTCAAGCATGTGCACATCACCATAACAAACTGGCATATGGCTATTTTCAGATAATCTGCATTTGGCATCTGAGGTGAATAATTTTTCCGAATTCCAGCATCTGACCTTTCTGACACCGGAATGATGGAACTTTGTCTGAATCCTGTAACAACAGCTTTTCAGAGGACTGATCGTAACCACCTGGGAACAGTTAAAGGTTTCAAATACTGTAACAAAGGAGGTTGATCCCCTACCCCCTCCCCCAATATCTTGCTGAATTCAAAATCAATGTGTAAAAAGACATGGTCCTGTTCTCACTGCTTGCAATAAGCTATTCACTGCATCTTCCTTAGAAAGGTAAGCAATCCGGACATATGTATTTTTCTAAACAAAGATAAGTAATTATCTATTGTTACTAATTGCTCATGTGCGCGCATGTTAATATCCTTTTAATTTGAGATTATTCTGTTATAATGTAAAAGGCAAAAATACATATAGATAGTAGTGAAGGTGGATTAGTGGGAGCAGAGGAAGGGGTGTCCCACGGCTCGCATGTGGGGTCACTCACAGAGGGAAGGAAAATGGCACACCTGGGTTCACTCCAGAGAAATTCTAGCCCCTAAACTTTTCTTTCACTACCCTCCTTGCATTTAAATACTGGTAACCCCAACAGATTCATTATAACAACAATGCAAACACTTTTAGCAGACACAGCAAAGGCTTTATCTTAATTAGAGGAAAAACAGTGGCCACAGCAAGTGTACAGTTTTGCTTTCTCTTCCCATCTCCCAGCTGTGTGGGGTGGAAGGCACCAAATGCAGCTGACCTATTTAATATCACCTCCTTACAACTTCTGTCTCTGAACCGTGATCTGTACTGACAAGACTGGTGCAAAATTTACTACTGAGTATCATCACTAGTGGTTTACTGAAAACTCTCAGACATAGGCCTGCTGAGATGGTACTAATTAGGACCCTTTGCACATCATTTTAGAGAAGCCAAGAAGTCAGCTGATCCAACTTAGCTTCTATTAGGGCTGGCTTTTTCAGACAAGCTTGATGTTGCCTGGTATTGGAACATTTGAACCATTTCTGGCTGCCTGGTACGTGAAGGACTGTATTTGCCAGGACTCACTTCACCATTAATTAGAGAAGAGGGTCTCTTTTTCCACATATTGATGTAACTCAGAGCAGGAAAGAAGGATTTTAAATCAAAGCTATGAAGATACCCAAAATGACAAAGACATGGGGAACTTCCTGCTTTCCCTGTCCCCCAAACCACAGTCACATGGGGTTTGATACTAACACAGGAGCAATTTTAGTTGGAATTTACTCTCTTCTCAAGCTGAGAAGGCAAAGCAGATCCTCTCACTGAAGGTGGGCTCTAAGGTTAGGAGCCAGTTCAGTGAGCTGTACTACTGAGCATTGGAATCAGGACTGTCGCCTGACATACAGGCGTGGCGACCTGGTTCAGGAACGGCGAGCCCTGTCCATCAGCATGCAGACACCAATGTGGTGGACAGCAAATGGCGTTTATTGGTGGTCGACACGGTGTTATATACCTTTGGTTTACAACGCCACTTCCGTCTGCTTACATCGTAAATTAAACACTATTGGTCATTAGGAGAGGGGCTCTAACTTTCCGTACACCGCGAGATCTTCCGACCGCCAGACCTTAGCTACCTACACTCCCTACATCTCCTACATTTCCTACACAGGACCCTCCAAGACATAAGCCTGAAGGGAGGAAGAGAGGAACAGCTCGTCCTTTTTCTCATCTAATTAAATAGAGGAAGTGCAGCTCCCAGGAGAAGGGCCAGCAATAACAGGGAGCACAGCTTGGTGGAAGCATTATTGAGCAGCCAACTCAGGAAATGGCTGTGATTTGGAAGCTGCTTTTCACTCAGCTGGACCAAACTGACTCCACAACACAGCCCAACACTCATCCCAGTCAAAGAAATGCATGAGCTAGTTTGATATCAACATGTAATTTTTCTTCCATCATTTTACATTTTGTAATAAGCCACCCATTTTTTCCAGATATGCTATGGCCATTTTATTTGACCTGTCCTGTACTTTGCATTTCAAATGAATTCTCAACACTAGACAGGTTATTGGTCACAGAAAATGCTGCCATCCTTTCTAAAAACATACCCTCAGCATACACTGGCATTTTCTAAATTACTTTTCTTTCTTATTAAATGCTTCTTTAATAACTCTACAACAGCATTTCCTAATCACTGGCTGTCATTTGTTATTCCTACAACACAAAAATGACACTCATATAAAACAGTCTTTTGCCTGCCTCAGAAATTTGAAAGAGCTTTACCACAATGCGTTTGCCCAAGATTTATCCTTTTATTTGATGGAGTCAAACAGCATTATTTCAAGGGTTGTTTGTCAGTTGAAAGCTGATGTTCCAGAAGTTAAACCAGATCCTGTAATTGCAATCTTATTGCATTGCATTGCTCTGATCAGTCTTAAAGGAAGTTCTACTGATTCGGCTTTATTAAAAAACAACAAAAAAAGAAAAAAAATCAAAGCCAGGCTTTTTCAGGTTGCACAGAAATATTTTTCAGTTCTGAAAAACTGAAGAGAAAAATATTCCCACTGTAACCAGCCAGTTCTTGGCTGCTACAACATTGCCAAGTAATGCTGACACCAGCACTTGGGAACAGCCCTGGCTCTGCCATTGTTTGTTGGCTGCACAATCAACACAGATCAGTTTTAGGGATCTCTATTAATATAACTTCCCGAAGAGTGTTAATTAGTGGCAGTTAGTGGGGAACAGAAAGGCAGAGATATAGAAAGAAATCAGGAAGATAGAAGAGAGAAGTATGGAAAGCACCCAGCGGGCAGGAAATGCAAGGCTGGCAGCAAAGTTAAAATGGGAAGAAAAGCATAGCGGGTACAAGAACGAACAAGTGTGTCCGGTCCAACTTTGTTGAAACAGAATTCAAATTGCTAAAGGTGGCATGTTCATGCCTGGAAATAGGAGGACCCAGAAAGACTTAAGACTGTATTCTCTGCTTCCCTATTGCTGATAAAACGTCCACTGCTTTTATGTAACTTGATTACCACATCCATATAATGTAAAATGATATGAGCACAGTATTGGCTCTCACTAGACTGAGAAGGAAGAAAAAGTTGTTCTAAGTTTTTGTACAATTGTCTCTTCATCCTTCAATCCACCCTTTATATTCTTCTTTATTAGTGTTGCCAAGGAGTGATGTGAATTGAGAAAAAGATGACTGAAAGTGCTGACCTGATTCATCTGAAATCACTGAAAAAGGTGTCATGAAATACTGTAACGTCTTTCTTTTCTTTCACTCAGTCTACAATTCACATAACACAACAGGATGACTACACAGGACAACCAGTTAAAATAGCAGCACAGGTGACACTCAAAGATTTTACGATCTATTATGTAAGACTGGTACTGTTAATAACATTAGACTTTATGCAGGCTTGAAAAAGACTTGTCTCAATTGCCACTCTTACACTGCACTCATTTCTTTTCCTGCGTTGTCTTAATATTGAACTTGAAAATTTGAACTGGGTGTTTGCTTTTGTTGGGATTTATTGCAAAGAAATAAACACAAGCTAAGCAACTGTAAGATTAACTATGTGAATAAGAGAAATTCAGCTTATCACTCTCTTCACATTTTATTTCATTTAAAAGAACTGTCATTAAAACAATACGAAAGACTCAAATAGTACAGTTTAAGTATTCAATAAAACCTGAAGAGAAGGCACATCTTCATCAACATGTAAGGGCAATATTGAGTGTCCCAATGAACTAAAATGAAAGACCTTCTTAAGCATGCAATTAATATCCAAATATTTTTATAGCTTATTGTTCTGCATTTCTAAGGTTTTTCTAAACTATCTACACTGTAATCAATAATAAAACCACAGCTAGTACAGCTGCTGCATCATGTGCAATATAGATGCCATGCATACACAATCACTATTGCTAGCACGTAAAGTAAATGCATACGCATCGCTGAGCAAGCCACGGTGAGACACTTTGTTACCCACTCAGCTTTGTCTTCCTTTTATTTACCCCCAGTAGGCTTTTGGTCCCCCAAACACCAAGTACCTACAGCTAGAAGTAATAACTGCCAGTCCTGAAGAATAACTTCATCCTTCTCCTCTGGCTCCCAGGTTCCCGCTCGCAGGTACCATGTTGGCCACATCCATCGCGCTGCTCAACCCAACAAACCCAAGCTGGCAGGGAGGGTGCCATGCACTAAAGGGCTGCTGGAGAAAGGCTGAGCATGGGGCAAGATGCCGTGATGTTTCCATCATACCCAAGCGTTGTACTGTCAAAAGGAACATGCTCTTTCTTGTCCATACCACGCATTCACACAGAACATCTAAATTTCTATGTGCAAGTGTCAAATCATCTTTTAAATTGTGCACTCACTAAGCAAACCTGTGTAAACAATCAAATCCCCAAGTGCCAGAAGAGGAAACACCACCCATGTGGCAATCAGAGGGAGCTAGGATCCTGCTTGAAATAAGCCCAAACCTCCTCCTTCCTTTTCTATTTTTATAATGGGTGCCATGTGTAAGAAACGGAATTAACAATCTGTCAGCTTGGTTCTATGCCTTTTGATGCCCAAAGAACCGCAGGTGAAATGCAAGCAATCCCTGCCCACTGAATGCTTCAACCCTGAGATCTCCTTGTTTTTCTTACCATGCAATGTAAGAGATGGTCACTTACTAGCTCTTACTTATACTTATGACTTTCCTGGCATAGCTGCTTTTGTGTCAGCCAGCTATCAGCTATGGAAAAAAGCAAACTGACAGGGAACTGCTAAGCCACATTCACTAGTAACTCTATCGTGAAAGTCTGGAGAAACCCCTGCCAGATTCCACCTGTAAAACTCTCATAGAACGCTCCTGTCTTCCAGCTTTACAAGGCAGCTCATCCATGTCTCATGACTGTTGGTCACGATACAATTTAGCACATAGCTAGGAAAGCTG
The DNA here is from genome assembly GCF_964188355.1 of Buteo buteo. Taxonomy (NCBI): domain Eukaryota; kingdom Metazoa; phylum Chordata; class Aves; order Accipitriformes; family Accipitridae; genus Buteo; species Buteo buteo. Next base: position 37,321,730 of record NC_134174.1, read on the forward strand.
GCCATGGTCAGGCCATGCAATTCAGTGACGTTGTCACTCCACCCATTTTAAATAGTTTAGACCATGCTCCATACTGGCCCAGTTTGGCTCAATAATTTCACACGTGATGCTTCCAAATCTATCAAGTGACAAATAGAACAAAAACGGCAAATATCTGACAAGTATAAATACTGCCATGCACAAATATGGTAGTGGAATAAAATTTCAGCTACCAAGCCAATAAACTGGTGTCTCTGTAAGCAGTTTAATTTCTAAGAGAAACTCCATTAACTGACTCACTGAAAATCAAGACCAGTAAGTCCATTCAAGATAGTCAACAAGGATAAGTCCGTACTAGAATAAAAAATATTTTCTTCCGATTTAACGTATGAGCACTAAATATATGTACAACTCCAAATATATATACACACATAGCTATATCTAAAGGGTTGGGGTTTTTATATATACACACATACATATATGCAAAACAAACATTTGGAGATGCATTTCATGCATGCAAGAAAGGACACAGAAGTCAGCTAGTTCTTCTGGAGGGACAAAACAGCAGCCTGTGCAGACCTGATCATAGTTTGAGCCTGTATCTAGTCATGAACAAAGGATAAAAGTTAGTTCCTTGATTTTAATGTATTCCAAATATACTAGAGCACTTATGAGGAAACAACTGAGGTTATACAATTTTCCAGGCAAATTTTCACATTTTTAAGATAAGCTCAGATACATATTTTCTGCTACTATGTCCTTCATGGGTTTGGAACAAACTCCCCTCATACGCACATCCCTTAAATGCCTCATATTCCACAATTTAGAAATTTGTTCAGCCTGAATTGCGCTTCATTGAATTTATCATTTTTCATCAAGAACCTCTCCTAAAAATACAAAAAACTCTTATTCCTCCCACAGAATAATTACGAGGCAGTTAGCTGAAAAACTAGTTCTCATGGACAAAAGAAAAATAAACATTCTTTACCTGGTTTCTTTTTGTTGTTAAGAAAATTATACAGTCTAACATAACCCTGTGTCGCAAGTCTATATTTACATAGTTTGTATTCCCAGAGATAATGTTATGGTCTCTGAGGTGCCTCTGGTTTAATGCAAGATATTGGAGAATAGTATGAATTATCTCTGCAGTGTTTTCATGCTGAATTTGCAGTGGTATATAGCAAACAGTAAAAATGGAAAAGAAGCTTCTCTGGACACACACAGTACTTTATCTTCCTTCCAGAAAATAAGTAGCAATAATGTTCGTAATATGCTTACAGACAGAACCCCAGGCTCTGCGGAGATAAGTCTTATGACAAAGTACTTAACTAAGATGGGAAAATGGTATTACTTGTGTTAAATTCAAAATGAGCATTTTGCCCCAGACAGTTTAAAAAAAAAAAGTCATTAGTTACCTGAAGTTAGAATGTAATCTGCAAAAGATACTTTTTAGTAATTACATTTACTGTAGCTATAGAAACAAGCAGCATCAAGTTCTTTGTAAGTGATTATTCTGTGCAGATACAAAATACTATTGGTTTTGGTCAAAATAGGAAAGAGATATTCAGTGTTTTAGAACTCTGGGTCTCATTTATAATCAATTTTTTCTGAAAGAAAAATATGAATCTGCTTTCTTCTTCCTTTCCTATTCTTGTCTTATTCCCCTTTGCTTTTATGCTTTCTCCTTTTTTATTCTTTGTTTGGGATTTTTGATTTATGAAGTAGAATAGATGACAAGGGAAAAATACACATACAGTGCAATGAGTTGTTGCATTGTTTCCAATATTTCATGTCTAATACAGTCAGTGCTCTCAAGCTCAGAAATCATTTGCAAAAAACCTCAAACTTGCTTTGGCAACGCCCTAAGCAGAGGGAGGAGAAAAAAAAAAAGAAAAAGAAAACTAACTCATTTTTAAAAATTAATTAAAGCTAGCCTGGGATCACAAACACAGTAGTACCATTATCAAAAACCGACCACGTAATTCCAGGAAGAGTGAAGCTTTAACCGAGTATGACTTCACTTTTAAAAGCTTGGGTTTCTTTGATACATAGCCTTATCCATCCATTTTCTGCTTCTGATTATTCTGCACCTACACTGCTTCACTTAAACACTAGTAATCCAAAACCAGGGTTTGATTCCATCTCAATATATTTGTCTTGGTATGATAAAAATACTAGCTAGTTGGAGTATCTTGCTACCATGTCCATAACTCAGAGTGGAGAGCTTTTAAGTCCTTAGGAACAGTTTCTCTTTATTGCATGGTATTAACACAAGTTTAGGTTATGGTCTGTTTAACAATGCAGAACTCCTAATAACACTCTTTAGACATTCTCCTCTACAACTTGAAGTAATGCATGTACGGAGCAAGTACAGATGCCCAGGAGAATGGATGTCAAGACAGCCAACTCGAAGGACCATGTTTTCTTTCTGTTATTTTTTCATTTCAGGTCACTTTCCAACTAAGAAATGATGTTTCACAAATAAACAAGAGGGGCTCAGACACAAAATTTTTTACTTAATCTACCTTGTATTTCTCAGAAATTCAGTGAAAACTCACCAATAGGAGCTTTGAATCAAACTTCTCAGGTTAAGTCTAACAGCTTGTTTCTTTAATTCACAGATGATATAGAAATTCTCTCATGGGACTAACAGTACTGCTGAGTTCCGATAAAACTGCCCTGTTAAGGCAAACAAGCATTACAGCTGAATGGACTATTTAAATATACTTTCTTTACTATCTGGAAAGTCCCTTGCTCCATCCAGTAGTTTAGTTCTGATGATCTGTTTTCCAGCCAGCAACACCCATCAAAATTGGGCTAATTTAGGAAAATGCAAGATGAAACAGATAGCTGCGGGAGGAGAAGACAGATGATGACGCGATGCAAGAAAGAATGAATACGTTCTCTTTTAGCCTTCCTAAATCAGGGAAGCAGAAGTGATAACCATGATAACAATCTCCAGATATGGACTAAAGCAAACAGGGGATCTTTGTTACAAGTTTAAAAAAGCTAAATGTGAAAAAGCATGAATGCTTTGGGTATTCTGAAAAATAAGCACCACACTATACCATTTAGTTGTGATTCAAAACCACAGTAAAGCCCCCTTCTGAGGCCAGTAATAAGGTTTAGGCAGAGCAGAGCCCAGTACCTTAGTTTCCCCATACCCGAGTACACGTCCTACCCTACTGTTGCTACTTTCAGGTAAATTTTGCCAAATGCTAGTATTTCTACAAGGACTTGGCTTTGACAATTCAGAACACATTTAAACCTTCTAACCTTTCTGGTTTTAACATTTACCTTGTTGTGGTGGGTTGACCCTGGCTGGACACCAGGTGCCCACTAAAGCCGTTCTATCACTCCCCACCCCCGCAGCTGGACAGGGGAGAGAAAATATAACAAAGGGTTTGTGTGTTGAGATAAGGACAGGAGAGATCACTCACCAATTACTGCCACAGGCAAAATAGACTCAACTTGGGGAAAATTAACTCAATTTATTACCAATCAACCAGAGTAGGATAATGAGAAATAAAACCAAATCTCAAAACACCTTCCCTCCACCCCTCCCTTCTTCCTGGGCTTAACTTCACACCCAGGTTCTCTACCAACTTCCCCTCCCCCCCCCCCCCCGCAGCAGTGCAGGAGGACAGGGAATGGGGTTTACGGTCAGTTCATCACACATTATCTCTGCCGCTCCTTCCTCCTCAGGGGCAGGACTCATCACACTCTTCCCCTGCTCCAGCGTGGGGTCCCTCCCACAGGAGACAGTCCTCCATGAACTTCTCCAACGTGGGTCCTTCCCACAGGCTGCAGTTCTTCATGAACTGCTCCAGCGTGGGTCCCTTCTATGGGGAGCAGTCCTTCAGGCACAGACTGCTCCAGCGTGGGTCCCCCATGGGGTCACAAGTCCTGCCAGAAAACCTGATCCAGCGTGGGCTTCCCACGGGGTCACAGCCTCTTTCAGGCACCCACCTGCTCCGGCGTGGGGTCCTCCCCGGGCTGCAGGTGGAGATCTGCTCCACCATGGACCTCCGTGGGCTGCAGGGAGACAGCCTGCCTCACCAGGGTCTTCCCCACGGGCTGCAGGGGAATCTCTGCTCCGGCACCCGGAGCATCTCCTCCCCCTCCTTCTGCACTGACCTGGGGGTCTGCAGGGTTGTTTCTCTCACATCTTCTCACTCCTCTCTCCAGCTGCAGTTTCTGTCCCACAGCAACTTTTTTCCCCTTCTTAAATATGTCATCCCAGAGGCACTACCACCGTCGCTGATGGGCTCAGCCTTGGCCAGCGGCAGGTCCATCTTGGAGCCGGCTGGCATTGGCTCTGTCAGACATGGGGGAAGCTTCTAGCAGCTTCTCACAGAAGCCACCACTGCAGCCCCCCAGCTACCAAAATCTTGCCACACAAACCCAATACACTTGTACATAGGAAACTGAGGTATGTGTAACCTAAATCACCCAAGATCTTATAAGGTCATAAAGAGATGATCCCTCAGCTTCCAGACCAGCACATTAGTCACAAATTTAGCTTTTACTAAATACCTGTAAATCACAGAATAATTTTAAAACCTGCTTGATGCTGACAAAAAGGCGATCTGTAGCAAGTAAACTTCTATTATCAGCCCATACTAGAACAAATCTCTATTTTAAAATGGAGACTCCTGTCCATTAGGCTCATTTTGTTATGACTTCAGTCAGACGAGGATTTGTGAAGTGAAATCTAGTTTTCTATCAAGGGAATAAGGCTGAGAATTTCTGAGAAGTGACAAATCAAGTTCTGTATTGCTCAAACCCATGTTATGCCATTTTTTTAAGGCACAAATGTTTGGAGAACAGCTACTATAACAGAACCAACACAATATTACACGGCTTTATGTTTTGTTGGACATTTCTTTCCTTTAATGAAATTAAATTCAGACTGCTGAAAACAGAAGCAAATCAAGGCAGACAACCAGACAAATCTTCCATTCAGGTTGTAAGGGCAATAGAAGTCCTCAGGAGCCAGAATTTTCCTTGTTAATGAAGTACATGCATGCAATTCACAGAAGTTCACAGTGGTGATAAAAATGCATGTATAACCTGGAATACTGCTTTGGAAAATTACAAACTTTTTTTTTTTTTTTTACTCCCTTCCAGCACAAAATGTCGGGGGGGTGGGGGGCAAAAAAAGAAGTGAAGAGAAATGTTATTAAATAGACTTATTGTTATTAAAAATACTCTGAGGCCTTTCCTGACGGTTACATAAGTACTGTAAAAGCAAGATGTTCTTGGCAATCAGCATAGCTTCACTGTGCTTGCTACACTGGTTTCATTAACTATTACATCATGCTTAATTTCCATAATTGGCTTCAACTTCACTTTATAAGCTAGTCTAATTTAGTTTTTATGCATATTTCAATTTAATACAGTTTGTTCTCCACTGTAAACCCTTCACGGGCCACATATTCATCCTGTGCTACCTCATTTAGAGCTTTCCCTAAGAGCAAAACTAAAAGGACAAAGACCACAGTGTCTAGGAAGTGACCTTTTCTTTCAGCTTTGACAGTTAGAACTCTCATCCAGGCCTTCATCACACAGATTTGACTAGCAAAACCTTCTCATTTTGTGCACCCAAGACACAAGGACACATTCCCAACAAAATACAGCTACTAAGAGCTGCATTTCCTTGACTTGATTCTTTCACTAATGCAAGTCCCTTTACTAATTCTCTTTTCTTCACATAAGAGAAAGTTTGGTTTTTTTAGCCTTAACCATCTTGGCTTCTCTGTATATTTACGTACAGTTTTTCCCTTTCATCCAGATCCATAGGTAAACATGATTACATATTCAGGGACTTTGGATTTGGTCCATCAGACTCCAAGAGCACCCATTTCTCCCATAAAAAACTCCACTTTTTCCCAGTTTCACTCTTCAGCTACAGCGTACCCTCAATATACCCATCTGCTCCACGCTCCTGATTCACATCTCCTCCGGATCCCCCTTTATGCTGACAACTGTAACGATGGGCTAACAGAGGTCATTCCTTCTTTTATGCACTTTCCTTTCTATGCGCTCCACTTTTACTGAGCAAACTCAGAATGTTTACTGATCTAATACATCCAGTTCTCACCTTTTTTCCCCATGTTTACTTCTGTAATATCCTGTTTTCAAATGTCTAAAATTAGAGTGATATCTCCTGAGGGAAGAGCACACTTTGTTATCTGAAGCCTGACAACTTGTGTAGCACAGCTTTTACAGATACAGCATCATATATAACACTATAACATATATAAGTGAAAACAAAACACTAATGTAATACAGAGCCCAATAGACCATTTGCACCGATTGCCTTTCGGAACAGAAGTGCACTTTAAAGGAAAGCACTGACCTAGAAAGGGATGCATTATTTGGATAGCTTTGTTATCCACTATGCATTAAACCTTACTCTAAAGACACAGATGCCATCTATGCTGGGGAAATATTTACTTTGCTAACATGATTAAGCTCAGTAGTTACTCAAAGTCTCAGCATAACTAGGCCTCCAACTGCTACTTGCATTAACATAATGGGTACATGCCCACTTCTCCACTGGCCTACTGACAGCATAGTGGAAAGAACCATGCAACATTAAGAAGCTATTTGCATGCACCCCTCTTCAAGTGATGTGGGATCTGAAAATGCTCACCAGGTAGGGAACAAAAGTCTTTGTCTTCAGTAGGAATTAGATTTTCATGAACCCTTGGATCTTTGTAATTTTTAAGCTGACAGAAATTGCCAGTAGCTTATTTGCTTCTGCAAAGAAGCCAAATATTTTAAAAAAAAACAAACAAACAAACAAACCAAAAACAAAAAAAACACCAACACAAAACAGGAAGCTTGTGATGACTAAGGATAAAATTAGGTTATGTATCAACTTTCAGGGAAAAAAAAACAACAAAAGAACAAAAAACCCCTTTATTCTTAGGCTGAATACGATCCAGCCACAACAATTTAATGTTCTCCAGTAATGCTCTAAATCTTAGATTTGTACATCACGCAACCCACAGCACTTCCTAAATCGTTCTGAAAATAAATAGGTCAGGAGTCATATTTATCTGTTAATATGATATTACAAGGCTCAGATTAGGGCAGGGTCCTTGGGATACTGGCCACAGAGTCACTCTTAGCCATAAGCCAATAACCCATCAGCAATCCCGTGCACAGCTGACTGAGCTGGCATGGGCAGCTCAGGAGCAGAGCTGTGGCAGGTCTCGGAGGGGAGAGACCAGGGACTATCCTGGTCTGCCAGCAGAATCCCATAACAATGGCAAATGCAGGGATGTTTCATCACACTGTCCCACGGTCCAACCACTTTTGGAAGTAACAGGAGGCAAATGAATACAGATTTCAGTGGCTGAGTTCCCATTTAGGATTTCTACTTTACCAATTTTTGTTCCGATAAAATGTGCACATAGTTTTAAATGGGGAGTATTGAACAGTCATGGGCCGCAGTAGGGATCCAGACTTGAAAAACCTTTACTTGTATAAACTTTACCCATGCCCTCCCAAACTAACTAGAGTAAATATTACTCACTGGCATCAGTGGCTTTAGGATCAGGGCCCTGAATTACAATTACAATTACCAAAAACAGTTCTTGAGCTTTTACAGCCATTCACGTCCAGTTCTAAATGGTTTCCCGTGCCAAGGTAATTTCTTCTTTTCCCTCCCCCTTCCCCAAATACCAGTTAACCAAAGTTTTGAAACTGAAGATCATCGACCAAGGATTAGAACTTCAAAGCAATTTTGTCCTTATTTTTTTCTAGCTAAACCTTCACAATGCATAAAGCCCTTCACAAGTCAGTATATACTCTGTTGTGTTTGCCTCCGAGGCAAGGGTCCCTAGAGGGAATGGCAGACAGTTGTGGAGCAAGAAAGGCATTAAATCACAGCAAAATCATCAGAATAGGCTAGATTGATGGTACAGGAGTGGTCTGAAAGTCCCAGAGAATTACATCCTATTCCCAATACCAAGCCCATACCAAAGGGTTTTTCCCCCCTCAGAAATATAAGAAATTTCCAGTAATTTATAGGTACAAACACTTTTGCCTGGATCCAGTTCAGCAGAGCAGTAATTCCTCAATCTGAGTTAAGCGGGTTCCTACTCAGCTTTCTCATCGCTAGCAACAGACTTTCCTTATTGTGGCTTTTGCACAGCAGGAGCTTCCTGTCCTAGATCTTAGCAAAGTGAGCTTTATTCTGACAGTATTTATACCACTTTTGTAGGAGCTGACATTCAGCCATTACAGCACATCAGATATGAAACAGAGCCCTTAGACAAGGAACTTAAAGGCTTGAAAGTGTCTTTTGTGTAACGGAGTCAAGTACTAAAGGCCTAGTGCATGTTTTACCTTTTCTCTAAATCATAGCTATCCTCTTGGCAATACTGGACACTTTATCCCTGGTCGGTTTTTCAGTGCCTCCAAATGCACACATATACTTTTTGAGCCAGTTATTTCTTGGGCATAGTACATAACTTGTTAGACTGTACAATATCTTAGGAGATCGGTTTCTATAGGAGTTTTTGATTTTCTGAAGAAGAGATTCAAGCGACAGTTCCAAACACAAGCAAGTAGCGGGGTGCTTTGTGCCAAGCTCCTGGCCAGGCTCTGAGCCGCTTTCCCCATGCCGCAGGTCGGCCCTAACCTGCTTATCCTTCTGTTATCTCGCTCTCAGCCTCTCTAAAGCAAAGGCAACCAAGTGAGCCAAACAGCGGATAGAGCTGTGAAGTAGGGTAAGGCGCAACCCGAAAATAACTTTCATTTCCAAACAGTAAAATCAAGGACAAGCAGCTAAAGGGGAAAGGCTGGCGTGCACACTTACGTAGCTGCCAAGGGCCTATCAACCCTGAGACCGTTTTAACAAAGGCAAAAGTAGATTCTCTGGAACTTTTAAGACTCAGAACAGTGTTATATTTCACAATAGCCGCTTACTTCAAGAGGATACAAAGCTGAGGCTGGGTAAAATCTTTCAGTCCAGGTTTTCCTCTCAACTCAGAAAACCAGAAGAACATAAGAGTAACACCAGGATTTGATAGTATGGTGATGAAAGCAGTTTTAACAGATTTGTCTTCATAAAATCAAATTGTCTGCACATTTAATACAGTTTTGTTGATATTTTCTAACAAAACATTTCAATTTTTCATTGATTTTTAGCCCTTTACATTGATTGTTTTTAGCCCTTTCATTGGTTTTTAGCCCTACATCTCACTGATTTTAAAGCAATAAAAGCTCCATTTACAATGCTTTATATCTGTTGACATATTTAATACATCAGTATAATGAAACTATTATTTGGGCCGAATGAAACGTTTCATTCGGCCCCAAATACTTTTTCTGCTGTTTCAAATCACTAAATAAATATTCCCATGTTTTGTCAACCAAAAGTGGTTTCTTCCCCCATTTTCAGAATTACTAAAGTTAGCTAATAAAAATAAAAAAACAGTGCAACAATCATTCATTCTGTATATCAATCCAGCTTTGTAAATGAGAGACTTCTAGAGAGAATTTTCAACTTTCTAAAAGCCCAGTGTAGACCTAAAACACTATGCGGTTGGTTGGTTTTTTTGTGTTTGGGATTTGGGAGATTTTTGTTGGTTTTGGTTTTTGTTTTGGTGGGGTTTTTCTTGGTTTTGTTTTCTACACATAAACACCTTCCATAGTCTTTGTGCTTGACAGAAACAAGAATCCTGCATGACAGAACCAGCCAGTTGGTTAATGGATTCATTAAACATACTGTGGTATTCCTATAGGGCTATGGGCACCCTATCCTTTGTCATCAGTGATGTCAAGAAGTTAAAACTGTGGTTTTAAAACAAAGTATTTTGAGCTTATACAAGTGCTATAAAATTATATAAAATTTTAGATTATATGAATTATTGCATAACTTGTGTAGTTTAATGTATATATTTAAAAATATTACAATATATTTTAAGTTAATTGTACAATTATATTGTATAAAACTATATAATACAGTGTTCAAAACACATTACCTAGAAATTACAGGGAAACCTAGTGCAATGTTCCCTGCTTAAAATAGTGGAAGACTACTTAGTTACTATTTAGAACTATTGTCTTGCAGTTACAGCTATGAGTCAAGAACTGAGGGATTTTTTCTCTGTGCACTAACTTACCTTGTGTCACTGAATGGCCTTTGAAAAAAATAACATGTGATTCCTAGCTATTGAACAATATTCACTTATAAAAAACACCACATGGCTTAATTAATGTTTATAAACTACCCATTATTTGCTTTGCAATAGAATTGCACACACCTCTACAAACACCCCTACAATAAAAAGTTAGTTACACAGCACAGATTGCCCAACCACAATTGGTTCAGCCTGGTCTGCATTTTTATACAATCATTAATTATATGATCCTACTTCCCCCCATAAGCCTTCCCATGCCATCCAAGGCACTGAAGGGGAAAAAAAAAAAAAGGAACTCACTTAGATTGAATAACAAATTAAAATAGTGCCTGTGCCTACCTCTTATTTGTCACAGTTTTACCTTTGAACACAAATGTTTACTTCCTACCAGGATTTTTCTATGGTGTTAATTTTATTAAGCATCCAAATGCTAGAAAAACATTTCACTCATTGCACGCATTCTACACATGGGATGGCGTATATAAAAACATACAAAATGCGTATTACCCAATTCAAAACCAGTAAAATCAGCCCAGACATGGGTCCTCAGTCTTCTCTATTGCATAGCTTAGCTCAGCTCCCAGCCATATTTCTGACACTTGTTAATGATCAGGAGTTTTGCAAATCAAACCAAGACATCATGGCAAGCCAGGTAGAATCAGCAACCTGTAGAATGTTTGGTTTAGGCAATTTTCTTAGCATTACACTGGAGTTTTGTAACAAATGCACTAAAAAGGCTTTCCACACACTTTTCTTTTGTCTTCTTGAAACTTCAACGCAAATTATTCTAACTTCAAGTACTTGCACTAATATTCCCGCATTCAAACTCAAAAGCTGTTAAGAGATCTTTGGGGGTTGGTGGTTTTTTGGGGGGGGTGGGGTGGTATTGGTTTGGGGTTTTTTTTCCTCCATTCTGAAGCAGCAAAGAGCTGTTTTAAGTTTGGAAGAGCAACAAAATTGAGACCTCTTATCCCAGATCCAAGTCAAGAAGCTTGCAGATACCCGGAGCGGGACAGCATCTGAGGTTATCGGCCAGAGCAGCCATGCCTGGGCAGTCAATACACAGCTCACAGTGAATCCATTGAATCCAGCCTCTACCTGGTTATTACATATTTCAGCAACTCATTTTGGTTGCTGGCATAATAAGGTCACCAGAAGGTGAATCCTGCTCTCATCCTCTCCCACTCTGCAGGTCTGCAATCCACATTCAGCATGCTGTCACATTCAACTAACTGCCAGCACACAGATGATGCTCTTTTTGATGAACAGTCCGAATCTCCCCACAACACATTCCTCCTCACACATGCCTCACAGAAGGAGATAAAGATACACAGGCAGAAGCCAATTACTTCGGATCAAAAAGGGAGATTAACAAAAGAACAAACGGCAGTTAGATGCTGAAAGTCGGTGAGAACCGGGCACCTAATTCCGTTTTGGCATTTGAAAAATCTCCCTGTCACAGCTCAATCGTTTGTCAAAAGTTATCTTTCAGAAAAATCTGCATTCTGATGCTAGCATTCCTGCTAACAGACCCCATGGTTTCAGCTAGAAAGGAAAAAAAGGGCATTAGACCAAGTGTTCTTACAAAGGAATTTTTCACTTAAAAAAAAAAATCTCTTCCTGAACAGGTTTACCAATTAAATATCATTGGTATTCACTGAATATGCTGCTTACGGTACAAGGTTTCCTTCAAAAGAGGAAATTACTTTCCATCTGAGAGGAGAAAAGACTAACCGTATAAATCCATTTTCATTGTTTTTTATTTGATGTTTGTTTCTGAAATTTAAAATAAACACTGTTTAGATATGCCCCAAGACTTTCATAATTGGTTACATTTTATAAGTCATCCATTGGCATTCATTCATATGTGCTTAATACTATAGACACACATTGTTAAGTGATTACACTTTATGGTGCTTTAGTCATTGAGGATTGCTAATGGGATACAAACTTTTCCCTTCCATTTGGGTAATTAAAAACCAGTTGTCCCTATGTCCAGGCTGAGTCAATGTTCAAATCCTATCTGCTTCCTGGCCAATGTCAAACAAACAGCACAGGATGAAGGACCATGTAGAATAAAAGGGATTTTTTTCCCCCTTTTAAGAGGGGAAAGCATGCAGCAAGGTCATTTCCCACAGATAAACTGGAAACCACCACCCTTTCCATTGATACTATTTTTCCTTGACATGTGAATAAGTCTTAAATGTTTTCAGCTTGGCACTGTATGTTTTTTAAAAAGCTAGCACTGAACTACAGTTCCACATTACATTTTCTTAGTCTGTTGAGCATCAGTTTTCTTCTTGCTTCAGAAAAATCCTATTACCTGCATCAACATCTTCATCTCATTAGAAGTCATACATAATTACTCAGTCCCCATGGATTATTCAAAGCACTCACATGAGCTTCTATTCTGTTTACTCTGCTGCTTCCATCCCCCCCACCCCTATATTCACGTCTCTGGCCAACAAGATACTTAGGTACAAGAAAAGGGGCACTTTTCATCTGTAACAGAAACAGGCCAAGTTCATGAAGCCTCGCCAAAGTATGCTTTCACAGAAACTGCCATAAGAAAAAGATCTTACCTCCTTAAGTCACTGCAAGACCTGAGAAAAAACAGGTTTTCCTATTCTAAATAAATAAATAAATTTCCCTCAGCAAGACATTTCTGTTCATTTACACCAACTCATTAACTGCCAAAATTGACCTCTGATTTTAAACCTTATTTCTCCCTTCCAAATGGCATTTTCATTAAGATGAAATGCTGCTTGAAGACTTTGGAGAATTTGCATTTGGTAGACACAGCACATTGTCATCAAATTGTATATAGTTAACCTGAAATTAGAATGAACTACAGAAAGGCAATTAAAGTGAACTACCAAAGAAATAGAAATTTTTTGGTAACTCTTCAGTGAGTATTTTTTTGGAACAAATACTGATGGGCTCGCAAGAGGTCTATTCAAGAGAGGTCCAAGACACACCACACAATACAGTGTAAATCTGTCATTCTAAAAGCTTTCTAGGTAAGTATCTGTCTTAGCATGCCAAATTTTGCTCAAGTTTTTCTCTGACATACTCTTCCACATCCAACATCAACATTAGAACTGCATGAAACTGTATTCTTCTTGCCTTATTAAATCCCACTCGTCAGTATAAAGATGGACATAACCAGAGAATGAATTCTCTGGGGTTTGCTTGGCAAGGTGGTTTTTTTGTTGTTGTTTTGTTTCTTACACAACACAGAAAGCGATTGTGGAACCAAGACAGGAAACAAGTCCTCATGTGCCATCTCATGGAGGACTCTCAGTAGAAAAGCATATAGGGTCCTCAGCTCAACAGCTTGATGCAAAGTCCTGAGAAGCCACTAGGGTCTTTGCATTTACTTCACAGGGTTTTGGATGAACTCTTCCAAAGCATGAGAATTCAAAGACTAGACTCATGTCATTACTGATTTCATGGAAACCAGCTTCCCATTCCATACCTACAAAGCATCCAATAACATTCCCAGTGAGTCACAGCCCTAAAGCAGCAAGTGGTTGTTCTCTATACCAAACAACAAACACACCTAGTCTTCTTCAGGCAAACAAACATATTTCCCAGAGCTGATCTTAAAATTGCCATTAGTTGAAGCACTAACATTATACTGGTTGTTAAACAGCATGACAAAGTGAGAAAACACAAGATGATGCTGTGACTTTTGCTTGTATTATTATCACTCTTCCCTTTCTGTGTCTTGTTTGTAAGAGCCAAACAAGCCTCTATACTGCACTCACATTTCAACACTAGGTCCCTTTTCTGCATTCTAATGTCTTTGCATATTGCCACAGTCGCAGTTCACCTTATTTCTTTAACCTGAGCTGGGAGTTTTCTCAGGGGAAGCAATAGTCCCTGGGCATAATGGATAAGCACTGGGGACCAAGGGGAGATAGGGAAAAAGGAAAGCTCTGTCTCAAAATGATTAGATTGCTGCTGCATTCTGAGGACAGCAAGCACTAAGGGAACCAAAACCTGTTGCTTTGCAAGAGTAGTCCAGTCGTAAGCTCCACACGCCTCAGGGTATGGAACAAACTGAGCACAATGGACTGGATCTCTATGGTAACCAAACTGCTTTCATTCTTTCTTTTACCAAAAAGACTTTTTGAAACATAGATGCTCAAAATGCAGGTTTGCAGTTTTGTTTTGAACAAGTGGACAAAAATAAGAGTGCTTTACTTTGCATTATTTAAACAGAAATTTTACAATATAAACATTACTGTCCCTGCCCACCCTCCAAAACAGCCCCACAATCGAATGTCAACAAATCATGACAATCTGAGCACCTAACCTTAAGCCATATATTTTAAGGCAATCCTAGGGGAATATTATGCCTGGGAGGATATCCTCCTGAGTTTTGACTAATTCTACAGCTTTTATAAACAATCCTAAGGTTCAGACTTCAAAGAAAATTTGGCTATAATTTTTGTGTTGCTAATTAACAGGACATAAATTAGTTTCTTCTAACTTTTAGCTAGCTTCAGAGAACATAACCAAAATGCTAACAGACATTTTAACAGTGGCACGTAGCATTTTCAAGCTGCCATTATCATAAACAAATACATGCACAAGTTTCAAAGTTTGAGGAAATGTCTAGTACATTGAACTTTGTCACTAGGTTGCCTTCCTGCAGATCATTTCTACACAGCAGCTGTACCCCTTTGAAAATAACATAACCTTATGGAAACTGGACATTAGACTGCTGCGCTTAGCAAAATGACTCACTGTTCCATAGCTTCCTTTCTTATTTTAACGATTTTACACAGTCTTACCGTGGCCTTTGTACCTCCCCCCCACCTCCAGTTCATTACTAGTTTCCTGAATAGCTCCTTTTGTCATTTTAAATTGTGGTTTTCATTTATCTTGTATGTTCTTTCAAGAGTTAAAACGGCAAGTGTCAGAATAGGTCCTTTGCTGTGTGATGGTTTCTAAAACAGAGATGAGTATTCTTCCCTCTACTGTTCAGAAAATATTATCTTCCAAGATGGAAATTAGGAAACCTTTGCACCCCTTGGCCAGCCCAGCATCTAACAGCATACTGAAGTCGTCCACGGGTCTTTCGAAGCAAGCCCAGGAAAATTGTTCAAACCTTTTTGAGTGAACACTATTCCATGTTCTATCCTTCAATAACCTCATCATCCCATCAACTCTTAAGAGAGAAGATTTGGAAAGCACAGACGATAACAGTCAGCTCTACTCCTACCTCTCTTGGTTTTATCTGGATGCAAAGGTTTCAATATATTTTGGGGTTTGCAGATTTTCTCCACTCAAATTTTAACTGGGTCTACCACCTTGTTGTGCTAGGAGTAACACTATGGAAATCCCTGAATTCTTTAATGCAGCAACTGGTGACATATATACACCAGCAATACTGTCCTGTACTTCTTTGTATTACGGGCAAATAAACAGAAGTTTAGTTAAGATAAGCTACCACTGTCCCCTTTTTATCTTTGGAAAAATTTCTAATTAAACCTGTGTATTTTTAAAAGGTTTGAATGATCTCAATTCCTCCTATATATGTTAGAAACTCCAAGCCTACATAGTTTGAGCAAGACCCAATATTAAAAAAACCAAGCAAACAAACAAAACAAACCAACCAACAATTTTCACAGTAAACTTTTTAAATTGTTTGCACGCCATAATCAGAAGGATTGGGGAACTTGTATACACCTACAACATCTGGATTTTAATTTCAAATTAATCTAATCTAAACAGTTTGAAAGATTTATCTCCTCACACCACCTGGTTAACTTAACTCTTTTTTCTATCCCAGAGTTGCAGTCTACTTTAGGGCCACAAAACTACCAGAAGCTTTACAATTCTGGACTCACAAGAAGGAACTTAGGATTTCTAACTGCTGACCTTTCAGCGTTTAAAAAAAAGCATCCAAAATAATTACCACAATAACAGATGTTGGGTGGAATATGCAAGTTTCAAAAGATTCATCACACCAGTTACAACACAGGATGGCAACTACAGTGCAGCATTTGATTTTCTTTTTAAATACTTTTAAGTAGCATTTTCCAAATTAAAGGATTCAACTTGTTCCAACACAGAGACTGATTCACATGACCTCCGTAGCCAGCTGGAGCTAAATTACTTCCTAGTCAAACCTGAGGTGGGTTGGCTTGTGGTTTAGAGTATGGGGTGAGAAGGGGAGATGTCAGGGGGTGGGGTTTGTTTTTTCTTTAATTTGACACAGGACAATTTTTTCTATTCGTATAGGCAAGGCATTCACACTAGTCTCAATTCTACTGTTTGTTGCAGGTATAGGTGAGAATAGCAACAGTAATGGAAAAAGATCACGTGAGTTACACAGATCACAGAAGGCTACTCTAAGTTTTTAAAGGGACATAGTCTGTCTATATTTTATGATCTATGCATTCAGCACACAGTTATTCCAGCAGCACCCTGCCCCCTCGAGCAAAAAGCAGAAAAAACCATCATCCACACTAAGCTCAACAAGGATGCTTCAGTTTGAAATTAAAAGGTGTGGGATGATCATACAGTGTTTGAGGCCAATACATTCTCCTTCTCCCATGGCCAATGAAACCAGAAGCTGGAGGTTCAAACAATAAATGAGGTATTAAAAATATTCACCCCTTTTCATGCAAAACAATATGATTTCTAAGGACTTGGCTTACTACTGCAATAGCCTCTCCCACAATACTTTTCTTTAATTCTGGTTGGCTTATCCAGTCAGATGGTTGGTACCCTAACACTACTGTTTATACTGTATCATCTCATTGATTTGTTGAATATCTATGTCTGTAACTAGATATTAATTTTTATATTTTGATTATAAATCCATGAGAAAAGGGGCAGAGTCTATTCTGCAATTCACAGAACACCAGTAATAAACCAGTAAATTAAACACATGTAAACACTGACTTTCTGCCAACAGTTCTCAACCTCTCAAATTATTAAGTATGAATTACAGTAACAAATAGATGAGGCAGGAAGGAAATCATTTTAATAATTACTAAATTATGTATATTGAGATAAGACTTAGAATCTTTATTAAGAACTGTGGCCTCTCCTTAAGCACTGCATAGACAAGTAAGCATAAGCTTTAGTCACCACAGCCAAAATAAAACAGATGAGTATTAATAACTGCAGGCAGTTTTTAAGCAGATTTCTTCCATGGACTATGCATAAAACTTAACAAAAATTAATTGAAGCATTTTGTATGAATGACAGCAAAAGTAACACGCCTATTAAAAAAAATTGCTAGTACTTTGATCCAATAAAGAACAGCATCATATATTTTCAAAGTTTTCATGCATTTTATCTTGTAATTATGCAGTAATGCTTGTTTATATGCAGAACTCTGCTTGGGATGGCATACAAATCAAACAAGGAACAACTTTTCTTTCCTAGTTAGCTATCCCAAATTCTTCCTCGGTACAAGCAACTGGAAGAGGCATGTAATTTCATTTACAAAGTGCCTTCTATGCCACATTTGTTCTGCATGCAATGCCACAGGTGCCCTTGGTGCTTCACAGACAGAGCAGAAAGTCTATAGAATGCAGACACTGTAGCGTACCTGTTGGCTCGTTTCTGATGTCTGGAAAGGCAGCTGCAAGTCTGGTTTCTATAATCTATGTAAAATGAAAACTGCAAGATTTACTCATTCCCACGAAGTGTCTCAAAACCAGAAATGTTTATCCCCAAGAGTGGCACACAATTCTGTGCAAAAGTTACACATGGAAAAACATACAGTCTTCAGATACAAGCAGGTAAAAAAAAAGTCATTTTTACAGTATACTGCTGTGACCGCTGACAATCAGGGAGAAACCTTTGCTGCTCCTGATTCCACCAGTGAGGATATGAACCACTGCTGTGTCTAGCTAGGATTGAAGGAAATAGCTGGCCACAGCTAGAGCCGCTCAATGCTATGTCTTACTACTGTTGATCAAGTGAGGCTGGGCAAGAGAGTCTTCCAGCCTCTTGCACTTCTACCATAGCTTACTGCATAGTAACTTTTTGGTAGCAGATACTACTTCTAATCATTCATCCTCCATTTCAATTATAACTTCAAAAAATATATGTAGTTTACATTGCTGGTTATAAGATTTCCTTTAAATTAGTGTTCACAAAACCCACAGACAAAAACGTGTAAACCAAAAATAGACTGTCACCTAACCAGATCAAACCTCACAGGCGACAATATAAATTACACAGAGAGCAAAGCATCAGCCAATCTTCACCAATATATTTGCAAACACATTTGAGGATTTTCTTTTTATTCATTACCTGCTGGCATGAGGCCAGAGTTCAACTGCTTCTGTAAAAAGCAAAACAAACCAAAAAAAAAACCCACCACAAAAAGGCACAGGTAGGAGGGAAGGAGAAGGGGAGAGCAGGACATCGGAAATAGGTACAGAGAAGGTATTTGTCCCTTCCTTTCTAGTTTACCTCTATCTACAAAGCAACGGGTACCACAAAGTTTCAACTTCCTGAGCTAGAAGGACTTTGCTAGCCCTTCCCTAAGGTAGATCAGAACCACAGGACAAACATGGGTGTGATAAATATGTAAAGCCACATCTCCAATGCACCACAGGCTGACCAAGTAAATGAAATGTTGAGTTGTGGAAACATTACCCCTTTCCCAAAGGTACAGTTATTCAGCCTTCCAGCACAAAACAGAGGAAAAAGAGCTAGAACAGCATTTGGTCTTTTTTCCTACTTCCACATATATTTCTCAGCAGACACTTTCAGAAGAGATAATCTTCGTGTACCTACTGCGTCCCACATACAAGAATTTTATTATACATCTCCACTGGTAGACTATGTCCATCTCAACAGTAATGAGGACGTTTCACACTCATCACCTGCTGCTCCTTTTCAGTACACTTTTTCTGCTCCTTCCTGGCACAGGAAAGAAGCAAGCTCTCTGGAATTTTTATTTGGTCCCAAGTGAAAACAGAACTGCACTTCAAACTCTCACCTACCATTCCTGCACTACGGTGTGCATGATTCAAGCAACATATGAGCATTAGGTTTTGCTCTAGTAAGTTAGATCACCCAAGTTAGGTCCGAAGTCCTAAACTACTGGGGCTGGGCTGATTTTTCAAGGGCACTGTACGACTGTTAAAACTCAAGACTGGGACTAAAAGCAAGAATTTTTATATTCTTACAATTCTATTCCAACATCATTCAGAGTAACTTCACACCAACAGAGAGTTTTTCACCTTCATGACAGGACCTTACCTTGAAAAGTGATGGGGTTTTGTTTGTTTTAAATGGAAGTTATCTGCATTGTGGAAATAAAGATATAAATGGTAAGCTGTTTGTACGTATTGAAAAATAGGACAGAGTGCAATTCCTGCCACGAAAATGTCTCTCTCAAATCATTAAGAAGCCTGCTACTTGACAGAGTAACCGGTAGTCCTAAAGTAGATGCACAGCTGGACAAGCACAAATCCCCTATTTTAAATTGGACTTATCCCTTTGCTAGTCAGACAATAATTCCAATTTTGTAATTCCATTGCCCAGGCACATGGGCTGGAAATCCTCTCTCACAAAATGGTGAATTCTCTTCCTCAAGTATTGTTATGAAACAAACATATTGGTCTCTGAGCCCTTTTAAAGCAGGGAATCAACTCCAGTAAAGGAAACTAAAAGCTACATTCGCATGAAATAAATTCTTCTCTCAAATTTTCTATCAAGCATCACTGCAGCTACTACAAGCAGGCAGAGGAGCACATCAAAGTTAGAGACAGCACAACAATACCAATCTTAACTGTCTCTGTTCGAAGGAGAGCATTTTATGGCTGGGGAACCAACTCTACTACGGTGTGATAGCAACCAGCTGTACCTGGAGATTAAGGGTTTCACCTGTGGAGTGCAGATGTTGTACGTGTATTTTTCTTTGGATGAAAATTCTTATAGAGCTTGCTTGCTTTAAATAGTAAACCAAAAAGCAATTGATGGAGATATGCCTGCAAATAAGAGCTGCCACTATTTCCCATACTTTTCCATTTCCTTTTAATATTTGACAGGTAAAAACAATCTATTCATTACTAAAGAATTTATGTTCTAGTCGCTCCTTTTCCATAAAAAAAAAATTAAAAATCAAAATACCCTATTCATAAGATCACAATTAGCTACAGCTTCACCACCAGTTGTGATATTATGCAGGGCAGATTATATCTCTACATGGGGAAATAAGCACAAAAAGCATCTGGAAAGCTTATAGAAAGAAAAACTAAAGCAAGGAGAAAGGTGGCAGGAAAGGAAGCTTAAACAAGGAAATCACAATTGAAAATATTTGAAATAGCAGGAGACTTGTTCCATAATATATAACATTTTGCAATAAGAGCCTGAAGGTTTGTAACTATGAATGCTGGTAT
The DNA here is from genome assembly GCF_964188355.1 of Buteo buteo. Classification (NCBI taxonomy): domain Eukaryota; kingdom Metazoa; phylum Chordata; class Aves; order Accipitriformes; family Accipitridae; genus Buteo; species Buteo buteo. The sequence goes on from NC_134174.1 coordinate 37,342,254, forward strand.
ATGTTCCATGTCTTGGACTCCTCAAAGAGTATTTATGATGAGCACTTGTGTGTGTGTGTCAAGAGCTGGTTTAGCTCAAATAGGCGAGTTCCATCTTGCATTAGTAGGTTAGAAAGAGTAAATGTATGTATGTGTTCAGTGCATGATAAAATCCCAGTTTTCATCCTGGATGATTTAGAGGAGGGAAGCACATGTCAGCAGATCATCCAAATGTGGAACAGACTGCCTGCTAAATAAAATCTGTTGGGGCTGCTAAACGAAACTAAGTTAATTTGGCATGTGGGCTCCTAACCCAAGTTGCTCTTAATTCACAGACACTTTTTGCCAGACAAGGGAGTCTTGCTTACAAGGCATTCACAGGGTACTAGGATGGAACGCAGATTCAAACATGTCTCATTCTTCCTCAGGAAAATTCCCCAAAGGGTGCATTGCACTGGAAAAAAAAAAAAAAAAAAAAAAAAAAACCACACCAAAAAACAGAGCAACGTGCCATCTGGAAGTTCACAGTAGCATAGATGCAAATAATTAGAGTACAGAGTTGCAATGAGAATCCCTTTGCTTTCTCCCAGGGGGTCTCCACAGTTTTGTTTCTTCTAACTAATTCAGTTAGACACCTGAAAGCTTGTGAATGAATGCAACAAGCAAGGCCAACCCTGACGACAAGTGGTCTAAGGCTTGTGGGGCATCTCTGCCCCTAGAGCTCCCAGTCCAGCCCTCCTGCCACCCCATTACGAGGCTGCAGCCGATCCCCCTCGAGCACAGAGCTTGCACAATTGCGTCAAGTGGCTTCTCATCTGCACATCGGGGCGGCCAGAAGGTACACAAAACTTCATAACATGCAAGACCAAACTCTCCTTTCACCTTTCGCCTTTCCCCCCTTCAAAAGCATCCGGGTACCAAGCTGTGCTCTTCCAGATGAGGATGCAGACCCAGGTGTTGGGAAGCGAAGGGTACAGTAGGTAAGCAGGCAAGAGCGCACAGCACTGGGGTCATGCTTCGTGCACTAGAGGAGACACAATAAGAGGGTCTTCAGCAGGAGCGGCATTGCTTCCTCACTGCAGAGCACATTTTCAACCTGCACAGTGCTGCTGAAGAGTTTAACATCAATATCTATATTTAAGGATTTCCCTTCTGACTCCATTAAAGTAGAATTTGAAAAAAATATATAGATATTACTGTGACATCAGGGTAACTTCAGTGTGCACAGATTACACTATTTAAGACCTTCAGCATACAGAGATCTTAGTGGTTAGCACAGTCCCAAAGGCTGCACACATACATACTTGTGCAGCCTGTTTGATTCACAGTTCCTTAATGACAGTGCCTGTCTTTCTGCCTCAGCAGTTATGCAATTGTTCCCTTTAGCCTGTGACCTGATGACAAGCTAAGATGATGTGAATGAATGTGACACAGTCCATCCCCTTTTTTCTTAATTCTTGTGGGATTACTGAGTACAGCCTGGCACGGTTTCAGAGTAGCAGAACTTAACAATTCAATCTTGGTTTTTCAGACTTACAAACCCTACTGTATGGTATGGAAGGCAGACAGGAGTAATGGGTCAAGAGAGTTACACTAGAACCAGTTCTTATAAAAAGCAAAACGATTATACTGAATGTTACTTTCATAACTAACATTTGAAATGCCCAGAAAAACAACTTTGTAATCATTACACTCTGAAAAATGTGTAAATCATGTTTCTAATATGCATGACTTTACATTTAATTAAAACTGAATACAATAATAATTGTGCGTAAAGCAGCAATTTAAAAAGTACTGAAGTTGAAGAGCTATACTATAAATATATACTGACTTCTGCATGCTAACTTATGCCCAGTTTTAACAGGCTTAAAATGGAAATGTGTACATTTTCAACTTTAGGAGACTTTAATAAACTATCATTCCTCTTCTTCATAAACTTCATTTGCAAGCTTTGATGCAGTTCCCATTCTTCATTCATTTGGCTACCAATCTCCTTTACCAGTGAGACTGATGATACCCTGTATCACGTGAATGCTCTTGCCACTCCTTTTGCCATTTTGTACAGAAATCTTTCACCACTCACCATCAGCTTCATTACATCCAATCTAAATCCTGTCCAGTAAAGACCAGCTCTGTACTTCAAGAATCAGAGGTCTGCAGGAAGAAAGGGTATGAGAAGTCTTGCTTTTGAAATCTGAACTTCTACTGCAGAATGAGCACAAAAATACCCAAGGAGAATTATTTTTTAAATTAGCTATTTTTCAAGCCTTGTAAGGAAGGGTATTCATCACAATTTGTCAAGTAGAGAAATCATTAATTCTTAGCATTGCTTATTCAAGTTTCTTCTAGGCCATGGATCAAATTCAGGTCCAGGGAAATGACCTGGCTGGAAAGGGAAAGCAATCAAAAAAGCTGTAACAACTCCAGTCTTTTTTTTAATAAAACAACAATAGAAGGAGCCATTGAACTGCAACTTTAAGAGGAAAATTTTTTAAAAAAAATCTTACTGTATGAGACTATAGAAACAGATCTCGAAGCAGTTTAAAACAGTCTTAACAACCCTGCTGTGAAGAGGAAGAAAATGAGCAATGGTGAAGCAAACTAGACATGCCCTGGAGAGTGAAAGAAGCAGGGGCAAAGCTGAAGAGATCTGAGTCCATGTCTGGTGTTGTACTTGCTAAACTACCACAACCACTTCTCACTACTGTAATATTGTAACTCCAATAAATGGTATTTATTAATGGAAGGCTTTAACAGATTAAACTGTCAGAGTGCATTAACAAAGCAGAAATACATATCAAACCAAATATTGTAAAAGAATGGAGTAAACAGCTTCTTTTCCAACTCTCTTGTTACATGGTATACTGCATCACAGCATGAGACGAACAAATACTTTCCAAAAGTGAGGCAAGAAGCAAAGCCTAGCAAAATTGTATTTGGAAGCATTCCACTTTTTTTCCAGGTCATATTATGCTTGAAGATAAATAGCTTTTTAGACCATACATATTTCACAAAAACTTTTCCAGAGCCACTCACCTACCAGCACGTTTCTTATTTGAGAACTACTGCAAACCACCTGTGTTCAATACATACAGTCACACTATGACCACATCCTTCCTCCAGGATAAATCTGAAAAAAAAAACCTACAAAGCATACCCTCCACCTTGTGAGGCAAGTAACCATACAGTATGTTTCTCAATTTTGAAGATACAGCCTTCCATCTTATTCAAAGAAGAGTAAGCCTCATTTCCCAGGTACCTGCATGTTAGCAATTCAGCATCCCCTCACCTGAAATCACTCCCTCCCAGTAAGAAAGTAAACAACACAATGTCAATTGACAGATTTAGAAATAGGTCTATGAATCCAGGGAGGCTTCACTAGAATCACTCGGAGCTTCACAAAACTTCTGTTCCCCCCCGAGAATTTCTTTGTGGTAGTTGACAAAAAACACTTTCTATGAGTAACCAGCTAGTTGTGGAGTTCCCTTCAATGAATTTAAGGTAAACTGTAAGCTACATTGAGAGAACTGCTTAGATTAACTGCTAAAGGCAATGCGGCTTTTACCTCTCTTACTTTTTTCTTTTCAACACCACATCACTGGCACAGCACTGTGAAGTATTGTTAAAGCTATGCCTTTTAGGACATGGAAATCTCCTGAAAGAGGCATCATCAGCGGCTCTGAATAATACTTCTTAACCGCAAAGGAAAAAATAGAATAACAGGAAAAAAGAGGTCTCCTATTAAAAAAAAAAAAAGGAAGAATTCGTAAAATATTTTAAAATCTGATTATTTTATGACGAAGATCGCAGAGAGATCCCTTTGCACAAGTCTTTAGGTCCATCTCTAGAGTACTTTGCCTTTATCTGCCAGACACCATTTCTAATAATTAAAGTTCCTGGACTTCTGATTCTACTTTCTGCATGATGACTTCATGCTGACATCCTTTCAACATAAATTTCCTGATACATTACCGATTCTTGGCCAGATAAGAGGCAACTTTCAGACAGTAAAACTAAATATTGAACAACTCTAACACTATTCTGCAGCAGGAAATTTGTAACAAAAAAAAATTTGAGGATGAGGAATTTAAAAAAAAGAGAAGATATTTTCTTACATTTGTTTTAATAAGTTATTTTTGTTTCTGATGTAGTAGACATGAAATAATAGTTAACAGTGACTACAGAAGTCAGGAAGAATTGCTGTACTTTTTGTATCCACATAGCTTCTCAAAGAAAATATTTTGAGATGACAGAAAATACAAGAGAGCAATAAGCATAAAAAACAAACATGTGGCTTGCTTTAGATTTAAGGGCACCACAGGAGGAATTCACACTGATTTATCCTATTTTTATGGAGCTATGAAAATAAATAGTGCAACAGCAGGCAGAGCTCCATCACCTGTTCCATACAGCCAGGGAAGAGTCAGAGCACGCAGTGACAAATCCACTGCGATGCAAATCATTTAACAATGGAGAAGCTTGGAAGTACAGACACTGTACTAAGGGAGGTGGTTTGGCTCCCTGGTGTTGGGTTTCTGTTTGAAAGCCATATCTCTGAATACAACTTGCAGGGAATGAAATGACTCTACTTTGAAGAAAGGTAGAGACCATGGTTCTCTCCAAGCATAACCCACAGTCTTCCTGATGGAAGAACTTTCATGCCAAGTTCACTGCAAGTTTTAGCTTTAAACAGACCCTCAAAAAGACTTCTGACAGCAAAATGGTTTTCTATTCTTTTTGGCATTCTTCCTCAGTACAGAACTTTTCACGCCTATATAAAGAACAGCGAGACGCACTGCAACCGTTCTTTTGGTAGAAACAAAAGTACATAAGATTAATTGGCCACCTTCAGGCACTGAAAGAGATGAGCATTTGAAATAAACATAAGGGTGAGAAAATGAGAAGTAATTAACCTTTTTGGCTCATCTGTCTCCCTGAACTTGCAACTGGGCATGCAGCTTTGTCACATCAATGAAAAACTGATACAGGTACTGGTACTTTCATTAGCTCTGTATTCTTCAGTGTTCTCTATGAGATGAAAATAAAGCATAGTCCTGTTCTGAACCATCACCAGCATGGATGTGAGCATAGAGAGTCTATTTCCAAAAGGTAAAATCCATCAAAAAAATGAATTCTTTATTACAGGAAGAGCTTTTGTCTCACATTTCAGTAACTGGTACAGGTGCGTATCAATGAAAAGCGTGCTGCAATAGCCATTTTTAAACCAGTGTTCCCTATATGAGGTAACAATACATTTGGAAATGGGGAGCTCAGCTTTTTATCCAACCAGTCCCCTGAATTTTTTAAATCTAAATCAGTCATAACTGGCTGATTCACTGCAGGAATAGATTAGATCACCAAAAGCCAAAGGGAATTTCGGGTGGAAGTCTGATGAAGACTATTATTCAGGAACAGGCTTGTAATGAATACCAAGTGATACCACTATTGTTTAAATCATAGCAGGAGGAGGAAAACAACCAAAATTCTGCATTTTTCTGAGCATAGTATCAAGATACAATCCTGTTGTATAGTCCTTTAGATTACTACCCTTGCATTTCGTTTTCCCATAATGTCAACAGAAGACTCCTTTCAACAGAAACTACTTATACATGGCCAACTCTTGTTCTAATTAAAAATAAAAAAAGAAAAGCAAGAAACTTGTCTTGTGTCACAGTGCTGTGCTGAGCGTACCATACATCACGCAACCCCAGTTCTAGGTGGAAAGACCAACACCACAAACAGCCAAAGAATTTCTGACCTAGTTCCTTGGGTCAGTGTCACCTTCAGTACACAGGCTGGGGAGGCTCACCCACAGCTGGATGAACGATCCCTCAGATGTTCAGCCAAAGGAGCAGGACAGCAGAGTTGATTATGAGCAGTTTTGAGTTAAGGCCAAGAACTTGCCAGCACAGAAACAGTTTTCTTCTTGGAAAAGAGAGTCAAAGAGATACCTGTGAATTCCACGTAGCCCTACAGTCCCCTAACAAGGATGGACTAAAAATCTTCCAACAACTGAACTGAAACTCACTTGTCTAAATTATCTTAAACCCTATTCCTATTGTGCTGAGAGGGAACTAGAACCTCCTATGGGTATTTTCAGAGTGCAAAACAGAGAAGAGTCCTTTTTCCTTTAGTATCCTTTTTATCTTAGACAACAATGACATTGTAAGTGCACCCAATGGTGAGAACCATAGGGTTTCACATACATCCAGACTCCTTCCTCTTCCACTCCCACCCATTTTCCCCCACCACCCCCCAGAGTGACAATCTTTTGCAATTTTTCATATGAAAGCCTGTCAAACGAAAATTTATTCTCCATCACTATATCATCTCCATTGATTAATGATCAGGAATCCCTACCAATTTACCCAGATGAAGACTTCTGAAAAATACAAGAACTTTTCAAACTAACAAAGACTTGACTGATTTGAATTGTGTGTAATCTCTAATCATCTCAAGCTTTAGTATTCCTGTCCAAAGAGAGACAGTGATGTTGTCCTGGAGAGCACAGCCACTAATCTTGCATGCCTTGTTCCCTTCCTGCATCACACACAGGAAGGGAAGATCGATGCTGTGCCTGCAGTGCAAAAACAAATAGCGACAGCAGGATTGCCAAGCTTTAAAGAGAAAACCTTGGCAGTACAAATTCCACAAAAAAAGCAAATTTTTTTTGCTATAGGTCACTAGTTGAAATTTTGTCCAAGTCAACACCACACAAAGGTTGTTACCATCTGATGCCCGATCTTGTGAGGTGCTAAATGATCTCAAGCTTTGACAGTCTGCAGAACCTCACCAACTTCAATCTCTAGAGGCTACTTGGACATGTCTGGAAGGGGTGGCTGATTGCATTTAACTGCTCTGAGCACAAACCCATAGAAAAGCACCCTCATTCTATCTGTCACCTTTATATCAAGCTCTCCACAGAGAGGCTAAAGGCTCCAGAGAGTAAGTGACCTCATCTCTCCTGCAGCAATTCCCCAAGGACTGAGGCAGCTCATTGATAAAACTTTGAGATTACACCTACATCTGCTTCACAGGTTATGATTTCCCCTTTGGTTAATCAAGACCTTTTTAAAGAAAGGAAAAGTTAATGCAATAAAAACTAATAGAGCAAAAAATTAACAAGTAACACCCTATAAGTAAAAGGAAGTAGGGCTAGTGGACCTCATAATTGCAAAGGCGGCATCAAATTCTATTGTTAGAAGTGAGAGCAGGAGTTTCTATTAAACCAACAGAGGAAGGCAAAAGGCAAGAATCCTAAGTCTGGTGGAGTTGAAACATTTAAGCTTCTGTTAATATTCACAATGCTTATTTCTGCATATATACCATCCAACGGAGACAATGTTCATACTAACATCTCTAACACCCCTAATCCCTGAAAATATTCACAGATTTTTTTACAGTGTTTGTTTACCCCGTATTTCATTATTCTCCATTGCTCCAGCCCCAGATTTGAAAAATAAATACTGTTTTCAGCTCCAAAAAGATCACATTCAGTCTTGCTCCACTTACAGGTTACAGCTTTAGCATCATAAAACCCTACTCAATTAAAATTGGGAACTGCCCAATAAGTAGCAACACTTGCATCTAGTTCTGGAAGGTCCCCAGGTACATGACTTACAATCTGTAACATTTTTATAGATCATGAGGCTGGTTTAGATTGCTTTTATGAGATGTTTTAAAATTTATAAGTTTTCATTTTCCCCTCCCTTGGAGTCCAGTTATTAAAACAGAGAGGCTTTATAGGTAGCAGGGAACAAGAAAATGACCACATTAAAAACAAACGGAAAAAAACCTGTAGAATATTTCAACTCCTTCATTCTATAAAAGAGGCTGCTTATAGGGAATAAATTATAGGTGGTATGACACAGTGTTTAATCATTCAAGATACCTTTGGACACTTCTGAACCCTTGTAAAGCCTATGTTATATGATATGACATCAACATTAAAATTCATTCTAAGTATATAGTTCAACTTAGAAACAACTTTAGAAGAAACATTTTGTTTAACAAATAGGTTTTAAATGCTAAGCAAAAATTTCTGGAGAATTAGAAATTTAACAAAAAAGTTGAACTCCTAACATTATAGATAGGTTTTAAGCTTTTAATGCCATAAAGTACTGCACGTTATTCCTATCATGCAGAAGAAAATTTGTACTTAATAAAAAACCCACACACAAACACAAAATACCTTTGTTTCCATATTTAGAATGGTTTATCTCTTATTCTCCTCTTGCTTTGGTATTTAAATTACTTGAACTAAGTGGCTAAGGTTATTTATGGAGGAGGGAGGACAAACACAAATGAAGAACTACTCTGCTTCAAATAAATATACTTTATGCAGCTTAATAAGAATAAAGTACCATTACTGAGTTTCAACTTTGATCAAACCAGCTCTAAGATACACTGATAGATTAGGATCTTTGACTTAATCATACATTTTCCTCAGAGGGCTTCACGATTATTTAATAAATATTTTACTATTAATAACATGTAATCTCCAGATAAGTTTAAGATACTTTATCATGAAGAACAAATCACTGTAGTTGAAAATTATGCTTTTATCTTATTAACTTCCTTGATTTTAAAATCTTAGCTACCTTATTTTACTAAGGTAGCATTCACCTCTTTTTTACAGCAGTCATCTCTCTCTTTTAAAGGATCAGTTCAAAAAGTGTAAAGATACTAGAAATGCCTTGGTTTAAAATATGGGAAATAGCACTTACTGTAATTAGTACCTTAAAAAAGCTATAGTAACTTACCCTTATATTTATCTTTCAAACAAAGAACTTAAGAGCCATTTTTCAGTAAGTTGCAGACAATTCTCAGAAACTATATTTTCAAATTAAATAGCTTAACCCATGCCATACATCCCTAACCAAACACAATAGTTTTAAAGGATAGATTTTCCCAACAAAAGAAAATAGACTCAGCATTTGAAAAAAACTACACTATATGTAAATGCAATTGCGTTCTTTATACCAAAGATAGGCCAATAACATTCACACAAAGGGATTTTTGTGACAATTGCAAAAGCAGAAACCTGGACCAACTTTCATACAAACAAACATATTCTGATAAGAGCGGTCACTTACTATAAACACAAGCTATTGAAGAAAACATTTCCAATTTAGAGAGAGATTTTTAAGAAAAATATAAGTAAAACAGAAGTCAAAACTCCAATAAAAATATGTAACATAACAAGAGTTTAAAAAAAAAAAAAAAACACCAAAAAAAGCCCCCAAAGCATACAAAGGTCCTGGCATACACAGGTAAGCAACAGGTATCTTGAAAAGAATAATTGGCAAAGCCCAAATATTTGCAAGGTAGTCAAGCACTGCTCTCCACTCACATGGGAACTGAGTGGTAAAGAGCAGTTATAGAACAGGTAACAGTGACAATTTTATTTAGAAATTTTATTCGGTTTGCATGGCGAGGTTTTGGTAGCAGGGGGGTTACAGTGGTGGTTTCTGTGAGAAGCTGCTAGAAGCTTCCCCCATGTCTGACAGAGCCAATGCCAGCCGGCTCCAAGACGGACCTGCCGCTGGCCAAGGCTGAGCCCATCAGCGACGGTGGTAGTGCCTCTGGGATAACAGGTTTAAGAAGGGGAAAAAAGTTGCTGTGGGACAGAAACTGCAGCTGGAGGGAGGAGTGAGAAGATGTGAGAGAAACAACCCTGCAGACCCCCAGGTCAGTGCAGAAGGAGGGGAGGAGATGCTCCAGGTGCCGGAGCAGAGATTCCCCTGCAGCCCGTGGGGAAGACCCTGGTGAGGCAGGCTGTCCCCCTGCAGCCCAGGGAGGTCCACGGTGGAGCAGATCTCCACCTGCAGCCTGGGGAGGACCCCATGCTGGAGCAGAGGGATGCCTGAAAGAGGCTGTCATCCCATGGGAAGCCCACGCTGGAGCAGGCTCCTGGCAGGACCTGCAGATCTGTGGAGAGAGGAGCCCACGCCGGAGCAGGTTTTTTGGCAGGACTTGTGACCCTGTGGGGGACCCACGCTGGAGCAGTTTGTGAAGAACTGCAGCCTGTTGGAAGGACCCACGTTGGAGAAGTTTGTGGAGGACTGTCTCCTGTGGGAGGGACCCCACGCTGGAGCAGGGGAAGAGTGATGAGTCCTGCCCCTGAGGAGGAAGGAGCAGCGGAGACATGCGATGAACTGACTGCAACCCCCATTCCCCTGCACCGCTGCATGGGGAGGAGGCAGAGAAAGTCAGGAGCAAAGTTAAGCCCAGGAAGAAGGGAGGGGTGGAGGGAATGTGTTTTGAGATTTGGTTTTATTTCTCATTGCCCTAATCTAATTTGATTGGTAATAAGTTAAATTTCCCCAAGTTGAGTCTGTTTTGCCCATTACGGTAATTGGCAAGTAAGTGTTCTCTCCCTGTCCTTATCTTGACCCATGAGCCTTTTGTTATATTCTCTCTCCCCTGTCCAGCTGAGCTGGGGAGTGACAGAGCGGCTTTGGTGGACACCTGGCATCCAGCCAGGGTCAACCCACCACAGAAATTAAAGTTTTTTTCCAAACAATCTTCTCTGTCTCAGTTTCATAAATCCATAGGTCAAGCAAGGTAACACATTAGCCTGGCAAACCTACCTCAAGCCAATCTCTACAGCTTTTGGCTCAAAAAAATGATGTAGCTTTTCCCTCCTCAGTTTGTGTGACCAGCAGAATCAAGAGAGAAAAGGGAGAGGAAGATAGGGCTAGCTTTTAAGTCACGTTTGGAGCAAAGTTCAGAATTGCATTTTTGGATGCAAAACCCCAGTAGTACTTGCTCGTTTCCCCATTCTCCTTTATCATCCTTCTACTTGTGGCTCCCCTCCTTGGGAAAGCGTCAAAAGGATAGCTAGGCAAACATTAAGCTCAGAGACATGAGGCTCCTGTTGACTTCATGCAAGGTCATGACTTGCCTGCTCAGTGACTGGACAAATACCATATGGACTATCCTGGAGAGCATTGGGCATGAGGTCTTCAATCTACCAAAATATATCTTATTCAGTTTAAAGAACAGAAATAAGTTTTAAGCACATAAGCCCGTTTCATTCATTACCCAAAAGGCCCAATTAAATTTGCATTATTTATCTTCCTTGAACAAAGATGACAATCACACGCTACAGGTTATTCACTGACTTATCAAAACACAGTGCTATAACTGTATATAAATCACGCGCTCAGTCAGATATCAGTGAGTTCTGTCTGAAGCATGATAAACACTTTTCAGAACTGTAGTCTAAGTGCTTAACTCTTTGCAAAGCCAGGATCTCCCATGGTGACTGCTGAGGGACCACATAAGTATAAACACACAATTCTGGTAGTACCCAAAAAAAACCCCTCAACTCTTTCAGACCAGATCACACAGCAAATATTAGTATTTGGTTGGCTTCTTTCCACAATTACTGTCAGAGACCTATAATAGTCGAAAAACTGTAATTATCTGTTTCTTAATATTCACTCCCCAAGAGTTATAACAGGAGTTATGCAGAACATTACAACTCAGCTTCCGATATTGTATACAAGACTTAACGTGTTGCACATAAAGCACTAACTCTAAATACAGCTTGCAGGTACTTAGAACATGCCAGTTCACAGCATACAATAGCTGGATGTTTTACATTCAAGGCTCTGTTAAACTCCTGAGTACTTTATCAGGCAATTCAGCAAAGAGTCTCCAGCACTCTGAAACATTTGTAATCTGCTTCATACATTGTTCCATGAAATGATAAGAAGCTCAGTATCTCTCCTACTGCTTTATGGGAAAGTTAGCCTTTCTCTAGCTTGAATAACATATCAGTACTACAGAAACGCTTATTCCTTGAGTGGCTTCCAGAAAGTTAAAAACTTCATTCTCTTCAACCGAGTCCACTAGAAAATTGTAGTAGTTCCATGACAAACTGTCACACAGTTCAAATACAGAATAGCTGTAAAAAGTTGGTATCAACAACACGACTTTGAAGTATCCTAGAAAAACTTTTGAAGTAGAGCAATATTTAGCCCATTTGCTTTTACTGCTTCAAGTGATGTTGATCAATCATTTTCAAATTAAATAACTTAGCAAGATGATCAACCAAAAATCTTAAGAAGAGATACGCTGTCTGTACAAATCAGATGAGGCAAGTGTAAGTATCCGCTTGGGTGGCAGGGGTAAGTAGCAGAATCAGTGAAGTGTCATTTCCCATGGATTTGTGTCCTGACAGTAGCTGATTTCAAGATGTGAAGCATGAACTGTTTCAGCAAATACAACAGCTTCCATAGCCAAGAACACAAGACTGTCCACCTGTCTAGAATTTCTGTTGTGGTAAAAGGAAGGAAGAACCTCCTCGAGGTGCAGGGGCTTCTTCACAGCAGGGAATGCTAATAGGATCTCCCCAAACCAGCCACCTCTTTGATTCTGCCCTCCTGCCCAGTTCAGTTGAAATTAAACAAGACTAGAAACTACAAGGGAAGAAGAAATACACATGCAAGCTCAAATGGATTTCCTTTGGAAAACAAGATAAAATAGTAAACGTAATATGAAAGGTTTCTCTTTGCTAGTAATTAGCACAGAGCATAGTGTAATTATAAAGCAGAAACACATACGATGTTGTGTATGCTACAAGTTCTCATCAAAATTGCCTTAAACTTCACATTTATATAAATAAGTGTGTGTCTGTATATATTTAAACATAAATGTCTCTGATTATATGCACATATAAAAGTCAAAATGAGGTATACTATTTCCCCTTTTGGCTATTCAGAATTATTTCAACTCTGAAAAAACATAAGCCTGAAAACACTTTGAGTTACCCAGTCATCTCATACAAGAAAAAATGCTAATCAGAAAAAAAATACCAGAGGAACCTTTTTAAAGAAAGGAATTGAGATTGAATTACTTTGCCCAGGAGTCACTACTCCATATTTTACTTCCTTAATAATTGGTAACATCCTATGTTATGAGGGAAAAAAAAAAAAAAAAGTTCTGCATCAAAAATGCATCATTCATGGAAATACATTATTGTAACTTCTAGGGAGAATACACAGTTTTACATTTTGATTGACAGTACTTTCATCTAGTAGCCCCTTCACAGTTTACATGTTACTTTAAGATATGAAAGCTCTTAAAAAAGACCTACAAAAAATGGTAATAGCATGGACGTATGCAGTTTTTCTGGTATGCTGGATTCCTGTTTCCCCTAGACAAAATAGTTTTTCAGCATTGCAAGAGGTATACTTCAGCCCCACAGTGAAAGGACACCAGGCATGTCAAACCATAAAGTTTGGCAAGCTCTCAAACTAGAAACAACGTACAATAATCGCAATTCATCTTTGTGGATAAAGAGTGGCAGGTAAGGAGAAATGGCACGCTATCCCCCACAGTCACAATGGCACAACAAGCTCTCAGAAAAAAAATATAACACCCAGGAGGCAGATTAAAAAGCATCTATAAAATGTGATGAAGAGTAAAATTGGAACAGTAGAAGGGAAGATGAAAGTGATACATTCACACAACCTTAATTACTGAGTTTGGGCCTGGCCTCGCCTCACCCTCCCCCCATCTGCATTGGCTTAATCTTGTAGAATTCAAACTATCGTTTTCTTTAAATATTCTTATAAACACAGAACTGGGTCCTGGGGGCTAATTATCAGGGTCTTGAGTCCTTTTCCCTCACTTTTAGTCTAGCAAACATACTGTATGCAGAGTGAAACTCCTCCATGGGAAATACCGGAAGCAAAATAAACCCTCCTGTAATTACTTACAAAGCTGGCATTTACCTTGCTCCTGGAAGAGTTGAGAGATGTCTAAGTCTCATCAAAGGAGAGATTAAAAGATGTTTCTCCATATCTCAGGAAAGCACACTACATGTTTCACTGACTGCTGTCTGATGGAGCAGCGCTGTCATAATCATCCCTTGTCCTTTGTGAACAGTGAGAAAGGTGACACTTTCATTTATCCTCATTAAAATAATAAAAATTCAAGTATAAATAGTTTTATTCAAATGAGAAGCACTTCTATTCTGATGCTGACAGTTCACCTCAACAGATATTTCACACTTCTCCCCCATCCCTCAACTTCAGTCCCAAATGACCTCCTCCTTTTCAACTGCACAAAAAAATAACAAAAAAAAAAAATCAATTCCCATGCTTTATCTATATTAGCAAGTAACTTAACACAATGTGAGGAGATCTCACACTGTAAGCAGTGAACCAGCCAGTGGTGATCAGCAAGCGCTCACAGAATAGTATTGCAGGGTTTTACTTGGGACTAGCACTGACCCAGTGCTGTGGGCTAATTGCCCCTTATCAGCTTTAGGTGTGCTGCTGGAGAGCATCTTCCAGTTTAATTTAATCTGAAAAGGCCTCGTTTGTGCAGTCTGAAATTGCTTCGTGACACAAACCAAAAGATGGTAACTGGGGCAGGGACCAGTTTCAAAATTAACCTAGTGACTCAAGCTCACACATACACAATCACACACTTAAGCACCAGTTCTGATTTCATTGTTTTTGTGAAGGTCACCCAAGGAAGTGTGCATAGTATCTCCATCTTCATTGGTACATGAAACAAAATATTCTCACAGCTCTCACCTGTGCTGAGAAGTACAAAGAATAGGCTCAGTCCCAGCTGGTCAAAAGGCAGGTGAAACACAGATGCTGCTTTTACAGCCCCTACACATGCTACACCTGGCTCTTCACTGCACAATCCACTTCTCACCTTCTAAAGCATAAAATCAGTCCAAGATTAACTTGCAAAAAGCTATTATGTCAAGAGCTTAAACTTCTTATGAGGTAAATTGCTATCAATCTTTGCCTCGTAAACTTCAGCTTCCATGTGTAGCCTCCAGTTCCGAGTTCTCTACAAAAAGTCACTAACCAATCTGAAATGGATTTAAAAAAAACAACAAAAAAAACAAAAACAACAAGCGGGGGGGGGGGGGGTTGTGGTTCTTTTTTAGCTAAAAGGCTAAAACAAGCTGCAAGGTGTAAGCATACTAAGACTAATATTAGTAAGTATACTGAGACTTAAATGTACTAAGACTGTTACGGATACCTCTTCAAAAAGTCAGCAGGATCTATATACAACAATTATTTTTTCAGTTTAAACATTTAGATTTCATAATGTATTTCTGTGTTCTTTGGAATATTGTGAGTTGACTATTGGTATTGTTTTTTCAAGAAAGTAAAAGGAGCTCTTCATTATTTTTCCCCTCATGCATAATGCAGTCAGAAGAAAACCTTGAGAAATCATAGCTCTATGGTTGAAATCAATCATATTTTTAGGTATCTGTCAGTTCAGCATACAGTTCATCACTGAATTCAACTTTTGAGTGACTTGTTTAGTGTCAGAAGAAAAGGTCTGATGAATTTACATTTAAAAAATATTTAACTTTGAATTTAATTTTTAAAAAAATAATTAATTTTAGAATTATTTGACATAGCATGTAGGAAAAACAAAATACTTGTTTATACAAGCATCCAAGCATGTCATGCTCCAACTTCTGGACAGGACACAGCTTCTGCTAGCTCTAACCTCCTGTGCTGGAGTATATCCAATAATCCACTGCTAATATACTGCCCTGTTTGGACTGTGGTATGCCTCAGTGCCACCTGATGCTTAACCTTGAAATTTTGCATATATCTGGCAGTGAAGTTGTAAGTCTCAGAATTCAAGAGTGAAGAGAGGAAGCAGAAGTCTCTAACGTACCTTATAACATTTGAATAAACGCATCCTCTCCACATTCTTACTTCAGGCACTAAGAAGAAAGCCCTAGCTCAGACTGGTTTTGAACTATTTGAGTTTGTTTCTCCTTATTTTAGGCTAGAGGAGCTACCTCAATTTTATCTCTGGGTCTGAAGTGGGAACGATCTTAGTTTATCAGGAGCTGAAAGCTTGGCTGTAGTTCCCAAGGACAGCCTGCAGATCATTCACCATTTCATTTAATTATTTCCACTTTTTCCCCTCCTACAGCTACTTAGGGTTGGATTTCAATGCCAGTAAACTTGACTAATGGAAAAAAAGCAATACTTCGTAGCAGGTAACTAGAGTAGCCAGCCCTGACAATTGCATACATCATTCCTTCCACCCCTCAGGAAAGATGTATTTTTGAGAGGTAAAGCAACCCATTCTACCACACCAGCCAAAGACAGTTAACAACCGTATAAGCTCTCTCATTATTAGTGGCACTCCAGATAAGAGCTTTCAGCGATGACAGTGATGAAACTTTATGGTTGATAAAGCAATGCATAAGCTGTGCCTATGAACAGTAGGAAATAAAGTAATCAATGGATTACATTTATGTATGTACACCATCGAGACATGAATCAGTCACTTGAAGTGTGAGCTAAAATAAAAACCCCTCTCTAGATGAGCTAGTGGGATCAACAGTAATCCTTCACAGCTGGAAACATGCACACTACAGCACTTCACAGAGCTCAAAGAATACAATCTAAGAGTTCATTTACACACTGGTAGTTTAAGAACACCGAGCTCCCTTCCAGCTGATAGATGTCTCACAGTTTTTGCAGCCTCTGAAATAAATCTTTGTAATTCAAAATGTGCCATTACCATTCACAAAAGGTGCAATAGTCCCCCCACAAAAGAGCAAACTATACGACAGAACAGTTACTCAGAAGCCTTTGCTACAAGCTAATGCAAAAAACTTTACTAACAGTTAGCAGTTAAGGCCCCAGAGCATACACCTTGTTTCATTTCAAACTCCTGTAATTTTTATGTATAAGATATCTAGGAGAGGAAGAATAAAAATGAAGTGTCTGTTAAAATGCAAGAGAGGTGTACCTAATTATAAACCACAATAGGATTTGGCTGGTGCTTGAAGAAATTTGCTCTTAGTTTCCTAATACTGGAGCTTAGCAATTGCATAGTCGAGTTTTTCCAATCATCCCCCTAACTATACATCTTCTATTTTTCTAAATGGGATATTGTTACAAAGAGAGAACCATGCATATCAATGTATTGTCTTGCAACTTGTATCGTTTCTTACATCCATAGTACCATTAGGACTTTGCTGCTTGCCTTTTACACCTACTTTTCACAGGTGAAACACAGGTGAACAGACAGGGTTTTATAAAACAAGCAGAAGGGAATCAATCCATAGAGTACAGGGTGCAATATCTGCACCCAGCATAAAAATAGATAAGCAAATCCATTGTAATTCCTGGTTGTATACCAGGATATACCATGATATTGTACATCCTTCACAACCTGTACCATCCATTTGAATTCTGTAACCTAACACACAAAAATCTTCATCTCAGTCTGGTTTACTAACAATGAAGAGCCAACGCAAAAGCCAAGCTGTGCTAAATCAATCAGTATGCAAGTCTAGTGAAATATTATACATAATCACTGAACATACAATAGAGTTGCCTTTTGCAGGCACAACAGTTACCTGTCTATGACTCCCAGATACCAAACATACCTAAATACCAGATAAGTAGCAATGCAATAACTCCCCACCCAAAGGGGTTGCTAGGTCTGAAACACAGACTTTTGTCAGTCTTCTAACTTATGCTTGAGTTTTTGCACCCCAAATACTTTCTACACATTCATCTTCTCACTCTAGGGTAGTCCCAGAAAAGATTTATGCCTTGCCGAGCTCACAAATATAAATCAGGTTTCCAAACATATACAAATATATATGCTCACGATAACCAAAAGTGACCCAAAATAAAGCAAATAAGTGAGCCTTATTTGTTACCTGTATAGATGAGCTATATCATCAACTTCTAAAACACAGAAATCCTGTCTGATAGCTGTTGTTCAAAGGCAGACCTTCAGGAGACCACCACCTCTCTGGTGCACAGCCAGTTCCCTGCTCCCAGCAAAGCAACCCCCACGCAGGTGTTGCAAATTCCCTTTCCAAGGCTCCCTCACAGCTGCCTCTCCTTGCTGCTCATCAAGCCCACCCCTGCCCACCCCTCTGCTCTCCACCTACAGTTGTCTGCCTTGCCGCTAAACGCACTCCATAACTGCCCTGCGTATCTCTGGCATATGTAAAGCTGACAGAAACCATATAACGAAATAGTGGTAGTATCTCTGAAAAGAATTGTGTAACTCTGGGCTTGACCCTGCTACTGTTGAAGTCAGTGGTAACTCTCCCCACTGATTTCAATGCAACAAGGTCAGTTTTCCTGCTGGGGAGCTGCGACATTCCACAGTGTTCAGGAAGGAGAGTGTCAGGATGGAAGAGGCAGGTTCCTGTCCTGCAGTGATGGGACCAATCAGTGTTTTCACTACCAGACAGACAGTTCAACCAGAACTGCTGCAAATGCAAAACCTCTTCTCAATAGAAGAAAATATCTTTCTTTAGCCCAAACAGCTAAGTATCCGTATCTTTGAGAGGCAGAACTGCAGAAGTTTTGCTACTGACCTTGCTAAAAACAGGATCAAGACTATTTTTTCCTTCAAGAAGTCATATTCTCCTTCTCCACTGAATAAAAATAAGGAACAGAAAGGCAATTACCACTCATTTACTCTATAGCATCCCTGTAAAATTTCTATAAAATATTTCTGGTGGTTTTCCTAAATATATTTTTTCCTCAATACTAGTTTTTAAAGATTTAGGAAAGATAATGGAACTTTTCATGAAGGGATGGAAACTCAACTAATAATCATCTGCACAAGATGAAAGTCTTGATAAATCGATGACACCAGAGAAACACAGCCAGTTGTTTGCCCTTCACATCTGAAAGCTCAGTTTCTCGAGTTTGTCAGATTCAATAAACACGATCCATTAGATGATGGAGAAAATGAATCCTGCTGCATGCAAGTAATATAAAAAATTCATTTGATATGCTGGATTTCATCTCAAAAACATGGCCCTTTTCCAGGGGGAAGAACTAAAAAGTAACACCATTTGCTTTAGCATAATAGATACTTCATCTGGATATGTTGCTCTTCATATGCAGCTAGATTTTACTTAACTCTAAAAATTGAAACCTATACTGTACTGTCTTCATCTCTGCACAAATTAACATACCTGTAAAGCATACATAATTTAATAATTGTGTCAAGACATTCTGAAAATAATAGCAAGTAAAATAATAAATATTTCATTTAATAAATAATAAATATAGGGGTAGATGTTGACTTCATGCAGAGTGAGCTTCAGAAAGACATGATGCATTAGCTGCATCCATCAGTAGTCCAGGGAAACATTAGAAGTTCCAGGTATGAAGGGGGTATTAATTTCTTCTTCCCTGTGTGGATATATAAGTAAAGTCCCAGCTCCCTGGCTCAAGAAGTTCTGCGTCTTTGAACCAGCCAAGACTACTAACCTGCTTGAAGGTTATATAAACACTGCTCTCTCCATTCCACAGAAGAAAAAAATGTGTTAAGATTTTAGAAAAAAGACAAAGACAAAAGGACCAACCACTGCCATCAAAACAACAGACGTGCTTTGAAGTTGCCTAACTCCAAAGAAAGGACTAAAGGAGAGCAATGGTGGGTAGAGTGAGGAAAGGCTGGTCAGGGCAATGAAGAACGAAATCTGGTTCCCAGCTGTGACTTCACAATAAGCCTGGCAACTACTTTAGAAACTTCTATTGCGAGCTCCTTATCTATAGGAAAATTATCTACTCTCTTAGAGAATCATAGAATCGTTTAGATTGAAAAAGACCTTTCAGATCATTGAGTCCAACCATTAACCTAGCACTGCCAAGTCCATCACTAAACCATGTCCCTAAGCACCACATCTACACATCTTTTAAATACTTCCAGGGATGGTGGCTCAACCACTTCCCCGGGCAGCCTGTTCCAATGCTTGATAACCCTTTTGGTGAAGAAATTTTTACTAAAATCCAATCTAAACCTCCCCTGACACAACTTGAGACCATTTCCTCTTGTCCTATCGCTTGTTACTTGGGAGAAGAGACTGACACCCACCTCACTACATCCTACTTTCAGGTAGTTGTAGAGAGCCATAAGGTCTCCCCTGAGCCTCCTTTTCTCCAGGCTAAACAACCCCAGTTCCCTCAGCCGCTCCTCATAAGACTTGTGCTCTAGACCCTTCACGAGCTTCGTTACCCTTCTTTGGACACGCTCCAGCACCTCAATGTCTTTCCTGTAGCAAGGGGCCCAAAAGTGAACATAGAATTTGAGGTGAGGCCTCACCAGTGCCGAGTACAGGGGGACAATCACTTCCCTAGTCCTGCTGGCCACACTATTTCTGATACAAGCCAGGATGCTATTTGCCTTCTTGGCCACCTGGGCACACTGCTGGTGGTGTGCTCCCCCCGCCCCCACCAACCTGACCTTTTTGCCCATAACCCTGCCCAAGTGATAGCCACCAGTGGAGGTTGTAATGGATGCATCTGGTCATGTTGGCTGCATCTGCCTCAAAGTGGATTCAGGGGAGACAGGTAACAATACAATAGCCAAGGGCTAATTTGAGCAATGTGCCCACCTAACCACAGTGCTGGTCAATGTCCAACTCAAGCCGAACTCAAGCTAACATCCGTAGTTTGTATGCAAATATGACTATGAGTCAATTATCTTACTCCATAAATAGCGGACAGCCCAGGACCCGTTAAGCTCTCCTGCATGGCAGCGGGCTGCACGCCAGGGTCTCCCCTTGAGTAGGGATGCCTCTCAAGGTTACTCCTTGAGGTTGACAGATTCCTTGCCACAACAGATTCTCAGTAAGTGATTAATAGCATGCTAAATGTTGAAATCTTAGCTAAATGATATAAAGGAATGATTGCACATATATAATCCTTTAGACATATATCATTGACCAAGTCTGGGACTAAGTGAATCCAGATGCACTTAAACTCCCCTTTGGGAAAGAGTTTAGAACGCAAGAAGGTCCTTTCTAAACCTCATGACTCAACAAGAGGGTCTCCCTGACAGTGTTGTTTGACCCTGTCCTCTATGCAGTAAGTATCAAGTGAACCTTGCCATTGAATCTTCTTAAATCACTGCCGCATTTAAACTTTGTTAAATAGCTGGTTTATATCAATAAATATATTGCCACGTCTCTCTCATGAATGAAGTGCATCACTCCATCCACAACGCACCCCCAGGTCCTTTTCCACTGGGCAGCTTTCCAGCCACTCTTCCCCAAGCCTGTTGCATGGGGTTGTTTTGACCCAAGTGCAGGACCCGGCACTTGGCCTTGTTGAACCTCATACAATTGGCCTCAGCCCATCGATCCAGCCTGTCCAGATCCCTCTGTAAAGCCTTCTTACCCTCAAGCAGATCAACGCTGCTACCCAACTTGGTGTCATCTGCAAACTTACTGATCACCTCGTCCAGATCATTGGTAAAGATATTAAACAGAAGTGGCTCCAATACTGAGCCTTGGGTACACCACTTGTGACCAGCCGCCACCTGGATTTAGCTCCATTCACCACCACTCTTTGGGCTTGGTCATCCAGCCAGATTTTACCCAGCGAAGAGTACACCCATCCAAGCCACAAGCAGCTAGTTTCTCCAGGAGAATGCTGTGGGAAATGGTGTCAAAGGCTTTTCTAATGTCTAGGTAGACAACATCCACAGCCCTTCCCTCATCCACTAAGTCGGTCACCTTGTCATAGAATAGGTATGGGAAGATCAATTCATTTACATTTGTGTAATTAAATGTGCCAAGGCATTTAGATTGCAGTGCCACAAAATGAGAAGCTTTATAATAAACTTTGATACAGTCATGACAATTATGCTGTTTTATTAGTACTAGACAACATTTATCCAAAGTAGGATATAAATCCCTCGCGGTATAATTTTGAAACTCTCTCTAATCTTAAGAGCCCACAATCTAAAACCCTGATCCAACAAACGTTTAGAACATGCATTCTAGAGCCTGCACCAACATACACAAAAAGAGAATGAAAATAACTCATTTTTTCCTTTCATTAACCTTTCTCTTTTCTTCACGTGAACTGCAGTAGAATCAATATCTTGCAAAATCAGAAACAATTCTCATAACTACAGATTTCATTTGCTCAGAAAGCCATAGAATCTTAACATAAATCATTCTAATTGTTCACCATAACAAAAGACTTAAAAGGAATTCTTCATCTATACTATTACTTTTTAATACCAATTCATGTAAAACACATAGAATGGCAGAGAAAAATATATTTAAGGCTTGAAATTGTACTGCTTGCATATCAGGCATCTGGACCCTAACAACTGGATCATTGCCTACTCTGTCTGACATCCATCAGTTTCTCTATGCTCTACAGAGATCCAAGATAGTGAGTACTTTCTCTAGATCTGAGGCAGTGAGATGAAGGAGGGATGTAAAAAGAGGAGGAAAACTATACTTGAAATTTGTTGGGTCACACCACTGCATCAAACACTCTTTAACCCTCCCAGGCTCTTCCCTTCTGTACCTGAACAACCTCTTCCCCTCTCCCAAAGCATGTACGCAGGAACGCTGCCTCCTCAGCTCCTATCATCATAATCTCTCAGTAACATGAAGGGTGAGTCCCCATCATTATCCATCTGAAACACACTATACAAGTAGTTTATTTAATACACCTGGTGATGAAACATCCTTAAAAGGAAGGTTTGTATTTCAAAAAATGTCTTCTAATAACCAGGAAAAACTGCCCAGGTTTTCAATAGGTAGGTAATTCAAGATTCCTTTGATCAAGATTCAAGATTACTTCAAGACCACCACATTGACGGTGTATTGCACTTAGGGGTCTGAGGACTGAGAATGCAAGATTAAAAAAAAATCAAAACATAAGCCATAAACTTCCACTACCATCAATGCCATCAAAACCTCTAAATTCGCAGCCTGTTTGAAAATGTACCCTCCTTTCTAGCTGCAAATAGCAAAGTCCTGATGTGGTTGCCAAGAAACCAGTACTTGCGATTCACAGAGTTCACATTTGAGAGAGATTTGCACTTACAAACATTTAAGAAAGGAAAACTGAAGCAAATCAGAGAATGTGGTATAAATTCCTCTTATGATGTGTCAGTATCATCCTAAAACAAAGCATGCATCCCAAACCTCCCATCCTCAGATTATTATGTTATCAAAGAAATGTTTGTGGACTTTTGTTCCAACTGTTTCTCTGAAATAAGGAATTGATTACCGATGTACTCTGTCACACTCAGACTTTATGGGTTTCACTGACATCTCTTCACGAATTACAGCATGGTCACTAGGGTCCTCACCAACATCAAGCTCTTCTAACTCATTGTCCCATTTTGTGGATTACTGCACTAGTTCACTGATTAAATCCAGAGTTAATCATGATTATTGTGCTGTAAAGCACCTTGGGAGACATGACGTGAAAAGTAGTAAAAAAATGCAGTTGAATTTGATTACTCTGTATCTTCTCAAATCCATTTATATGTTAAAGACTCTCCTTTATTACATTCAATATTACATTTCATACAAACTCCAGTCTCAATCCAATTTTCCCATGCCATTTTTAATTATTAATATTACTGTTTGCAACCAGAGGTTTGACAAGGTTGGGTCCTTTTTGTGCTAGGCCCTCTACAGACATAAAATAAATGGCAATTCCTGGCAAAGATAATTCACAAGGTGTAACAGCCAGTAAAATACAAGAAAGACAAGATGAAACAACTGTTTGAAACAAACAAACAGAAAGGTGGAAGGAAACCAGTAAGTAAATGATAGATTATCCACGTAACTACTTTAAGCAAAATCTGTCACTGCTTTTTAACTTCCCCAAAATATATGTATTCACTAGCTCTCAGTCGAGCTATGTTGTTTTTATTTTACATATCCATTCACTTTTATGAGATTAAGAATAAATAAAATGTGTAGCCAGAAAAGTTACAGGTAGTTCTGAAAATCTAAATCTAAAGATTGGTGATTTCTGCGATTCACCAGGCCACTACATAGCTTTCTGTTGTGGGGATTCCATAGATACATACTTTAGAACAGGACATCAGAAGATGTTCCTTGACACTTCCACTGCTCTGGAGCTATTTTGTAGTTTACTAGGTGACCCTTGCTGCACTTACTCACTCAAACAGACGTGCTTCATCACTTTCACCTTTTTTTATTTTTTTCCACTTTTTCATTTCTTTTCAATTTTGTCCAGTAAGGGTGTCATTGTAGAGGTATGAAAATGAAGAAAACAGTTACTGAGCTAGCCAGAAGGGTAAACATGTGTGAAGTGCGAATGGCAAAACTCTGTGAAGCGTTCTGCAAATCTTTCAGGAATGAACAGTAGTAATTCAGAAAGGATACAAGGCTTCAGAAATGGTGTGATATACCAAAGTTTTCCTAAGGTGCTTTTCAACACATTCTCTAAAGGATGAGACCAGATTACTTTCCTCCCTTTAAAGAAAAAGCTTTTCCAAGACGAACAGATGTCAGTAAAGACCATTTGCTGCATATCCAACATTATATACATTAGACAATAACTTCCTTTCCAATACCCATTTGCAAGGAAAGAAAGACCAAATACTTGGTATAGCAGACCAGCTAATCTCGCCACGGATTTAGAAACATATCCAAGTATAAATTTACATTTCCCTTTAGGAACAGTACTTTGTTTAATAAAGAAGAAAAAAAAAGAATTAGGAAAAAGTCAGGAGCATGGCACAACTTTGGCTTCTTTCAGTTACGTTGACTCTACCAGTTCTTGTATCCCGAATCTAAAGATAACATCCTATTCTTGTTTAATAAAAAAACTAATTTTTTATGAAAAAATAGTCCTTCCTCTATTTAAATCTGTTTGTCATCCCTAGCAGGTTACCTTTACCACAAAATCTGACTAACTAAATCACTTTAAGTTGATAATAGCATAGGGCCCTGCAGTAAAAAAAAAAAAAATAAAAAAAAAAATGCAGAAAAGCAAGTGGTAATTGTAAATGCATAAAAAGCACATTCTTGCTTACCTGATTAGTCCTGCCAATCTTCATGTATTAAGGTTGTACACTTACAGTGTTATCCTATTTACAATCTTAAGACATACAGGGCCTTAAGACTAACCTCTCTAAATATCAGTGACAAGTAAAATTCTGTTCTGATAAGGCAGGATTATTGTCTTCCTGTTTAAGAAAGCAAGTGAAGGGGAAAAATGAAATCAATTAACACCATCTGTCTCTAGAAGTCACTGTGATTCCCCTTATTTTAATTTCTGTTGTTATTAAGGCCTTCATCTAAAGCATATCAGCAGAAACAGCAGAATAGAAATATAAAATGATACCATAACAGGTTTATGCTAGTGATGACTGATGACTTGAATTCATCACTTTTTAGTCACTAGACAAAGAAAGAAGAAGGAAGGGGGAGATTGTACTGCGGTAATTAGCAGTCCAGGTTTATTAGTAAAGAACGTTTTTATGCAGTCTAAAATAGCATTCTATACCACAAATCAAGAAAATATGCACACATGCAAAACAAGTGAGGAATTTCTCCATAACTTTTCATATAAATATATGAAGTACAGTAATAAAGCAAAGCAACATAATTTTATTACTGATTTACTTATTCAGCAGCTATGCCAAGAATGAATTCAGTTTATTAGGTAGGTACCTTTTCACAAAGGAATAGCAACCAAATTTCTTTTATATCACAGAATGTACTCTTTTAAATGATCAAGGTCACTCTTTAAACATACTTCTTCTCCCTCCAGTTGTGCCTGCATCAGCCTTTAAAGCATTCAAAACACGCAGTAATTTTATTCAGGAGTTCCTTAAATACTGTCAGATTCATCACTGTTCACCATAAAACAGACATTTGCCAAAGTGACTCAGCAACTGGCCACTTGCTGGCTAAAGAAAGCTGAGTCACTGCTACTGATCTAACAGAAATGTCCTACATCAGATTCAGACTACACATCAGCATGTTGTATACTAACCTAAGAGGAAAATAAGTTATTGCTGTGAGTCACAGAGGGAAGGAAAAAACCACAGAAATGAAGATGAATGTTAGGAGCCTAGAACAACCGGAAACAATAAACAAAACTCTGACACACAGAGAAAGCAGGGATTGAGTGCCAGGAAAAGACAAATGCTGCTATAGATTTAGATGTCTTTCTCTGATAACAACCACAAAGATTAGTGTTTGCTGCCAGCTAAATCACAGAGAAATATCTTCTACTGTCCTATACTTCAGCCTGGATTATTAGATTGTATTGAACTGTGTAATTAGGCCACCACCAAATTAAGTACAGCGAAAGTTCAAATTCACTTCATATAAATATAAATATGCTAAATTAAAGTGTTTGCTCACTGAAAAATCAACAGTGATACAATGCTGCATCACTTTAACATCTAAGATGACATATTTCCTTTCCATTGAAAACCGGCAGATTTGCCATGATTAAAGAATCAAACCAATAAAGATGAACCTTCCAGAGCCAGGAAGGAAGGAGCAGCGCAGCTCTGGTTCTGGCAGACAGAAACTCATCACCAACAAAATGAACTGAGGAAAGAGGGTGTTTCCAGCATATCAACTGAAAAGTATAATCAAGAAGGAGATTATAGGCATGCTTGTTCTGAATGATTCATGAAGCATAATTTCTACTCTTGCCCGGATAATTAGAAGGCTTTCAACTCCAGTTCAGATATCTGTTTTGGGGCATTTTTCATTCTCAAAGCTATTAAGCTAATAGAGTTTTTTTCTCGCTTTCAAACATTGACATCAAGGCAAGCGATGTAGAAATGCAAAATATGCTTTCATCAGTCAGTAAGAGTCCAAGATTTAAAGTTCCCCAGTACCAGACAAGGGGGAAGAAAAACCCAAATCACTGCAGGGTGAAGGAAGCTTCCTAAACTACACCTTCATAGTACCCTTGGTCAGGAAGGAAACATATGGAAAAGGCAAAGAGTGGGAATTTCAAATAATACCTCTAGGGCAAAACATACCACATCTACTCACAAGTTTTTTTGACTCTGACCTTAGTAATTAAGGAAAAATAATAAAGCAAACAACCCATGATCAAAACTTTACTGCTGACTCTGCTTAATTATACAACTACTTGGAAATTCATGACAATTCTCAGCCTGATCTGAGTGCCTGTGCTGGCAGACTTTACAAACATTAGGCTTATAAGACAGAGATCTGTTATTTTTGTGCTCTGTGATGGGCTAGTTTATTAGATTAATTTGCATCTTGCATTATGTGTTAATGAATGTCTTACATAGGATAATGCACAAAAATTGTAATGAAAGATGATGAGCTTTCAGATGTAACATTCTCCTCCTCAGTGGAGCCTAGAAAAACACAAAGCTGACAACAAAACGTGTGTCACAGATCTGTTGATGAAGCATGAAAAAGCTTCCTGAATGAACTAACTCAATCTTGTGGGAGAGCGAGAAAATACTTCCTCATGCAACATCAGAAGGTCTGTCTTATTTTTAACTCTTCTTCAAGTTCTTTATTTTATTAAGTCTTTGTTGTTAGAAATTGTGTATTTTCTCATAAGGTATACTAGAGGTTCCTTTCCAATTTCAGACTAATATTTTTTAACTCTAAAAGTCTGGCCTTAAGAATTCCCCTCACTCATTGGCATTAGAGTAAATATTTGTATTACTAAGTAGCTCTAAAACATAATCTAAACTTTTCACAAAGGTTTTATATTTTGTAAAATGTGCACTGCTTTATTTTGCACAGACTGCTCAGCAACTGTCAGATCATAACCCTTTTACCTGCTCTGGATTAAAAAATGACAGAAATGTGAAATATCCTATATTCCAATCAATCACTTCAGCCATCCAGTCACAGATCATTTTTTCCATCACTTCTATAGGTTTTTTGGACTCCAGAAAGATTATCCATAACAACACTTAAGGAGAAGAAAATCTGTCCATTCTCTAATCCTTTAAAATGATTGTTTACTCTGTTCTAAAACAAGGTGGTCTGCAAATCCTGTTTCCTGGAGCCTTTAACTAACTGAGGTAGGGAGAAGGGGGTTCCAAAATTGTTTCAATTTTAAGTTATTCCAAGTCAGAGAGGCACTAAATGTCACATAACCTTAACTCCTGGCTGCAGAGTACTCCTCAGTTAACACTCTGTTCTTTGGTCACCTATGTATCTGTTTATTTGTGTGCATGTGTGTTTGTGCATCTATACAGCCTTCTGGCCAACCCACATTCAGGTGATTACATTAAGATGGCCTTATACTCACTTGAAACTTTTGTGGCTCCTTTTATGGCAGCAGAAGAAACAAAGAATTTTAGGCAACAAAGTATAATGATGAAGATTTAATGAAAGGTAGAAAACTCATCAATACATTTATTTGACAACACTGTTCTTGACCCCTGCAAAATCACCTCAGTGACAGGCATAGAGCAGGCTGCAACCTTACTCTAGAAGTCAGGAACTGAGATTACTTTCAAAGCAATAATAACAAATTTATTTTTGTGTTTCAAAACAATAAACAAGAGAAATACCAAAATTTCATCCTTCACTACTCTCTCCCAGAATTGCATTTCTAGACATTAACCGGATGTAGACATTGTACAATATTAATTTTCTATTTAAGAGCAATAAAGCAGTCTGGGCTGTTACAAAGCTGCAAAGCCTCAATGGTCTAAGGTACTTAAATGTGTATTTTTATGACTGCCTTCCCCCTGGCTCCTGGCATTTAACAGACATGATTTTATTCTTGTGGCACTGTCCAGAGGCAAGGAAACATTGCCTCCAGTTTACAGAAGGAGAACTGCAGGGCACAGCAAATAAGTATCCTGACCAACATTACACATCCATGTATCTGTGGCAGAACTGGGAGATTCTGGCTGAACTACTAAGCCCCTGGACTTAATAAGTTAAGAAGACTTAAACTACAAAAGCGTGCTTTCTCACTCCACAGAATGTGGTACATTTATACAATAGGGTATGTTTATACAACACACTTTAGTGTAGTGGGTAGACCCTAAAACTGCCTTTACATTAGCTAGGCTAGGAATATGAAACCAAGTTTTCATAAAGCTCAGTAGTCTTGGATATAACCTAAAGAGATGAGAGGCAGAGTAATCTGGACTGCACTGAAATTCATTCTGCCACAGAAATTGTTACCAGTGTCTAAGCCAGCTTGTTTAAACCCAACCAACCAGATTCTATTGCAAAGTCAAATGCAGACTTATTTGGGAGTTAGCATTCCAGCCTGGGACATGGGAAACTGAGTTGACACTTTCTGCTCTGTTTCACACATCTTCCTGCATCTTAGGAAAGTCACAGTCTATTTTGAGTTTCAACTCTAAAATAAGGATAGCACTTTTCTGCCGCAGAAGTTTGTTCTGAGTCAAACTATAATAAAAGATCATAAAAACTCAGGAAGCATTGTGGTCATTCCAGAGAAATACTAGAAAACATACTTGTAGACTTTCTTTTTCCTGAAAACTCTCCAACACATTATTCTCATTGAAAGACAGCTTACCACTGCACATTAAATTCTTAAATTTAGTTATTAATCTCTTGAATTCTAAATGTAAATATACTCAATTAAACTTATGTTGGGTCTCTCTGTGCAAATAATCTCTCATTTATTTTTCATATAAACAAACTTAAAATCCTTTCTTCCCTCAAGTTACTTATCTGTAGGTTACATTGACATATGCTAATACCTCTTAGTTACAAAGGCTAGCAAGCTGCAGAAATTGCCAGCAACGTTCCATGCAAAACAAACCCCCAAAAGCAAAACAAAATAAATTATAGCATGCATTATAGTAAAAACCTATAGGGTAGAACAACAGTCCTATAATAATTATAACAACTCTAATTCATAGTTGCACCAAAGTGATATCTTTGATAAATAACGAGGGATCCCTCAGCCTGTGATGTTCCTGAAGTAAAGTCTCATCATTTACTCATCCTTTCTGATGTGACAGAGTACTGATTATGCTCTTTTTGCTTCCTATGAACTATAGGGGAATGTGCCACCTTTTTTTTCCAAAGACTTCCTTTGAATTATTCTCTGGAGTCTCATTTCTCTCCCCTAGTACTAACAGGCATGTCTACACTATTCCTTTCTGCTCAAAAAAAATTATAACCTCCACTCATCTGTCTCTTCCATTGTGTCACTGCATTCATTACACGGTACATCTCCAAATTCTAAGACAACAGGATGCTGATCCAGACAACTCCTGGAAAACAGACTGTATCTTCCTTCCCTTACAATAAAGCCATCAAGGAAGACAAAGAGATAGATATAGGAAAACAAATCCTGAAGGACGTCTCTGGTAGTCACAGCCAGTAAAACATGTATAGGACACAATAAAGCAATCAATCAATCAATAAATAAATGAAAAATAATTCAGATGCTCAGGACAGCAGACAAGAACCAAAGAATGTCCTTTTCAAATCTGTTCTCCTTGGACTTTACCAGGTTCCAGTGGGATAAAAGCTTTAATATTACATTTATAAAGCCTTTATGGTACATCCTTAGAAATGCTCTTCATTTAAGCATTTACTAACAAGCAAAGCACAAACACAAAGAAGTTGATTCTTGTAGTTATAAATGAATCCAAGATTAATGATTGTATAAAAACTGTGAGGAGTAACGATCCTTTCCTTTATTGCTTTGAGGTGAATATTCCACTTTCTGCAGCAAATCCTTACCTTTGGGATTATACATTTGCACAATAAATAAAGGATTGTCTTCACCTACAGGAAATGAGGACATCTTCTTTGTGCTGCGTACTCCACAAGTGATTTTTTATTGTTAATACAGTCTTTTTTTTCCCACTGAGCCATGGAGAAAACTACAGTATTTATTATCCTTTCTGAATTATTTTTCCTGCTTTATAGATATGGTCAACTTTTGGGGAAAAAAAAAAAAGTAAAGTTGCAGTCTAACCTAGTGGAAAGAGCTTTGCAGCCAGAAGAGCTCTGTAACAGCTCTGCATGCTTGTACTAGGCAAGCTTCAAACTCCTAGCTGTAATTATTTTTGAAGTTGATGAGCACAACAGCCAAATAATCTGATCAGATTTGCATGGCTGAGTCAATTCACATACACTGACTATTAGTGTTTGCTTTATATTGAACCTACATAACATTTGGGGGGAGATTCCTAATGCTCAGAGAAGACAAATAGCATGGTAGAACCATTTGAAGAATAGCCAAACAATATTGATTTAAACAATGAACATCTGCAATTTGAACTTCTCTGTCTTCATAGAGACAGACCTATATTATTTATTAACTGGGGGAAAAAACCAAACCAAAACAAAACCAAAATGCACTCCTGTCATAAAAACACATAAAGAAGGCACCTAGAAAGAGTGTGAGCAACCTGTGGTTCAACCCTTCTCTCTCTGATCTCTGCCGAGACATGTGCACCTCACCCTCTGTGGGTTATCAACACCTGTCCAGCTACCAATACAGAGCACAGCACTATGAGGGCTGCTATGGGGAGAATTAACTCCATCTCAGCCAGACCCAATACACCCTCTAAAACCCACATAGGTTGTGGAATCTGCAGCCTTGAAAATACCCAAAACTTAACCTGAGAAAGTCTTGACTAATCTTATCTCCACTGGCCCTGCTCTGAGGAAGGGGATCGACAAGAGGACCTGAAGAAATTCCTTCAAGACTAAATTATCCTACAATTCCTCTTACTCCTTTTAAAAGTAACTCTTTGCTAGGGTGTCTCCTCTTAACCAAAACACTTCAATTTAAGCTACCACTTTAAAATGTAACCATTGGCCCTATTACTCAAGCTTTCTGTTCTTACATCTCTATTTCCATTTCTTTTAAAATAACAAAGTGACCAGAGCTGAAGTGTTTCAAATTATCACTAGTCACTAAAACAAGGAGAAAGCAATTTCTTAGGTCTCCTGAATGTGCTCCTGAATCCTGTAATTTATTTTGATTCTGTGTTCTCTCTTCCTTTCTAGGCACTCTGCCAAAGAAATTAAAGAGGGTTTTTTCTGGCTAGATTTCCAATATTCTTCCCAGTTTGGTTTTTTTGAAGTCTACAGACATAGGTGGATTCATGGCACAAAGTCAAGCTGCAGTCATTAGTAAGGATTAAGCCATGTGAAGCTGGTATTAAAGTCGAGAAAGTAAACACCTCTTACTGTGACAAAGTATACCTTGAGAAAGAGGAAGTAGACATCTTTTCTTCTAGGGCAGATATGGAGAGGAATATTTCCTAAGAAAGAAATACTTGTTTTTTCAAGAGTGATCTTATATGGAGAGCTCTTCAAGAGTTCAGGAAGAGACCTGAAGAGTTTTACCTTCATGGCTGCAACTTGTACTAGACAAAACGCAGAGGGATATAAATTTTAGGTAATTTTTAAAGAATGGGCAGGAGGGATCTCAGCCCATAAACAGGGGCATTATGTAATAAAGTAACTTACATCATTATCATCATCATCACCACATGTAAGGCAATAAGCACTGGATTTAAGTATGGATTTTATACTCCTTTCTGGTCACATATGTGGTAAATAGACCACCCTGACACTCCACCGTCTGCATTTTAGTAAGTCCTTCTTTGGTAAAGAACACAAAGCAGTGTGAAGTGTAATTGAACAGATAAAACAGGAGGAGAGCTTCAACCTCTTCTCTTTCTCCTAACCCCCTCCCTCCCTCTAAAAAAAGTAATCAGGCACATTAAAGACTAAAAACACTACTTCATTTTCCTGAACCAGCTGGTATCTTCACCAATGAAACATGGGGCTCTGTCTTAACTCCCATCCACAAACAAGAAGTGGCAGCTCCAGTTCGGTCCCTGTGGCACTACTGAGGGCACATGGGCTCTGGAGCCGAGGCTGCATGTCCCCAGAGGGTCCCTAACAGAGGATCCTGAGCTGGGGCATCAACAGCTGCCTGCCCACTCTGTTATGTGGAAAGCAGGCACAGACAGACACACAAATCCAGCAAGAGCACCACTCAAATCTTTTTCTCCCTTTCTAAGGCTGTCCTGGAGAACATAGATCTTCTACAGCTGATTAATGATCCATAAAGGAACAGCAAGACCAAACACCACAGCCACCTCCTGATGGCCATCACAGGTGTACCAGCAGGGAAGGAATGTAAACCTCTATGCAAAAAGACACATGCTTTTAATTCTGAGCATCAAGATGATTTCTAATACTAAGTGTCTGTAATTGCATGGCTTTTGCTCTGTCTCCTGGCTAGAGAAACCATTTAGAGACAGTCACTGTCTATCACACAAAAATACTATCTTAGGAAGTTCAATTACATACCATTGCCCCATGGAAAATTTACAGGTGCTCCATTTAACCACCACATGATACCAGGTTACAGAAACAGTGTGATTGGCATTTTCAAAATTGGGTTCAAGTCTTCCATCCCAATACTGGATAAAGGCGGCAGTTTTTCAGGAAAAAAAAGCCCAGACAAGTATTTCAACATTAATTATCTGACCTCAGTTGTCACAGTATCAGATGCCGGGTACTAAGCTCTCTGAAAACGTTACTTCTCAGTAACGTGCCTTAAAGGGGAAAGTGAGTTGTCAAAAATCTCCATTCCTATGTACTAAAAACAAGAGACTATTACAATTAGAACATGTCTAAGAAGGTGGATTGTCACCTGCCTAATCTCCTGATCCAACCAAGGCTACTCCTATTATAAACTTGCTGAAGAAAACAGAAGAGATAAATCAGAAAAGGTAGAGCTCGAGTCCACATTGAGCTCAGAACATATCAAAAAAGACTGAGGTGGTATTGGATACTTTTTCTAGAGACAGAGATTTCTACTCATTTTAGGCCAGATGGAGAATAAATGTTCTTCATAGGGTAAAAGACTATCTTACGCAGAAAATCATTCCTGATGATAGACATCTGCACTGTCTTTTTTTGAGGTTGCCTGATCCATCCTATGTAACTTGTTTTAATATTACTGCATTCACTAGATACCATGTACTAATTAATATAAACATATGAAAAACTTGGTCCAGAAAGGAAAATATAGCATAAGGAAGAAGAGTTGTTAGAATAGCAGAACTTCTTATGATTGTTCTTTAAATGAAGAAGTTACATGAGAAAGGCTTTTTTTGCTCTATCTGATCCTGAAAAGACATTTTAACACTTTTTTTCTTTTTGAGGGGGAGTAGAAGAAGGTAAAAGGACAGTTCAGTGATGTTTTCTTTTCAAGGGCATAAGTAGTAATACAGCGCTCTTAAAGACTTAACCATTTAAAAAACATTTAAAACAATAGTTAACCGCAAGTTGCTATTAAAAAATGATCACTTTAAAAAGTGAACTGTCAGTAGCATCCTGTATTTGTCAAATGCTATTCTTTCAGTCCTTGATATTGATTAGTATTCCACTTGAACAAGTAGATAATGAAGTAGATTATTTTTTTCTGCAGTGCACCTGACACAATCAGAACAGCTGACAGAGACTATTTTCCTACTTTCCAATTTGTCTGCCCCACCTATTTTCTTTTCTTTGGAGGCCACAGGGGAGAACGGATGGGAATTAAATTAAGACATTCTAGAAAATAACTGGGAACAGTAATGAGGTGCATTTAAATTCTACACAAGACACAGGAGAGATGAATGGTATAAAGCAAAAATCAGAGGTTGCATCCTTTACTAAATATAAAAATACAGAGTTAAAGGTATTTAAATGATTTTCTAAGGTTTGCTATTCAGTATAAATGCTAATATAGAAAGACAGATGTTTCACCAAAATAACATCTCTCTCACTTCAGAGCTATTTTTCTCCTGACTACATAGACACACACAAAATCTCACCCTGCACGTTCACATATTGAAGATGCCAGAATAAGTGATTGTGATTGTTAATTTATTCACAGAACAAAAAGCAGACAATAACCATATGGATTTCTTCAGCTGGAAAGCACCTGGGGCTGGATGGCAAGGAGAACCCTTGGTGAGATGCAGGACCACACAGCCTCTAAGAAGCTAAGACTATGAATCTTTCTTTTATGTTGCTATTTATGTAGTTGCTGTCCAGCCAAGTGCTATTACATGGCCATGCGCTCCTGGCTTCCTGAAACACTTGTGTATTCAGTCAGCTGCAGAGTAAAATAACCTGTTTGGCACCTGTAATGAGAGCCCACCATATTTCGAGCCCCATTCTCCCATGTGGCAGGGCAATACGAGTGAAGGCAGCACAGCAGGACCTCCTGGTCCCCCTGCAGGGACACAGGTACACTCAGAGAAACAAACAAAAGATGGTGATACTGGTGGGTAGTGTATAAAACGGGAATGTGGCATGTAGACACTCCAAAGGATTGAAATGCACCATAGTCAGCAAAACACCCAGGGGAACATTTCATTTAGTTGTATCTCTAAGCCTTACTAATTTCAGCTGAACTCTGGGCTTTGTTGACCTAAGGCCTGTAGCAAAAGAGAATTTTGTTTGCAAATGACTGTAGCTGCTTCACTGCCAAACAGAAACAAGACAGGAGTCCTTGGAAAAGGGAGAAGAATCCCTGCTTCCCAGCACACATTTCTGGACACCCACACAAAAATCACAAATGCAGAAACATACTTGCATTTTTTTCTTGACCAGTTTACATGTCTTATAATGAACTTACAGAGCCAGCATAATCCTATGTTGGCTCCAGAGCACAGCATTTTTGCTATGTCTGAATAATTAATTGCTAAATACTAATTAGCTGGTTATCATCTTTGTGACAACTGTAGCCAGAATACCCCTCCTATCACAGGCCCTGTTTTGCTGTATTAGCATGACTACCTGGTAGGTGCACTCCATTTTTAAATTCGCTACCATTTCTGCAGTTCTAGAGATTAGCCAATGTTCCCACACACTTGGGACGCTTTTTCTTTTTAAACAACTTGAGTCTAAAATAGAGATGGCAACCTTTTCTCTGAACTCCCTTGAGCACTTAAAAGCAGTCTCCTGGCACTATTAGAAGGTAAAAGTCTTATTTAAGTGCATTTTTAGGCTGCTAGATGTACAGAAGTTACCTTTACTTGGTAGGTATTCTGCTTCTAAACACACTGTTTGATCTGTAATGTGACACACCAGCTATTCAAATCTGCATGCGATACTCATGTTTACCAATATTTGAAGTACACTCCAGACATGGAAGTAATCCATGAGAACAAAAGTCTGCCCTGAAAGCAGCTGCTTTATGGTACTAGGCAATGACTGAGAGGAACATTTGCATGCCGAGGTTTAGGATAAAACAGCTCTCAAGCCTGAAGTGAAGTGTACAGTGTTAGTATGGCATTAGTACGGTGCGCAGTCCTGATTCTTTTCTTCCCACAGTAATCCCACAGACACAGAGTTCACTGGATCTGTAATGCTGCAAAGAGCTGGACAGCTTTTTCCAGGCAAGGCCTGCAGGGCTTAAGAAAGACCATGGGCATTTTCCCTTCCGGAGGCCTTTCCAAGTCTCATCCATGTTTCACCTCATATATAACAAATACGAGGCAGAAGTAATGAATATCCAATCTGACCAGGGGTTTTGTCATTTCCAGGAACTGTACATAATGCCTTTCCCGAAGCTCTCCTCACCACTCTCAGATTTTCTCCTGGGCTGCTTTGACTTTCGTCTTTGGAGAAGTTGAAATTCAGAGCATTTCTTTAGGTTTGGGAATTTTTTAAGTGAAATACAAAATTTGCTATTGTTGAGAGTCTATATAATCCCTTTTACCAGAAGATTGAGCATAATTAACAATATACAGCTAACAAGACACTGTATTGTGAACATGGACTCCTTTTTTCCCCTGTATAAAACTCTGATTTCAAGGGGTTTTTTTACTTTTTACAAGATAGCTTTCAAAATCATGTGCCAGATCCTAAGGACTGGGTAAAACCATAAATAGTTTTCTATTTACCTGACATTCCACGTAAATCTCAGCATATTGGAGATGCTTACCTGTAAATAACAAATTCCAGCAAATCTTCATTTCTTTTGCCATCTTCAAACAATGCCCAATTGTCTTCTCCAAACTAAAGAAATTTATCATCCTTTTTTTTCAGTTTTGCCATGAATTCCTTCACTACCTTCACCCACAGCACCAATACCGTAATCTGCAAGTATGTGACATATACATTACCAAGTCTTGAACAGTCATTGTTTGCTCCAGAGTACCAGTTAAATGACATCCCTTTCAGGTTATTTTACTTGTTAATTGTCTTCCAAAATTGCACTTACATTTTTATTTCTTATAAAAAGCATTCATATTGTGAAGTATTACATTAATTACACATCAGACCGTTGAACTAAGTCATGTTACCTGGCACCACATTTGTGTTGTGTTATAATGTTTCAAAAGCAATCATGCTGTGATAAGCTGTACTCTAAAAGAAAACGACACTGCTTAGAAAGGTGAAATAATTTTTAATAAAATGTATTTTCTTAGAAATCAGAGTGTATGTTCTAGATTAACATTCAGGCACATTAGAAAGCTCACAGGAAAAGCATGGAAAATAAAAGGGAATGGATTTTAAATGTTCGCTTTTTTTTTTATTCATTCTGTAAGCTAAAAGAATAATTCACAGAGTTCACACTTTACATTTTAAATGCCTACTAAAACATTACATTATGGATATAGTGTTGCTGCTCCAAAATACAGTCTTTAAAATAGGCTGTTAAGATGTAGCTTAAAAAAAATGAGGGCTTTAAATTCTTCTGAATTGACAATCAGGTCTTGGACTTAACAAAAAGGGGCGCATATAGGCCCAGCAAAAATCTTTACCGCATTCCCCTTACCATGACATTGCCTTTGGTGTGTCATTGAAAGGTCCAAATGTGAGAGATGTGAGATTGTCATGAGGAAATATCCATAGGCCTTTAGCCTTTCACACATTAATAAGATAGCATAAGAAACCTATGACCTATATTCCAGGTCCTTTCAGAATTTTGTTCTTTGGGGGGAAAACCTTCATCAACTACAAGACAGGGAGCCATACAGAGATCAGCCAGTAGCCTGGTGACCACAGCATTCAAATCCTGTCTACATATTAGCTTTACTCTGACCAATTTAGAACACCTGGGTCTCCTGTCCCAGTTAAGTGCCCTGCCCAAGGGATGCCAAGCCTTTGTGTAACTGTTTAATGCCAAACAGTTAAATAATCAACCAAAAATACCCTGACTTCAAAACCCACGTTCAGTAAAACAGCAAACAAACTAGCCCTAGATTCCTTCGATGGTTAGACGCAACTAGCAGGCTATCCATCCATTTGTCTGATTCCAAAATCAGAATCAGTCTCCATCTCAAGAATTTCTGTTATGGGTCTGGCTATCTATTCCTGATAGCACCATTTCAACAAATTGGTATTTTCTGATCAAAAGCAAATCTTTTACTCATGTTTTTAAGGGGCTATAGAAACACTTCGGCTGCTTGAGCATAAGACATACAGGACATGAACAGCTTCTGTTTCCCAGCCAAGTATGATCTGCTGCACAAAACCACCTCTTCTGCTTCTTCAGAAAAATATGAGCAGCAAGAATTTCTTGCAAAGGAATAAAGCACCTTTGGAAACAGAAGCATATATTAGTATTTAACAGTATTTGACAATTAAGAAAACAGAAGGTGAGACACACCTCTTTGCAACCTAACATCAGTGCTAATGGGCATAAATGACTTGTTTTCACAGTAATAAATACTTAAAACTCAAGCTTATCCAGGTACTATTTTCTTTCCTAATTTGGCTTGGGTCAGTACCACCCTTAAACAAAGGCATACAAATTGCCATAAACGACACTGATGCATCATTACCATTATTACTAAAAATCTACTAATCTACTAAACCTAATCTATTCAAAAAGAGAACACTACCAGTGTTTCACTGACTTAACCCAGCAGCCAGTCCAACAGATCAGATCCCGGAATCACAGTTACTTCTTATCTCCCACATGACAAATTCTTCATCCCTTTGCTTTTGGCAAAATGATTTGGGAATGGGAGCTTAGGTGGTACTGCCTGCACTAAGTTTCACAACTTCTCTATTTCTCTTGAGGTGTTTTGGAGTTTGAAAGGAGAGCTTGAAATAGTGGTGTTCTTCCTTGGCAGTCACCCTCATCTGAATAAATACAAAGTAGCAAACAACATTTAAATCAGCAAGACATTTACCGCACACAGTATACAGTTTTCAAATCAGATATTCTGTTGTACCAAGGGCGAACCAAGCCTTCCTATCAAAATGAAGATATCTCCCCCCAGGGACACAGCCATCAGAGTGTCAAACTTGTCCCTTCAGCAGGAGGAACCCAGAGCCCTGTGACCAGCACCCAGCCTCCTCAGACCGTGCGCGAGGAGCTCGAGCATCCACAAATGCAAATCACAAAAGCTCTGGGGCTTGTAGAGAGTACAGGTATGAACTAAATCTATAGAGTATCTCAGCTAGGTCACACAGAAAAGAAGAAAGGAGGTCAGCAATGATCCCTTTAAACTCAACAGATCAGTGATTACAACAGTCCTTGGGAAGGAGGAAACCCGACTTCTGCAGTCTGATCCAAACCAAGCAGAGGAACTAGCATTTGACCACAAGTTTACCATCCCCCGTGACAAGGTCCTGTGCATTAAGAGTGGCAGAAATTTGGACTGAGAGGAACTTCGCATACAAAAACTTCGGCCCCTCCATGCAGTTAGAAACTACGTCAGTAGAGATCATGAGTACCTTTATGTTATCTAAATATTTAATTCACTTCCTATGTTTGGTACTCTAAATGGCGGCAAAGGAGTTTTCTTCAACCTTAAATCAAGGTTTTAGACAAAACTTTATGTTCTGTGAACACCTTTACCAGCCTCTAGACCTCTGCATTTGTGTAGTCTTCATCATACTGTGCCTTGTGTACCAGGCACAATTATCCCTAATTTGCTAATTGACATTAATTGAATATTGCTAAAAGAAAGAGAAAACTTACTAAGGGACTTGATAATATTTAGTTTGCAAAGAATGACCTTGATTCATTTTGAGCAATATTTCATACCCAGGGTTTTTATGCTAGGTATTGTTGTGTTTTTCTTCTTTTGGGGGGAGGGAAGAAGGGGAAAGAGCAGAAGAGCTACAAGAATACAAAGCATCTTCATGACCATAAGTATATCAAGTAATCCCCATGAAATAATAATATTTGAGGAGTTCCAACTGGAAAATAATGGTGATATTTTTTCACGAAGGATACAATTGCTGAGTTTAAGAATTAAATATGGCAAAGGAGAGTTATGTTATACTGTTTCCTTAAAAAAATTGATTAACAGTAACAAAAATTGCCAAGAATTTCTTGTTTTTACTTTTCATAGAAACAATCATGATATGTAAATTCACTAATTGGAGAATTCATTTCACATGGGTTAGCTCGACAGGACATTCCTATCTGAAGTAACAAATGTTCAAGTACCTAATTACAAATGTTGCTATAAATAAAGTACTTTGTGCAACTATTTTATTCATTATGCTAAATAACTGCAGTAATAATTATACTTCAAATACACTGAAATGTTGCAAGTGTTCAGATATGGTATCCTTGCATTTTATTTTGCATGTGGAATATAATGCTAACATATTCAACTTAGTAAATCACATACAGTTACAAATTTTTTCCTCCCATTGACACATTCATCTGCAATTCCAGATTCATTTCAAGTCGTACTTATTCCACACTGAGCTTCCAACAATAATATCATTATACTGATAGTGCCTATCAATCAGTTCTTTTTAGAGCTGTTAATTTTTTGTTGTAAACACCATCAATAATCAGATGGGGAAAAAAATTTTAAAACCTTGATAACTATTATCACTCCATTCTGTTTTCTTCTCTCTAGAACAATTGCTACACAGACAATACATTCAGAATAAAGTACAAGCAACATTTGAAGTGAAGCAGACCTTCATCCTTCCCCACCCTTGGGATTTCTCATTTCTGTGCTGAATGCCACTTTGACTTCCAGCTAAGG
The DNA here is from genome assembly GCF_964188355.1 of Buteo buteo. Taxonomy (NCBI): domain Eukaryota; kingdom Metazoa; phylum Chordata; class Aves; order Accipitriformes; family Accipitridae; genus Buteo; species Buteo buteo. The sequence continues at coordinate 37,382,973 of NC_134174.1, forward strand.
TTATTAATAAAACTGTAACAAAACCCAACAAAAGCAAATGTACTGTCATTTGTAAAAACAGTAATCAGTAAATCCATTACTGATTGACAACCTTATTTCATACAGCTCATGTGGCATGCCCCCACAGGGCAGCTGATTGGGGAACAGACTGCTCTGTGGCCATGAGCCCCTGTATACAATGTTTTACCATATATGCAGACATTTCATGCCTTGAAATAGAATTTCTGTTTCTGAGTGAAACCGCAAAGGATTAGAGAATGGTGAAAATACAGAAGTGTTGCTTTCTCACTAAAAAAAAGACAGGGGAGAGGACGAAGGGCTGTAACAGCAAGTGGAATACCAGTTGGAGAGCAAGTGCAACCCAAGCACTGCCTGAACACCAAGACTGACATGTCACTGTGTCAAGGTCAAGGAAGGTCTGCACATTCCTCTTTTGCAGAATATCTTGGAACGGTTGTCTGTATGAAAAGGAAGAAAGAAATGAAAACTCAGGTCCGCTGGGACAAGTACCACCAGAGGATGTCAGAATGCAGGAAGATAGCTGTAGGAGACTAACTGCTCCACAACAGCAGCAAAATTTGAGTAAACCACACTGTGACCACCTGATGCAATACATTACTTGAAAATTAGTCTTATTAGGGAAAATAAAGAAAAAGTTGTTTGGGGCGTTTTCTGAACAGCTAAGACAAAGGATAAGAAGCATGATGTTTTCAAAAATAAGATACTGAATTTTGAAGCCTGTCCTTGGATCACTCTGCTACATGCTCAGGGTTTCCCTTGGGCATTGCTTCATCTTGCTGCTTCATCCAAATCAAGTCACAACACCTTCCTTTTTATCTTCTTGACTTTCAGTAAGGGCCACTTCCTACTAGGGTCTTATGGGACCCTGGAGCTTGAGGAGGGCCAGCCCACTTGAGACTCAGATAAAATCAAATACTCCTTGAAAATGTGGATTCAGAATAGGAAAAAAACAGCCAGACAGTGTCCCCTCAATATTGTTTTTTCTAGATGAGAATTACTATAGCATTTGATTCATGTCTGTAGCTTAACATTAGGCTATCAAAGTGATAATATTTTCATATAAATACATACAAACCACACCCATCTTTAAAAAAATCCTAGAAGCCCTTATAATCAGCAATTCCATATTCCACATCCTTCTTAGCTACAGGAGCCTGTCTGCCAAACAGTTAGCATTAAAACAAAAGATACCAATTTTACAAAATTTTCATGTTATCTATTTTACTTCTAAGTTATCACAAATAATTTGCTTAGTACTACATTATCTCACCCTATTTGTTTGTGCATGCATTTAAAGGAATCCATTGCAGTTTTTGTTTTACTTAACTTGTTTTGCTTACCTTTAAAAGAAGTTAGAGAGACTCATCTAAGCAATAATAATCTTGGCTATCAAAACCAAGGAAAAATAAGAGCAATCAATCACCTCCAGATACGTACTTTGCTGTCCAGGTGGCCTAACTGCCATGTAGTCTTTGATGAATCTACTACCATGGTCAATTTTAGGCAGCCCTTTAACATGGTGTTTGCATGTCAGAGACTATTCAGAACATGTAAAAGCAGTGATGGTTCCAGCTTGTTACTTTTTGTTTTGATATGCAGCACTCAGTCTCCACTGACTAAGGTGATAAAACTATAAAACATTGTGAGAAACTGACTGAATTTTACAAGCTTTCCCAAAGTGCTTTTTCATATCGTTTAAAGCTTTCCAGGGAAAACATGTTGGCAGTATTAGCTGGGCAAGGTACTGACATGCACAGCATTAAAGGGAGCTAATACAGTGCGCTCTGTGCTAAAAAAATTGTTATGTTACCAGCCTGTAAGCAATCTGCTTCTCTTTATGCATCTTGTATGGCTTGAACAGAAAGTAGCTGCAAGCATCTCTAAATAGGAGCAAGGAGAAGCATGTGTGATAAACAGCTACTCTTCAAAGCTTTCTTCCCTCTGGTTTTTGAATTCTTTCACAACCTTACAGAAGACAAGCACTTTGACAAGGTCCTATTCAGGGCATGTTTGTTTTGTACTACTTCTTCAGGCTCTGTGCAGCACCTTGTGGTGTTCGATTACTTTCTGCACCAGCAATTTAATTTCTTGCAGCACAGTCCTTCCTCATTCTCTCTTGAGCATGGAAAAGACCTTCAGATGTCTCTTAAGATTCCTTAAATTACAAAGGGAAGGACAAACTAAAAAAACTACGTGAATGGGATAACGCGTTTCTGCCAATTAGGCAACAGCATAAGTAGAAGCAGCTGTATGTGTGGCAGGCTCTGTCAGGACATCTTTCAGAGAGGCTTCCAAATGCTACACTGGAACCTCAGCTCTGTTTACTGGGATTGGAAGAAACATGAGCGTAAATTATCTCTTTGTATTCGTGCTTTCCTTCACATTGAAACAATACTTAAAACCAAGATATAAACCAAAAATAGACAGAACCATGTTCTCTGCTGCACTTTTGCTAAGCATTGTTATGTATTTCAACTATTGAAATATATGCTTATAATTCTAAAGGATTAGCCAAATAAGCATCCTAATTCATAGTCCAACACTGAATCTATTCTAAAGCTCTCTTCTGAAACACTCAGATGTTCACCATCTCACCAACACCACTAAACGCAAAATCCTCTTCCAGTCTGGCAATACTTTGGCCTAAACAGTTTAGAACATCATTTGCTTTGTGGCATTGTTCAGCTAATTCAATCTACAATTGCTTTTTCCTACAGAAACAGATATAGAAGGTATAGATAGCAAAGCATTTAATTACTGATTGGCAAAAGCATGCTTCGTACCTTCTATTTTTCCTGGAAAAGGAATGAATGAAAACATGGGTATATTATGCCCAAGAACTGCAGAACAGAAGAGATTACAGGTTACAGACAACTGACTTTTTTTTTTCTTTTGACTTCACTAGTATCTCAGAAATATTTTAAAATCTTGACTAGCGGAAGTTTATAAATATCTTCCAAATCATACGGTCAATAAATCTGTTCTTTTCATCACCAGTTTGGCCATGAACAAGCTAATCAGTCTTCTAGGTAGAAATGATACATTTTCTGCTACCCGTACCTTTACTGTCTCAACTATCCGCACTTTCTCCACACCAGGGGTCATGAAAGAATTCCTACAGAAGAGAATAAGAACAGAGTAAACTTGTTCCTCACCTCAAGCTAACGCTCATGGCTCAGGAAGCCAACAATTTTCAGACTAGGGACCTGGATATAGTTTCTATGCATTTAATTACTCTCAGTGCATTTCTCTCTCATTAACTTTTCCAGACTTCCCTGTATCAATTTAAAATTTTACCTCCACAGCAATCTGTAGCAAGAACAGCCACATTCTTTCACGTGTTTCAAACTTGCCACCTACCAGTTTCACCTGGTGAACCCTAGTGCTGGCATTGGAAGAAACAGTGAGCACTTATCCCACTCCATGTCAGTCAAGATTTTATAGACTGTTATCATATTCTGCTGCAGCTGTCTCTTTTCTAGACTGAAGAGACTTCTCCAAATTCTTTCAAATTGATTCACAAAGTGCTAGTGTCATGGAGAGAAGACAAGATGCCATTCTATTTCACCACCTGACAAAACAAAACAAAACTAACTAAAAATTAAATGTTTCTGGATAACATAAGCACAACTGTCTACTAGAAAAACAGATAAATTGGCAGACTGTGATGGGAAAATGAACTTTATATACCTCCTAGACAGCTGACTAGAAACCAGCTTGTATTAGGCAAAAGCATTAGGCATGTTACCTTAATACATACTTGATGACCTATTTTCCAATGAGCTTTATGGTCCCCATAAAGTTACTATAGTGACTGCCCACTTTGGCAAGAAGATTCCCAAAGAGGATTCCCAAATGCCAGACAATTAATGAAGCTCTCAGCCAGTGATCAGGCAATGATATGCAGGGATAGTGTTTGGCTAGTCTAACATGACGGTATGAAGCACTTTGAAATTTCTGGACACGCAAGACAAAGCCAGCTTTTAATAGTTGATGTATGCTTTTTTTTATGCTTCCTAATACAAATGAGGTATAGATGTGTGTATATACATGCCTACACAAACACAAGTATATCTTCCTGCAGAAAGTAGTTCTTGTTGAATTGAAAGTTTGCTTTAAGTGTCTCATTTGTGATTTGAATTTGCTATTTAAAACTTTAAACTGACTTCACCACAGGACTAGAGGTTCTTTGCTTCCTCCCACCACCATCAAAACAGAAAAATATTTGCAAGAAACTGAGAATGGGAATGCCTTTAGAAAATGTAAATACACTGTAGGTGGAGTCATCTACTAGTATGGCAACCGACATGCCTGAGAGGAAAAAAAGCACCTAATGTGAAATGTAATAAATGTTTGCCTACAAAAACTGTATGAATATCTGATATTTGATGCTATTCCTTTTAAAACTATCCCCAACATACTACATATTTGGGCATGCTAAAGGTTCTCTGAGAGGTTTTTTTAGAGTTTCCTTTAGTGTTCCTGATAGCAAATCTCACTGGAGAGAGAGATCTGCAATATCTGTTCGGTCATTGCTAAAGTACAGAAGACAAAGGTATTGTGGGGTACTGGTGGATGAAAAGCTGAACATAACCCAGCAATGTGTGCTCGCAGCCCAGATATCTAGCTGTATCCTGGGCTGCATCCAAAGAAGTGTGGCCAGCAGGTCAAGGGAGGTGACTCTGCCCCTCTGCTGCACTCTCATGAGACCACACCTGGAGTGCTGCATCCAGCTCTGGGGCCCCCAACATAAGAAGGACAGGGACCTGTTGGAGCAGGTCCAGGGGAGCGCCACAAAGATGGTCAGAAGGATGGAACAGCTCTTATATGAGGAAACACTGAAAGAGTTGGGGTTGTTCACCCTGGAGAAGAGAAGGCTGTGGGGAGACCTTATTGCAGCCTTTCAATACTTAGAGGGGGCTTATAAGAAAGATGGGGACAGACTTTTTAGTAAGGCCTGTTGCAATAGGACAAGGGGTAATGATTTTAATCTTAAAGAGGGTAGATTCAGACTAGATATAAGGAAGAAATTTTTTACGATGAGTGTGCTGAAACACTGGAACAGGTTGCCCAGAGAGGTGGTAGATGCCCCATCCCTGGAAACATTCAGGGTCAGGTTGGATGGAGCTCTGAGCAGCCTGATCTAGTTGAAGATGTCCCTGCTCCTTGCAGGGGTGTTGGACTAGATGAGCTTTAGAGGTCCCTTCCAACCCAAACTATTCAATTATTCTGTCACTGTTGAATGCAGTGTTGTAAATGGCACTGAAATAGAAGGATTCATCCAATCCAAATCCCAAACTACATGTTACGGACAAAGCTAACCTGGCCCGTCTTCCTATACACTTCCATTTTCAATTCTCTAATGATTTTTATTTTCTAGCAATACTCGCTGAAGTATAATATAACAGACAGGGTTATGAGCCTATCATAAGTGCACTGAGTAGCTGAGAAGTACACTACTCTTGCAAGGAATTTTTCTTTTAAAATTGTTAATTCCCAGTGCCAAGTCATTCCTAATAAAGCCTTTGGGAAGCCTGTGTTTTCATTCTGAATAACAAAAACATACATTCCCAAAGCTCAGAAGGAATGGCCAAGTTAAAGAAAGAACTAGTTAAGTAACTCTCATCCCTATCACAAATTGTGTGCTGCAAGTTTGCATCTGCAAAGGTGGATACTCCCTTCTTTCCCACTATCTAGTGGGAAAGATCTCTGTAGAATCTGCAGAGCTTGGAATTACTATGTTACTATGAACTTCTTGGTGTCTTTAAATACAATAATAAAAATAAAAGGATGCCTATGTACTTTGTGATCATAACCGAACAAATGATGAATATTGTTCTCCAAATAGGACCTTAGGGGCCAAATTCAGCTCAGCTCTAAGTGCATTTAAGTGTATGGAGTAATTCCAAGAATAAATTTGTCCTGCTATCCAGAAAAGTACTTGCTTTATTGAATTAGTAGAATCGAGTGCACTCATCCTGTCCACAGATGCATTTGTCAGTAGTTATCATGGGCCATAAGCAAAATCTTTTATTAACACATTTACTGAAATGCAGTTTTTCACTTTCAGAATCACTAGCCACGACTTTAAGAGTACTAGATCCTACTGAAAAAAACAAAGGCTCAGTTTTAATTTCAACTTCAAAAAGGTGATACACATGCAGGGTTAAAGAGATGGATCTTAGAACATGCTAAAATTTAAGAAAATCTCACTAAAAATGCTCATTTCATCAAAGCCCTCTCCTTATTTCAGCATAATAAAAAGCAAAAGTTTCCCTGCTGGATCTATGTAAAATTCTCTGTGCCACAGTGCCAAGTGGTGGCCAGGCACTAAAGCAGAATTAACCAATTAGCAAAGTGTTCCATCTGGTACAGCCTGGACTTGCTGCGTCTCCACACCTCATGTTACCATGACGGAAACTTCTAAAGGGACATCTTTAGCAAGAAGCATCTCACTCTCTGAAACATCTTTCTTTTAATCTTTTCTACACACAAAACCAAACATGGTCACTTCAGGGGGAGCTAGAGCATTCAGAGTTGGCCCATTCTCACAATGAAAGGGTTTTTTATGTAGGCTTTGCTGTAAGTCAATTCACAGATTCTTCAGTTATGAGAAGAAGAATACAGACATGTATCCCTTTGACAAATGCAGTGGGTCAAGACAAATGGTTTTAAATTTCTGAAGAAAATAGAAACTAACAGACTTTAACATAAATACATCCAATTTCACATGGTCAAGATTTCAGTAATTAATTTATCGCAAAAAAAAAATTAGAAGATTCCAGCCTAACAACTCCAGATAATAAACTCTTTTTCTCAGAAGACAGCAGAAGCACAAGCTTCCTGCAGTGCCACTTTTGCACTGCTGTCAACTTAGAAAGGTATCTTTATTACTGAAAAAGTAGATTCCATATTTACACTGGCTTTTGTCATTGCTCAGATTGCTAATCTGCATATTAATTATTAGATGCAAGCCAGTAACATGAACAAAAACCACACAGCAAACTGGACTGCCAGCCAAACAGCAATCTGTTAGCAAGATTTCACAATCATTCCGACTCATGCAGAATCTGAAATGAAGACCTGGAGATTAAAAACTTCAATGCCTCACCTCTTAAACCACCTATCTCCCTCACAATTTGCATAATCTGAAACAGAACTCAGTCAAATGAAGCATTCATGTCTCTCTGCTGAAAGAACAAACCTATAAATCAAAGTCTCTTCACTGTGTCTGCAATTTGCAACATTTCAGTAGTCTCTTCCACCTCTAAGGATATGATATTTAAGCCTTGCACACAGTTTGTTCTGTGGTGCTAGACAAGATCACTGCAATGCAGCTGATATGAGGCATGGGAATGTGCTTAGTCTAAAGGAACTATGCATAAAAGACAGCACATCACTCCTCGCACTCCACATGTACTCTGGCAAACTGGGAGAGTTAATTCTCCGTTCTTTAAGTAAGGCCAGAAACACAACCCAGGCTAATTTGTCAATCTTGTATCTATTTCTTTTCTTATTGTCATCATCATACAATCTATTTTTCAACAATAAATAAGCATGGACTGAGTGTAGCAAAGCTTCTGCTACTACTATAACTATCAGTAACTTTTTTTTAGGTAGATTACCATTAAGGAAAATTAAATGACAGTGAAATTCCTAAGAGCAACTTGCTCAGTGGTGACAAGAAACTGAATTATTTTCATTACTGTATATTAAAATATATAGCAAAATGTTATTTATTAGCATAAAACTCAAATTTAAATATAAGATTCTCAGGCACAAGTAGATTCGGTATTTGAATCAACTAAGTACAAAAAGAGAAACTGTGTTTTCTTTCTATGACAGAACAGCATTTCTACCATGTTAAGTTTGTTCATCTTGCTCATAAAATTTAGTAACAAATATAACAATGACAAAGCCTTCCCTATTCAAAACCAGAAATCTTAGGAAATAACAAGTTTGCAATTTAGTGGCTATAAGCTGTTCACCAGAATTTATTTGTTTTCTGAAACTATGTAGTTTTGTATATGTACATGCCTGTGAATGACACACATTAAATTTAGGAGGTTGGAAGAGCTATTTCCCTGGTTTTAGGTTTTTTTAGAATAACTTTCGGGGGGGGGAGGGGGGGGGGAGTGAAATTGGGAAATTCATCCAATACCTTCATCTTGAAAAATACTTTGGTGGTTTGGAAGGTTTATGAGATGTCTAGAAACAGAGATGTCTTTTCTCCAAAAAACATAAAGATTATAGCACTTTGCTGGGTCATAGGAAGCTCAACATCCTCCTCCATCTTCTCAGGACACATACACACACACAAATCAGATCCACCTTTTGATCTGGATCTTCCATTTCCCGGGTTTGTATCTCATCACTGAGACCCAGTATGTTGAGGGCTGGGCTTGTCTCTCAAAAAAATCATTGAGAAAAAGGAATAAAGGTTTGGACAATCATCTTGAAAGTGGAACATGAATTTTCCTGCAGAACCTTACATTTTCTCTAAACTTATTTCTTAATCTTAGCATAATCTAGACAAAAACAAGGATGTCATTTCAGAGGACACATGCAAGACATCAACACTATAAACTTGAATTATACTTACTCTTTCTAAAAGCTTTAGTGTTTTCTGATACATTCTGTTAATTTTAGTTCATTTTTTGTTTGTTCCCTCTCAACAATTCTGGAGGAGCAAGGAAAGTAAAAAATATAATAGCTGAAAATAAAGCTTAGATTTCAGTGCAAATTGCCAGATTCACAACATAGATGCAATCCAAAGAAAGAGAAAGAGTTGGTATTACATGTGCAGTGATTTGCCAGATGAACTTATAGTAACTAATGATAAAAGAAAAAGAGTTGTGGGGAAAAAGAATAGATTTAAATCAAAGCCAAAAAGTAGGTCAGCTACTACTTTAGGTATGAAAGTGTGTAAAATGACAACAGATCCACTGCTGTGTGCAGAGAGCAGGCGCTCTCTATCTGAAAGTAGGGCTCTCTCTGGACGGGCACTGCTGGTCACTTTGCCTCTAGGGAAGAGACTGGTGTTTGGAGTCCGAGCAGAAAAGCAGCACTACCACCAGAGCTTACCTCTTTTCCAGGACAACAACATATACAAAGAGTAGATGCCTGTTCCAATCAGGAGAAGAATTATACACCAAACCACATTAAAACCCATCTTTTATTGAAGATGCAACATTGATCTCTTTTTCTTTTTTAAAAAAAAAGCAATGTTCATAAAATGAGATGAGGGACAGATGAAGAGTAACAACCCATGAAACTGCTGGCAGCTGACACACAGAAAGAACTTCACTGCTATGTGAAAAATTTGTTTGTTGGTAAGATTTCACCATTCAGCTAGCAAGTCTGATTTTTTGCCATGAACATGGGAAAATAGCACCCCTGAGCAATCCTGAAGGAATGGGGAATTCTCTCTACTGAGGAAAAGCTATTGTTAGTTTTCGTTTTTAAAGCCGTGTGACAGTGCATAAATTTGCATTTTTCTGGTGTGCATACAATGCTTCATTTTATAAGATACCAATGACACACTTGAGGGAAGGGGAAAAAAAAGGCATAGCATTGTTATGAAACAATAAAATACTGTTAAAAAAAAAACAAACAAAAACCAAACAAACAAGTAAAAACCCCACATGCCCAAGAATTTTCTTCCTATCAAGCTACACTAAAACCTTTTCAAGGGTGCCTGGAAAAATGACAGCCAAAGACTTTTATTTATGTTCAATCAGCTTGAATATACTATCAACATTCAAAAGGCAAATTCTTTGTTAGATACATTTGATAGATTTAAAGTGCTGAAAATATCTCAAATAATTTTTAAAAGGACTTTGATGACCTTACTCTGAGTTGCATATTGCTCTACAAATAGTTCCTTCGACAAGTTAGACTGCGCTTCCATCACAGAGACATTTATCCCTTACCTGAAGGCACACAGGGAAACATAGTTGTCAATAAAAAGTGAATATGGAGGGCAGACATATGACCATCTGGAGGTAAATTGGGACTACCTGGTCATAATCCTTACAACAAAAACATATCCTCTAAGACACTGTCAAAACAATAGTACTTTGTAAATATACAGAGACTGCAGCAACGCAAATCATATTTGGCAGCGTTGCCCCAAGGTTTGTTCACCAACACTGCTATGCCTCTGAACAAGCCTTGACATAACCCTGAAGTTTCAGCCATACTAAGGAGTATTCAAAGAAAAAATGAAAGCGTAAGTCAATTGTGAAAAGCTGCTTTGAAAACACACTTGCCTAATACACCGGTGCTCAGAAAACAAACCAGGCAAAAAAAGAGATGAGGAGAGGGAACTGACCAAAACTGAAAGCTTTTTGCTAAGGCAAAGCTAATTTAACTGAATCAGAATATTTTACAAGAAAATAGCAATGCCACCGAAACTTTCAGTGGAAGAATACTCATCAGCCTCCACCTATCTCGCTTGGCCCTCCAGGGTGCCAGTACATCTAAACCACCTCTGCAAAATTTGAGACCACACTCCAAAAACTTGACACCTGATAAAATTCTCCCCAAAATCAATAGGGAAGGGGACGAAGGAAGGCAATATTGTTTGTATACTCCATTTTCTGCCCCTTGTATGCCCCTATTTTAGTTTTGCAGAGAAAAGGGGTTCAAAAAGGAAGGGAGAACAGAACTTAATGCCCTGTATAGCTCTAATTTTTTCCTCCCAGCAACTCACAAAACTGCAAATATTCTAACTTTTTGGATGAATATAGCTTTTTTAGACTTGGCATCTAAATAATGAATACATTGTTAGAACAATTACTATTTATGGCTGTATACACTTACTAGGTTTAGAAAAAGCCCTGGAAGATCACTGAATACATGCTCCTTCTTGAATAATTCTGTAATTTCCAGAATATCCAATAAGGCCCCATTAAACTGAAGCCCTTTATGAAATAAAAAATAATAATTTGAAAACAAATGAAGGTCTTAAAGGTTATATTGTATCCTAAGGAAGACATTCATGTGCACAGCCACAGCTCCTAGGAGAATCAAACTCAAATTCCCACTTTTCTTATTTGGAAGAGGAACATAAATACAAGAAACAACTGAGCATAATAAGCTTAAGAAATAAGCAAATAATGTGAATGCAGGAATGGAGTTAATTTCTACAGCCACATTTCATTAAACTTACAAGTACTACAAATTGCTTATGTAACAAACTCTTTGGGTAACTAGGAAGACTCAATAGGGTGGGGTTGGGGGGGATACAGGGGGACGGGTGTTTGCTTTTTTCCATTACACTAACCCGCTTATTATGATTTTGTTCATAGATATTTTTAATTTACTGAAGTACTTTGGCAAAACAGTTTGAAATACAGTGTCTTTCCATCAACTTCAATTGCTTTTGGAATAATCTCTGTGCAAGTAGTATTTGAACTACGATGGCATACAAATATTCCATGGAGAACCAGAACTAACCTTGTTGGGCTTTATATTCAGCACGAAGCATAGACTTATTCAATATCTCTGACCATGACAGATTTCAACCCAGCATCCTGCCTTTCCCTCATGAATGAATCTCCAACTTAAATCCCTGAGGTCTGTACTCACCTAAATAGCTCCAGCTGGCAATACTTACTTTACAGATTCAAAAAGAAAATTCTCCTGTTGCTCTGTGAGCCAGGATAAATGTTACACATCCAAACTTTACTACACAGCTGCATATGCCCATGAGTTGCTGGATTTCTCCTTACAATCCTACAAGCAACCCTAAATTATGAAATCAATCTCTGTCTTCACAAATCAAGTATGTAACAACAGCATCTTAGCAGTACAGATTTAAACATGAAAAAGTATCTTTTGACAAGATCCAAGATGAAAATACACATGAAAATATAAAAATGTAATTCCTGCATTTTAAAGCTTGTAGTGCATTGTCAAAAGTTAGATGCTCACCTAGAACTCAAATTATCAAAATCCTCACACATAAGAGAAACCCTAATATGTGGAAGTCTTATTTAAAAATCTCAGAGCCCTCTACTAGAATGACCACCAAGAAAGAAATTAACAACAGATAACTAAGTATTAGATCCATGTAATTACACTTTTAAGACCTATTATAGGTGTTGCTATGTCAGATAGCTGCCCTCACTCACAGGGAAGAAAAGGTCACATTCCTGTCTTCTAATTTATTAACACTATACAAATAAATATTTGAAAAGAGCATGAATATTTGATTGCCTATGCAACACTGGTGCCTTGGGCTTTTTACTACTGAATATATTAGGTCTGAACTTTCAAAATCATATGAAGAGAGGAGGTGAAATCACAAATGGCTTGGGAATATACAAAGACAGAGGAGAGAAAACTAGACAGCAAGGGACCTTAAAGCAAAAGAAAATCCTTCATTTTTGGCAGTTGATGTATATTACATGCATTAGAATGCAACAGTACCAAAAAACACTAGCTGAGGTTACAGTCACCTCATTTTAAGTACTGTTTATAGTAGGAAACAGTCCTAGCTCAGACAACTTAGTGTCTCAATAGGCAAAACAAATTATCTCCATTTATAGAACTGCATGTCAACCAGAGTCAGAAATAGCATTGCATTAGCACAGAGCTCACAAAAGCAAGGGAGAGTCACAGCCTGTGTTAAACACATGGTATATATTAAATGGCTTATAATAATTAGTGGTTAGGATTTCTTTTAAATAAATAAAATAAAAATGCACCATATAATGAAACACCTCTTCAATAAAGGAAACACACCAGAGAATCTGGTCAGCTCTCCAGAGTTTACTGCATGCTAACAGCGTACCTGCATATTGGTACATGGCTTTTAGCAATATCACATTGGTATTATTTGTAATACAACAAAAAGGTAATTATAACATGGACCAGTATCTCCCCCAGACTTTGAAAGGAATCTCTTTCCATTCTACGGCAGGTGAATGAACTTTTTCCAAATAAAGGTTGTAGTTTCTTTTGCTTGTTTTTTTGAGGCAGAAGAAGGGGACCAGGAGAAGGGGAAAACAGAAAAGAGGATGAAGTTATTTTAGAACAGGAATTAGGCTTCTCAAGCCCTCAGTCTATTGCATCTTATCTGTATTCTGTACTACATTTTAAGAACTAAATTATAAAACATTAGTATTCACACATGGCATGGCATTTATTGCAAGCTAAACTATTTCTTTAAAACAAGATAATTAAAAGGAGTTGTGGTAAGCATGAAATGCTTATGAAATCTTTCTCTAAATGTTCATAGAGCTCCCCCTTGGACACAAGCTCATGACTGACAAAGAAAGTACCCTGCCTATGCAAAGAACTAAACCAATTTTGTAATTTTCTGACATCAGAGGCTATTCAATTAAAGAGACTCATTATTAGCATTTACCCTTTTGAAGTTATTTCTCATTTTTTTTGAATGCTCCAAAAGACAGAACAGTAGACTAGCCAGAGGTGAGGCTTTCAATAAACTACAAGTCTCTTCAAAACCAGACCAGTAGAGTTTCACTGTACAACTACATGGACTCATTTAGTATCTTAGTTGGTGTAGTGAGATGCCGAGGACTTTTCACTCCCTAGGGAACAAATCCACACTCTGAAATGACTGAATGAAGGGACAGCATTTCACAATACCATCACCTGATGGGACACCATTCACAGTTTCTGCTGAAGACTTGGTCTCATGCAGAATAGCTGCCAGCATTGCAGGCAAGCCTGAGACATGCAAGCAAAATTTTGAGGGGAAGCTTGCATGGAGTATCACGTGAAATCGCCCATAAGCAACTGACTTTAGCCAAATGGCTGGTACCTTATCAACAAATTCACTGATGGGTTTTTGAAGAAAAGGAAGCAGTTATCAGACTACCCAATGGTTAGAGGGACATAACCTTTCCTTTAGGGATGCATCGTTATGAAGGTGTGTTACAAGAAGCTCATCAGGGGAGAAATCTAACCATAACCCCGGAGCTTTTCAGAAATCACAGAACAAGCATTTATAGGCCCAACACTGCAAAAAAAATACTGTGTGTGTTCTCTTTCAGTAATTGTCATGACCAATGGCCCAAGTGGCCCAATTTGAACCACAAGGAATTCAGACACTGTTGCATTATAGAAACAAAATTTTGGCATTTTACTTCTTCTGAAACAACTCAACTAGTTTCATGTAGTACTGAATTCCCAACATAAAGGGAAAAATAGTGTTCCACTGTAACTGGTTAAGGACGACCATCAGCAAAGCATAGTTCTTGGGAGACAGACCTTCAAATACTGAAGTCAGCAACACAATGTTTAGAGATAATGTTTTGATCATGCAATGTCTCACTTTAAAAGCTATTTATGCAGCTGACTTCTAAACAAATTTTCTTGTATAAAATACAACATGTGGTAGTCCACTGCCTGAGAACTATCACTACAGGAAACAGTTTAGTTTTAAACTTTTAAACATTCTTGAAGTACAAAGCACCAATACATTTATTTCTTCACTGTAAAACTCTGGATGATTAGGTAACTTGTAGCACACACTGGGTGACAAACAGTATCTTTCAAGTCTCATGACATGGAGAGAGTGAGGAGGAGCACATACTCTACTTACTTATGGCAATGCAGTCCAAAATATTCCATGGTTGCCCCTACTGATCTCAAACACAAATGAATCTGAGCAAGAAGGGTGATGGCATATGCCTGTGGCACTTGAGAGCACCAAGCTCCCCATGCATAATAAACCTGCCTAATAACATACTCAGGAATTCTTCCTTGATAAAAAAAAGCAATGGAGCTATTCAAGCATGAGCCCAAATATCGACATGAGGTCCTAAAAATACTCCTGAATGGTCAATAATATTGCAGATTGCTAACACGTTTAAATAGTCATTAATGGCATTAGTCCATTAACCAGAAGAAATCAATAACAACATGAGAACTTAAATAGCATTTAACATACAGAGGGAGGACCAAGCCAGCCTGAAAAGGGTAAAGGAAATCTGAGGACTCCAGATAACATCAGTTGAGAGTTACCTCAGAGTTATCAAAAAATTCAGCAGTGAATGAAAACATTTGTGATAGGGCAGTATATGCTGAAGTGTATCAAGAGATTATTTTTGAGCTTTCACTTATTACTTATATGAAGGTAACTTTCACTTTGTTTTCCTGGAAGAATCTTTGATCAATAAGAACTGATGCACTCTCCTCCAAAACCTTGAATAACCCATGAGAGGTATGGGCAAAAATATAACCCCACATTCTCCAAAGCTCAGCAACGGAGACTTTTATTTATTACATTAATCAAGATATTCCAAAAGTAAGCAGACACTCAATTAATAAGTAATTTAGAAGAGATCAATTTTGAGGAAGTAGAACACCAGAATTTTCTTCAGTGCTTTGCCCTCTGTCTGACATGAGGGAACTGTAAAGCATCAAGTTCGACTACCAGCCACCACAGACATGTTTATTAGATTAGATTTATCAAGTGCTTATCATCTTAAGTGAGTCACATCCTTATATAAAACTACATTAAAAAATGCAGCAGACTGAAAACATGTTTCAGAGTGGGCAATGTATTACAAAGCCAATGTAAGCCAATTCTTGTAACAAACTTGACAGTTGTGTCCTCTCTGATTTCAAAACAACAGAAGCAATGGGGCTGTTACCACCGCTGGAAGCCTATTCCACTATGCAAAACTCTCATGCTCTTTTTTTTATTTTGAATTTCACTTTGCTCAACTCTGTCTTCAAATGGCATTTATCTTTTCAAATGCTAATATGAAACAAGCTCTCAGACTATACATAGTAAACTTTTTCACAATGCTTTTTTCCCCCTAAACTTTCTTAAGTCATTCTAGATGATTTGAGGTTTTTCTACACCCTTTAAGAAATCCTTATTATTTACTATGAGAACATAGGATAATAAAAAATGGAAGCCTCTTGAGGAGAAAATCCATTAGGACCACTTAACCAAATCAACCCCTTTTGTTACCTCATCTGAGATTAAGAGCAGCATGCCTCACTCAGTACAATATTCACAGCCCAACCTCATAGCCTCGTGGACAACATTGAAAAAACTACCCAAGCAGAGGAGGAAGCTTTGGACACCATGCCCTGGCAGCAACATGAAGACTAGACTGAAATAAACTGTATCAAAACATGAAGTTGACAGCAGGTGGGCCCATTAAGATGAAACTCCTCTTTATTGCAACAGCGCAAAGTCAATGTTGGAAGGAAAACAAAAATAAAGATTAGAGTGTTACACATAAATCTAAAATGCAAGGAAGTGGAAAAGCAAAAGTTTCATGGATACTATTTTCTCTTACTATGAATATTGAATTATAGTAATCATCAGCTATGAAGTCACTTAATCAAATATTCTGCAATCTCATTTTTCATGCCTTAAGTTTATCAGAGCTTAATCATACTAAATTGTGTGAAACTTCATAGTAAATAACAACACATATAATTTTATATCCTTCCATTACCTGATATAAACAAAAAATGGCAATTTAGCTGTATGACAAAACAGTCTAGAAATAGTCATTGAGGGAGAGCTGATAAGAAGTTCTTGGAAAATATTAGTGTTTATAAATTGAATGGATATACGTGCTAGGGTTTTACAGAATGTAGAAAAGAAATTTCATGTGTTTGTGAATCCTGCTATTATTCTAAGTAATTAAAAAATATTATTTAAATAGAAAATGCAGAAAATTGTTGAGTAAATATTCAAAATATGACATAAAGGTAACCTGTACTGTCATTGTAGTAAAAATAACAGAACAAGTACTAATGCAAAGTTTCAGCTGAGAGTATAATGAAACTGAGATTGATAAGTAGCAGGTGGTCATAAAGACAGTACCATGCAATACCTGATATACGTTAAGATAAAAAGAATGCAAAGCATATGTATAATATGACAGCAATAACTTGATAAATTCTCTCCTAGAGTTTTGCTTTTTGTTAAAGGACCTTGTTCAGAAAGCATTTTGACTCTGAGCTTAGTTACCCATTTAGATAAATACCTTCTTAAGAGAGGGGGACTTTTCTTACTTGTGTTCAAATTTGATGAAAAACATTCATGAAAAACATATTCAAATATGTTACAAAAATTAACTAGTAAGGAGAAAAGCATGTGGGATAATAAAAGAACTTGGTTTAGATCTTGTCACTTAATATCTGATATAAGACTGGATGAAAAAAAGGTTAAGGACATTCACTGGTAAATGGGAATGTACAATAAACAGGAGTGAGGAAGGTAGGAAAATATTTTTTAAACAAACAGAGAGAAACGAAATAAATGCAAAAAAATGACAGCTGGGGAAAGAGAACAATCAATGAATCAGGGAAACAATTCCAAACTTGAGTAGCCCTGGAAAGGAGAAACTTGGAAAAAAAAGTTCTGCTAAGAGAGTCTAAGGATCATTGGGAAGAAACAAAGTGGTTCTGAGCTTGACAAGCACTATGATAGTAGAAAATGCCAATGGAAATTGGACCAAGCTGTCTGTCTAGGAATAGTTTTGGGTTAGTGACTTCGTTAAGTAGCTCTTCCCTGATAGAAGGATAAGCATTGGCACTGTTGCAGATATTTAAGCTATGAATTTTAAGTTAATATTGAGGGAAGAGCTGCAGTGACATTTTGCAGTCCAGAGCAAGGCAGAAATCTTCCAGTTTCAGCCATCCTCCTGCCAGGCCCATTGGAGTTGCATTAGCACCTCTCAGACACCCAGGCTCTGTACAAGAGAGAGGATTTGTGCCTTAATTGAATAGTTCCTAGATATTTTCAGTAGATATTTCAGATATAGATTTGACCAAGCAGATACTGAAGAAATTGAAAGACTTTCTTCCAGGAAGACATTGTAAAGATAGTATATTTGAACTACAAAACTGAACACATTTTATCCTTATTTGCACTTTAAATACCTTTCAAGGCAGGAAAAAAGGTGCTTTGATTCTTGCACAGTATTGTTAAAATATTTTTTGAAAAAGCTCGGTTTTCTGTTAATGTGAGAAAGGTCTTTGGCAAGACTTTCTTCCCTCCACACCCCAGATTTTCTTCCCTGATAATGTCACGGACTGTTCCCTCATATGAATAAGTGTCATTGCACTGGCTGATACTTCTTACAGTGTGTAAGTTTTGAAACTTAAGACAGTGAAGATTGCAGTGTAATAGAGATTGTGCTTTCTGTGAAGATGGTAGGCAATAAAATCCTTTGCTAAGAAAGACAACTAGAAATTCAGCTTAGTGCAATTTGATTGGAAGGAGAAGCACTTCATCTTTCTGTGCAAATTAATGGCTTAACTGAACTGTGTTTAGTTCAGACATTAAGAGCATTGCATTAATCCTCTGAACAATTTAAAAGCCCTAAGCCCTCCAGAACTGACTTCTAAGAAAGCTACCAACAATATCGATCAATCAACAAAATATATACATGAAGAACACCGACGGCATTTGTGTCTTAAAATTTCATCTCAGAACTGGTTTCGATTTTGTAATGTCAATCTTACGCACACACAACAAGAAGTCATTCTTCTTTCCTTCCAATGAGTAAGGTTTGATTTCTTCAGGACAGGAATAAAACACAACCTCCCGGTCCTTGTGCCCTGCAGCACACCCAATGGGATTCATTCCAGCAATCATTATTTTATGCAGTTCGCCAGGCGTTTGTTTTGACTAAGCCTGGCCTGGAGAACTGCGCTGGGACAGGGAATGAATAGCAGGGAATGCTTTGCCTCAAGATCAGGTTCTAGGTGACTTGTCTAGATATGTAACACGCTGCAATATTATTTTCCCATCAGTACAATGAATGGCTACCCCGTCAAAAATAGGGAAAAAAAATTCCTTGAAAATATATATATGAGTAACTACATAGATGCTTCCAAGAAATGTTAATTCACCTACCAATACCTATTCGATCTTTATTAAGACATTCTAAAAAGCAAACATTTTCTCTATAAAGCACTGGTCCTGAGAAAGATGCAGTTCTCTTTCTCTTCTTCTTGTCCAAATATTGAAACTGAATTTTCTTCTAAACAATTGTTACTATTTTAAAATGTTTAATCACCCACTTAAAAAAAACCACTTTCTTCTAAGGGAAGAAAATTATTTAACATCTGAACTCTTCAGAGATTCCAAAAAAAGCAAAGAAACGTACTAAGTATAAATTAAAGAAGCAGCAAACAACTCTATCAAATTGGCAGCGTGTCCAAACTCACAGCATGTTATTAAATTAAGTCAGTGACATTTAAATGAGTGCACCTGTATGCATACAAAAATAATTTCCTAATTAATTAGCTCTGCAGTTCTTGATGCCCTAATAGGTCAAAAGTACATTAAATATATCTAAATGAACAGAAATCTTTTACAGGTGGCCCGAAAACCAGTGAATAGATCTTAACACTTCTGATTCCTGCACTAAGAGATAAGGTCAAATATTCACTTATCATATTTTTCCAGTGTAGGAAATATCATTGGAGGGAAGATGCTATATTATTATTGAGTGCAATTACACCGATGGCACTGCACAGACATATAAGATGGCATTGTCCTGGACAGAGGGAGCTGCACACAAGTGGAAATAGGTATAGCTATGTGTTTTGAATAGCTGCATACTGAGAAAGGAAGAGCGTGTCAGGAAAGAGCCCAGAGCTGGAAGAGAATGGGGGAGGGAGGCACTGGAATTGAGGAGGAATCTGAGAAGAGTTTGATAAACAAAGAGAGCTGCAGACATGGTGATAAAACCCTCAATTACTGAAAAAAACACTTAGCAGAAAGGATGCCAAATGTTAATCAAGCATCTGTACAGCCTTGCACTGTCGTTCTGTTAGAGTATCTCTGCAGAGCATGCACATCTATTTGACCAAAATATATTCTCCAAGTTCTATATTTACAAAATAGAATAACAAGTTAAAAATTATTGGATGATCCAGACCTATTTTAAAGACCAAAATCCCATTTTTATTTGAATTTAAAGGAGGGAATTCATGTTCAAACAAAACATCTATTTAATCATATTTCTATCTTTCTCCAAAACAAAACTCTTTCTTCAACTTTTATCACAATCTTCCACTGAAGAAGCAATAAACTGGAATACGAACTTTCCCTGAAAGTCCCTGTGAAAAGTCCTGTGTCTGCTTTTAATATTTCTTTGGTTTTATAAAGAGACAGTGACAACAAAAATATCTGGAATCAGAACAACCCTGCACCTAAATGAGGAATTATAAGTGAAAGTCTCTGATACCCTGACAACCTGTGTACTTCCAGGAGGCTTAGAAAAACAGCTGCAGCCAGGATAGCTAATTCTTAAGTATGAATACAGCTTAGAGGAGTGTCGTGCTTGTGTTGCTAAATCTTTCTGTAACTTCCAACAATTGTTTAATCTCTCTGTTGCGACAGATGACCTACACGAAGCTGCAGAAACTGCACACTTTATCTTCAGGAGGGAATTGAAAAAAATGGAAGAGCACAATATCTGAAGAACTGGTGAGTATCTCTCAACAGCAATAAATATACAACAACAGAGATCTAAGTGCAATTATTTTTGTGTTAATATTTTGTTTATTAGTTCTTTAGGTAGTTAAAGTACATGCACTTCTTTATTTAAAATCAGGTATGTTACCAAGTCAAATTCTTACAATACAGTTTTTGTCACTGGCCTAAGCCTATTTATTACACTTCTGCTGCTGTATCAAATCTAGACTGTTAGTTATTTGCAGGAACGGTGAGGGTTTTCAGAAGAGGGGAGGTGGTATTCTCAAGGGTAACTAAGAAATTTGATTGCCATTCAAATAACAGTAAAGGCACTGGCTAGATAACATACAAAGCCACTACTTATTTAAAAATGTACCACTTGGTCGCATTACATTAGGTGAGCTACATTTTTAGTTAAAGAAACCTTCTTTTCTGTACTTTTTTACTATAACCTTACTATACTCTACCCTAACTGCTTATTCTTTCATCCCAGGCCTAAGGTGAATGGTTCCAAAGACAGAGTGAGCCAATATTACCTAAATAACGTGACAAGTCTCAGATGCTGACTGGGTAAACATCAACCACTGTTGTACAGATTTCCCAAGCTGGGAAGGAAGCTAGAAAGTGATCTATATATTCATAGAAAAACTCAGTAAAAATCACAAGTTCTTCTCAGTTCAAGCTAATTCTATTGTATAGATTTTTGCTCCATGAGGACACAAAGGTCTCTTGAACTTGAAAGTAACCCACAAAAACTACAAATAAACACAAAGTCATAGAAAATTGATGGGCAGATGCCCTACAGGCAGATTCTGACAAGCCAGTCCTAACCAATTGTGCTATTGAACACTTTCAGGTGCTAACAGAAATAGGAAATAGAGTCTGGCACTGTTTTCCTTTCCAAAATATTTGCTACACAACACAAAAAATCAAAACAGAACTAGGGTAATCTGCAATCCATATGTTGACTGTTTACTGTGTACAGCTCTGGGACTTTTCAACTATTGTGAGCTGTGTTGTTCAGTATTCCTGAAATAAAGGAATTTGTTCAGCATTTGACATTCTGATACTTCCTTTCACACTGCAAACTCATCTGCTTGTACTGCTTTATTAAGATTTTCTCTCTGCGACTTTCCATGTATCAACCGTATGAAGGAGGGTCAAGTGTGACAAAAGGAATCAGATGAATGCTTCCAAAGATTAGTTTGGTTGGGATGAACATAATATAGATTTCATTTTATGTTACATCATATCAAGGTTGACTGCATGGTTTCTTCTTTCAGAATAAATAAATCAAAATTAGGGCAACAAAGCATTTCAAAATTCTCACCATCAAACCACATATTAATCAGACCAAATAAAGAAATGTAACTGAACAACCTAAAACCAGTAGTTTCAAGGCAATGCATGGAACTGCAATTTCTGCAAATTATTTGCCTTTCCATTGAAAAATAGCACTAGTCAGTAAAAAGATGGAGAAATAGCCAGACTGCTACGTAATTCTCTATGAAAAGATGAACTGACAGCATTAGTAAAAGACTTGTATAACACACTATTGATAATCTGATTTCTAACATCCTTTTAAAAACCTGAAAAATAGCCACTAAACAGATTAGATTTTAATGAAGATTATTAGCCTTGACAGAACAATTACTTCATTCTATTCTTTTCCTTTCTCTGTGGATTTTTAGCAAAAAGTGACACTGAAATAAAACCAACTGCATATAAACCCATGTTGCAAAATAACTGAGGAATAGGCTTGTAACTCTTCAAAACTCTTGTCTCTCAGGCCAGAGGGGAAATTATAACAGCAGAGAATTTAACAAGTTCAGTTTTCTTAGCTGAATGTAAGATTTTTCTCCATAGCACAAGAATTAGCCAGCATCTATACTAACCTGTGGACAATACAAGGGCACCAGCACCTCAAAATGCTTTCACACCACTGACACGTAAAGACTAGCAATCACACCGCTAGTCCCTGGTTATCAGCCAGTTCTGAGATGCAGATAAACTATTTAATTACAGCAATTTAAGGACAGGAAATGACGAGGCCTATCATAATCATTAAAACAAAACTCAGATAATTGTATTCTAACTCATTCCTTATAATGAAAACACTGAAAGATGATGAAACAGCCTTGCAAATGGGGAAATTGCACTAAAAGTAAGTGGCAACCACCAGTGCTCTCACTATGTGTTACAAGATTTTTTAATACCATAAAGTAGCTGTAGTATCTATTTTCTTTACTACCCAGAAAAGAGCACTGCCAGAGAAAAGTTAAAGAACTGGAACAATACAAGTCCACGTAATGGTGCATAATCATTAGACTCCCCTCCAGGACAAAGGTATGTCCCTAAAGGTCTCCCATCCCAGAACAGAACTGGCCCAGCACAGCATCACTGGGCAAAACTACTGTGCTTAATGACTAAGAGAGCGAGAGAGTTAGAAAGTATAACCTAACAAACAATGTGTTGTCGAAGGCACATCACCTGTTACATTTGCCTGAGTATTTATTGATTCACTTAAAACTAAATTCCTCATTTTTTGGAAGAACTTAGCGATTCTGCAGTTGTGGCAGATACCATACAGCACAATTATACTAAAACCAACTTCTAGTAATGCATCCCTCATGAGTGAACCACAGAATAGCAGTCCTGTCAGTCTTTGCAACTATAATCCCCACATCGTTATTTTCTAAGTTATGTAAATGTACATCAAAAAGCAGTCAATATAAAAATTTTAATGTCATGCCATGGAGAGCTTTCATGTTAACTGCAAAGATAGGCAGTGTCTTGTGGAGCAAAATATCTTTGTTACAGCATTTTTCCACCACCACAGTTCAGAGCTTAAGGCTACTCGAGATGGCAGGAGAGGTATGGAGGAGAAAGAAAACTGGAAGGAGTGCATTTCACAGTCATTTTGTTTACAGGACTCCCATCTTCTCTGCTGTATTGGTTTTACGTGGCAAGGTTTTGGTAGCGGGGGGGGGGTTACAGGGGTGGCTTCTGTAAGAAGCTGCTGGAAGCTTCCCCTGTGTTCGAGAGAGAACGAGCCCATACCAGTCGGCTCTAAGACGGACCCGCCACCGGCCAAGGCCGAGCCAATCAGTGATAGTGGTAACGCCTCTGTGATAACATTTTTAAGAAGGAAAAAAAAGTTGGGAGAGTGGGAAACAGCCGCCGGAGAGAGGAGTGAGAACATGTAAGAGAAACAAGCCTGCGGACACCAAGGTCAGTGCAGAAGGAGGGGGAGGAGATGCTCCAGGTGCCGGAGCGAAGATTCCCCTGCAGCCCGTGGTGAAGACCCTGGTGAGGCAGGCTGTGTCCCTGCAGCCCAGGGAGGTCCACGGTGGAGCAGATCTCCACCTGCAGCCCGGGGAGGACCCCACGCTGGAGCAGGTTCCTGGCAGGACCTGCGGATCTGTGGAGAGAGGAGCCCGTGGAGCAGGTTTTCTGGCAGGACTTGTGACCCCACGGGGGACCCACGCTGGAGCAGTGTGCTCCTGAAGGACTGCACACCGTGGAAAGGACCCATGCTGGAGCAGTTCGTGAAGAACTGCAGCCCGTGGGAATGGCCCACGTTGGAGAAGTTCGTGGAGGACTGTCTCCTGTGGGTGGGACCCCACGCTGGAGCGGGGGAAGAGTGTGATGAGCCCTCACCCTGAGGAGGTGAAGCGGCAGAAAATAACATGTGATGACCGTAAACCCCATCCCTGTCCCCCTTGTGCTGCTGGGGGGGCTTGGTGGAGAAATCCGGGAGTGAAGTTGTGCCCAGGAAGAAGGGAGGGGTGGTGGGAAGGTGTTCTGAGATTTCGTTTTATTCTCATTACCTTACTCTGGCTGATTTGTAATAAATTGAGCTAATTTTCCCTAAGCTGAGTCTGTTTTGCCCGTGACGGTAATTAGTGAATGATCTCTCCTGTCCTTATCTCGACCCGCAAGTTTTTGTTATATTTTTCTCTCCCCTG
This sequence comes from Buteo buteo, assembly GCF_964188355.1. Classification (NCBI taxonomy): domain Eukaryota; kingdom Metazoa; phylum Chordata; class Aves; order Accipitriformes; family Accipitridae; genus Buteo; species Buteo buteo. The sequence goes on from NC_134174.1 coordinate 37,407,399, forward strand.
TCCAGCTGAGGATGGGGGAGTGATAGAACGGCTTTGGTGGGCACCTGGCGTTTAGCCAGGGTCAACCCATCACATCTGCAAATACAATTTTAAGTGTTAAACTAATCCCTGTAATTTAAGCCAAAGACAAGCAGCTGAGAAAGGTGAAAGAGGTGTGCTATCCTTGGTATTGTTTAGCTCTTCAGTTATTTTATAGAAAAATATGGCTATTCTCTTTGGAGACAATTACCGCCAAGCAAGATTTCAAGCGCCAAAGAGAATAAAAGGAAGAAATTTTGTTGCTTCGATACAAATACTTCTCAAATTAGTAGTTGTAGATACATTTATTCAAGATTCTACTATGACTTCTGATGTTTTGGGTCCCAAATACATGTACATCTTTGAGAGCTTCTAACTACAAGGAAAACTTAACAGACGATGGAAGAAGTAATCCTCTCTGAAAACAGATTAAAAGGCGGCCATAAAGTATGCTGCCACTCAACCCCTGCATCTCTCATAAACATTAAATTACTTTTCAGAGCATAACTATGTTCCTTGACTTCACCAAAAGAAGCACACAAGAATGCAACTTACCCAGCTGTAACTGAACTTTCCTTCTAATCAATAAAGCTGCAAACAGGCACTTTTGCTCATTTCTGGTGCTACAAGCTCACCTCCCACACACTGTTGCTACCCACAGGAGCTGCAACTAAGAGATCAACATCAGGTTGCTAATCATTTGGATCTACCAGCAAGCACAACTGTCCTGGTTTCACCTGGGATAGAGTTAATTGTCTTCATAGTAGCTGCTATAGTGCTATGTTTTGGGTTCAGTATGATAAGAATATCGATAACACACTGATGTTTTCAGTTGTTGCTAACTAATGTTTAGACTGAGTCAAGGATTTTTCAGCTTCTCATGCCCAGCCAGCAAGAAGGCTGGAGGGGCACAAGAAGTTGGGAGGGGACAGAGCCAGGGCAGCTGACCCAAACTGGCCAAAGGGGTATTCCATACCATGGGATGTCATGCCCAGTATATAAACTGGGAGAAGTTTGCCTGGGGGGATATCGCTGCTGGGGAACTAACTGGGCATCAGTTGGTGGGTGGTGAGCAGTTGCATTGTGCATCATTTGTACATTCCAATCCTTTTATTATTACTACTGTCATTTTGTTAGTGTTATCATTATTAGTTTCTTCCTTTCTGTTCTATTAAACCGTTCTTATTTCAACCCATAAGTTTTACTTCTTTTCCCGATTCTCTCCCCCATCCCACTGGGTGAGTGAGCAGCTGCGTGGTGCTTAGTTGCTGGCTGGGGTTAAACCATGACAACAACCAAAATATTTTTTCCTCCCTTACATTTCCCTTCCTCATCTACTTTCAAAACAATACCATGAAAGAGAAGCACCCTTTGCCAAAATGCAGACTCCTCTCATTGCTTTGTAGTTATCAAGCTGTGAGAAGCCACTCAGTGTCACAAGCAACACTATAACCTTGCTGGTCTTGCTAAATTCCCACTTTCATTTACAAGCTCGCAGGTGTTTTGTCACCATAAGATCACTAGAACTCTCCCTACAGTGCATAAAGAATGTAATGCATTTTGCTGGAAAAGGCTTAAAATACTTGGGTTTGTGTCAAACCTCCCAACTTCTTCTTTGATTATATGGGTTTACAGCACAAACTATATGATTTTGTCACTGTCACACAGCTGTTCTAATGATACAACAGAGCTGATGAGTGTGTTGGCACTTCAGCCTAGAGGTGACATACAGCTTACTGCCCACACAAGATGAGATAGAAAGTAATCACTGCAATATGCGATCAATACCCTGACTGAGGGGATATGAAAGTGAACATTTTGGAAAGAAAAGTACCCTCCTTTTTCCAAGATCTGGGAGACAGTTTGTTCCCTTACATTTGGCTAGGAAGTTCACGGCAAGGAGAGGCCTAAACCTGTATAAGAGCTTGTAACATTTTGCTATAAAATGGACTGATGTATTGCGAACGGTGATTTTTAGTTTAGTAAAACTATCCCCAGTAAAGCAGAGAGTTAGTCTCACCCTCTCTACTCCTGCATAGAAATAAGGAGGCTCATTCCAATGGTTTACAGACAGGGTTTGTTCTTCCCTTGACACTTGCATGTAATTCTCATTAATGGAAGTGGGAGTTTTGTGTGTGCACAAAGGGGAAAATTAGACCCATATAGCCATCATGTTGCGGTTTCTTAAGGGACTAACTACTAATCACTACCTTTCAGCAACATCCACTCCTTCCTATTAATTTCTTTTCAGCTTGTAAATCTCCAAAGGAAAGCAATGGTAAGCAGAGCGCTCCTCAGTGTATCAGCAGTGCTTTGACCTCTTTAGGAACATACACCATATCCTCTGCAGCTCATCCTTGAGTGCTTGCCCTGGAAGACTCTTAGTCGGTTCCTCTAGAGCACCTTGTTACATTAATTTGGAATTAAGTACTGCAGAACCAATTACAGAAAAGCATACAGAAAGTGAAGACACTCGCCCAACTGGCATACTTGCCTGAGAGCATCTATCTGTCTCTGAAAGTATGAACAAGTCAAAACAAAAAAAAAAACCCACAAACCTAACCTAGTAAACCTTCTCAATGCTGAAAATGTAACCACGATCATCTCATTTGGAAGATGTTACAGGCACTTGAGACATGACACAATGCAGTACAGGCATGCAGTACAAATTGAAAACTCCATTTGTATGTTGTTTTAAATGCAACATGTGAACTTAAATTTCAAGGGCATTCCTGACAGCAGTAAACTCTTTCATTTTACTTTAGTTTGTAGACTAATCATTAAACAAATTAAAATTGCCAAGTCTGAAAGATTTGTCCCACATGGATAAAATAGCAGAAAACTGGTATCAAAATCAGAAAAATAAATCTTTAACATTTCAGTACAGAAAAAGAACACAGTTGCTTACCAAACTTCTGAATTAAAAAAAAAAAATATAAATACACAAAGACACATCAGACAATGTATTAATAAAGATTTTAATTTTCTGCATTGCAAACCTAACTTGAAAATAAAACAATATCCAACCTTTGCAAAGCATAAAATTCATGGTCTCTGCACAGCCATGCCATCAAAAGATGCTGCTGAGCAGAAACTGTATGTCATATGCAAACAGTGATCTTGTCCCAGAAAAGTATCCCAGTACAAGGACAAATACAAAGACTTCAACAGATTTCCCAAAAATACCCAGTCAACAATAATAAAATGCAGGTAGAGACAAGTCACAAAGTAAAAATAGGATCGTAGGTGCAGCCAGTGTAACAAAGGAGAAATTGATACAACAAAACACTTTATAACAGAGTACAAAACAAGACAAATTTATTTCTCTCAGACTGTCAAAGATCATAATCTATTCAAGAAAGTGAAAGAAAAAAAAAGACAGTGATACAGCAGGAAGAGCAGCCCACTTTACAGGAACTTGTTACTACTAGTTATATATCAAGGGTTCAACAACCTTTAACCTCCTGAAGGACAGGTTTCTTTCTTCCATGCTTTAGCACTATTGCTATAAATTAGCATGGCAACACAACCTGATGGAAGAGGCAAGGAGAATGATAGTTTACCTACGGCAAATTCTCCAGCATTTTTTTCATCTGAGATTGCTGAGCTCTTAAAATCTGAAGGTTTTATGAGAGAACCAATTTCTAATTTCTAAACAGGAAGGTTAATTTTACTTATAGTTTATTATACAAATTTTTAAAAGTGACAGCAAAGAATTCTTGAGAGTATATTTTGGTTTTCTTAAAGAATATTAATAATTTATTTCTTTTCAAAATTGATCTTAATTAACTTTATTAAATTCCTAGAATTTCAAAAAGATGGGAATTTTTTCCTCTTTGTGTTTTTCTGGACCAACTGTATTTATCCATATATTTGATGTTCAGACACCACAGTAACAAATGTATATGGAATAAAGCAGACATAAAACTGTCATATGATAAATAGCCTAGAGGAAAAAAAGCTGAAGGATAGAGAAAGGATTTGAAGTGACAGGAGAAAGGCCTAGTAATAATGAATGTAAAAAATAGGGAATGGTTTGCACATTTCAAGACATGAATAGTAGATATCATATTTACTCACAACTTCTTTGACTAAATTATTTCATGACCTTGGGCAAAGAATGTCTTAATCCTCTGTGGCATATTTATTTCAGTATCTATAAAACAGATGTCATTCCTCCGCCTCTGTAAATATTGCTCTCACCTATGTATTAAAAGGAATGACCTAAGATTCTGACATGAAGGTAAGTCAGATTTGAGTCAACTTTATTCATTATGCCATACGCCATTTCTGGTTGCAGTTATTCTTCTGTTATTGTTTTACTACAAAACCTGCAATATACTATAAAACCAGCTGAAGCTCTATCTTTGTCTCCAAAGAAATGAAAAGTAAGTTCTACATCTTAACCACATTAATTCTGTCAGCAGTTATAGTCCAGCATATAGAAATTTCTGATTCTAAGAGACAACAAAAACATTCACTCCTATAAAACAGAAAAATGTCCTAGGATAAGACAAACTGATGGCGAACAATTTCAGAAATCAAAGAGACAAAAGCAAAGCCAACCCTATGCTGAGTTAATAAAAGCCTGTTTGTGCAGTTTATTCTTCATGTCAGAGTAACCTGTTTTAAAAGAACATAAAAACTTTGTTGTTTGTAAAATTAAACTAAAAAATTAGGTGCTTGATTTTCCTTTAGCCATAGCTCAAAGTTTACATTTCACCCTAAAGGGTCATGCCTTCTTTTATCAATTTTTAAATATGAGTTAGTATGATATCACCATTTCTTCTTCTACTACTGTACAACATTATCACTAGCCCATTTTATTGGCTGGTCATCCCAAATACAGAAAAGTTAAATATGTATGCTATGTAATTTTACAAATCTGCTATGATCTATTTATTTTCATGAAAGAATGTAAAGAAAAAGAGAGATAAAGGATATAGATTTCTTGTAGCTGGATGATGGCAGAATTAAAGGCAGAGAGGAAATAAAATTGTAGATCACCCACTGCTGACAGTAGTTAAGGAAACAAAATTATCTATTCATGTGTCAGGGATAATAGAGGGCAGGAAAAATAAACTAAACATCAAAAATCTGCAAAGGTGGCAATAATGGAAGGGACAAGACTGCATGCCATGCAGGCGTATTATACATTGCAACACAGGTCCTAAGCAGAGTCCCAGGTGGGGCGATACGCAATGCCCCATCACAGCATCCCTGGGACACAGCGACAGAGCAGCCACGGGCACCCAGGAACAACTAATCACAACTCCCGCTCTGCCTGGGAGGAAGCTTTCACTAACCTCCTCCTCACTCTCTAGTTTCCTTCTTTACAGTAACTGAAGGCTTCATCTCCACACTTCTGTTCAGCTCCGAGATTGCCATCTGGCATAGGCAATTTCTTCAGGCATCAGTCATCGCTGTCTTCCCATCCTCCTAATTACATCTTTTTCTAATCTGGGGTCTGTCTACAAATACGCCACTGTCTTCAGAGCAAAGCAGCTACACAGCACAGGGAAAGGCTCTCACCACACTATCTGATGGTCTATATTTTCACATACGTTAGAACAATCTAAGCCAGCCACTTTCACAGCCCCATAAGTCACACAGTGCCAGTAGCCCACTAGCAAAGCATATGGCCTATTCCTCAGGGCCGCTGTGACTGTCATCACTGCTCTCAAAGGTGTCCCGCTTACCCTCCACTGCCACTTCCAGGGTATTAGTGGGAAGCACAAGTGAGAAGCACAAGGGAGCAGAGGCCCCATGCTGCCCTGGAGGTGTCAGAGAAGACGTGACTGGCATGTCTCTTGCTCTACCTTTCTCTTCAACAGGGCCACAGCGCTCATAGAGCTGTGCCTCAGCCTGACAGAGCCAGCCAAGAAAGCCACCTTGGGGTCCCAGCCCCCCTGAGCTCCTGAGTCAGTAAGGACAGGGTATGTTACCTTTTAACTGAAATAAGATAAAGCCAATTAGCATCTGTCAGCAGGCTCTTACCTCTTGAGGAGTAAAAAGGCTCTGAGATCCTACTGACCTAACAAATACAGCCTTACTGGTTAATGTCCACCTTTCTTTCTCCTTTTTATCCCCTATTGTAATTTGAGCTACTTACTTACCAAGGGGACATACCCCAATTAGCAATCCTGGTCAAACCTGTGAAGTCAGTAACTCAAATTTACTGGAAAGTCCAATATAAAACTGTAAATGTGCAATGCATACATTTAGTAATCAGTTAGCAGGTAAGAGTTTGCACATGAACACAACACTTAACAGGCATTTGCAAAACCACTTTTTGCAGTCTAAGCATGTATATGGAGTGAAGATCAAGGCCACATGGAGAGAAACAGCACAAAGATATTGTGTGAGAAAAAAAGCTAGCAACATACATTGTATAAATCATGAACGCTAACCAGTTACAGTGTAGGGCTGCAGTAATGAAGGGGAAGAAAGGAAGTGCAGCTTAACTAATCCAATTTGTTATCCTTTAGGATTTAATAGTATGTTAATCACAGTATGTTAATGATACATAAATATTAAACACATTAAACAGTTATAAGACATTTACTTCTCATGCAATGGTTAATATATATCTATAATATATACGTTCCTAACTGATTTATTTTGCAAGTGATTACTGTACTATTAAATTCAAATTAAACACCTAGTTCTACACACTGATGCAGTTTAATTTAGTGGTGTCTAACTCTACTGCATGTATCACCATTATTAAAAAGTTAACATTGACTAGCAGTTAATATAATGTTTAAAATACTTGTACTTTATTTTTCTGTTTCTTAAAATAGAAGTAACTAAGTTCAAATGCTGCTGTCAACCAACCTTCCACATATCCCGCTGTGCACAGAAGGGAGTATGGGTCCTATGGAAGAATTAGCATGCAATCATGTAATTTAGAAGTTTAACAGAATAACCTGGCACAACCATCTAAGTGAATGTGACCAAACCATAAATCTGGCAGTGTTTTAGTTCTGACTGCTGAATTTTACAGAAATTACCATTATAAATAACATATAAAAAAGACAGTAGGTTTTATTCTGTACAGTTGTTTCCTCATTTTCCCAAAAAGGATCTGTGATCTGGGCTTGCATGGCCTGAAATGCAGCATCAGCTGGCAGAAGCTTCTAAAGGATGGACTCTAGAGCATGTATCAGCCACCAGCAGCCTCAGCTGGGTTTAAGCACAATTGAGTCTAAAATCACTCATATTTTATGTAGGAATGTCTTCCCCATACCATATCCTCATTCTTAGAGGACCACCTGGGCCTCCCATTCATCTTTACCTTGTACTCAACATGTGGCAGTAAATTTGCCTGTCTTGTTGGTCTCAAAAGGCAAGATACCTGGCCTTTTTTGGCCACAAAACACCCATGATGCTTCCACACCACGAGGCACCATAAGACCTTAGGAAACAGAGCAGAGAGACTTTTTGAACAATTCTCCCTTCCCTGAGTAATTATGAAAATCCTGAGGAAAGAGAAAGGAGAAGTACAGGCTACATGGATCTTTCCATGGCCTCATAGGTCAAGTATCGTATTGAGAACATTCATGCTCATGTCACCTAGTATCTTCTACACAACACAAGTCTGACTATGACCTAAGTTTATAACACAATCAGAATAGAATTAAATAGAAAGACAAAAGGATATTTATCTCCCTTACAAGTGTTTTCTCTCTGAATTACCAAGGCTGCTGAGGTTGAGGTATTAGAGCAGATAGAGAATTTGATGAAGTTCGTTGCTAAGTTTTGTTTTGTTTTTTTAAACAGCATTGCATATAGAGCATAGGTAGGGTGTCACACCTCCTCTAGCCTAGATTATTAGTCAGCAAACATTTGCTGTCTATTGCAGTTGTTATACTCACTTTGACCACGAAAAATTCCCTAGTGTCCTTTCCCATCCACATGTGAAGCATCGGCATAACATAGTTTTGCACTCATTTCACAGAAAGGTAATTTTTAAGTGCTTCAGGATAATTTCACTATATTTTCATGAAAGGTGGAGAGCAGAAGGAAAACAAAAACATTATAAATCAATCAGTCACAAGTATTTCACCCTACCAAGTTCTCGTGTCATCAGATTTTGCAAGACGCATTTCGAGAGCTCTGTTTCTTGCTGCATTATTCTTGGTAATTTCTTGAAGTAAAACAGTGACCTTTACTTCAGAGTCAGTGGTCCTTTTGATTCTGTCAAATCAATAATTTCTTCCAACTGCTAGAAGAAAACTAACCTGTATGTTAAGGACTCTATGTTAAAGTGTTTAAAAAAAAAAGCAAACAAACAAACAAAACACAAAAAAAGCCCCACAGACCCATGGGTTAATATTTATTACCTTTTTATTGAGCTGAAGGTAAGAAATTCCTCAAGGCTGTTGACAAATTTGTTTCCCAGTCCTGTGTTCTATGACAAACACAGTGACATAAACAGAAGAAAAGGCTTTCTGGGACCTCTTTGTAAATAGGTTCATTTATTGCTTGGTTGCTGTCAACTATTTCAACCAACAGATCAAAAGATAAAGACAGAATCTTGACAGAAGAGAAAGGACCAAGTGTATCTAAAGAGTGATACAAAAGATGTTTCTTGGCAAATTACAGATTTTTTGAGGGATGGGTACTGTAATGAATGGTGCATGATTCCCAGTAAGATATGAAACCACAGAGGAAAGACACACAAGGTTATGCGTTTGCTGTGGTAAGCCACAATTAGAAACCAGGCAAGAGCTGCTAAACAAGACTCCTGACAAAGTAATGGAGGAGGAGAAGGGATGGCAAAACAGGAGGAAGAGTATAGCACCTTTCTAATCACAAAAAACTTCCTGTGAAGTGTTGAAGACATATTTTTGTACCCTTAACACGTCAGGAAGGTTAAGCTAGTGAGAGCTATCTAAGTGTAAAATAATCTCAAAAAAAAAAAAAAAAGTAATCATAAAAAATGAAGTAAATATTGAAAGATGAAAGTTATATGTATGTACATATTTAATGTACACACCAATACTGAGTAAGGCATTCTAGCAGAGAGGTACCATTTCACTGTGCAAAGGCCATTTTCTCTTTTCTTTCTGATTTGCAGTAAGTCTGTTTATTTCATGTTTTATTATTATTACATGTTCAAGGTCTGTTAAAATACTGAATAAATATATAAAATAACTGTAACATAAAAATGGTAACTTCAAGTGACTATAGTGCAGGTGACTATAAATATGACAAGTCAGAATTCTGGAATGCAAAAGGTAAACCTTGAAGTTACCAATGAAGCTTGCATTCCACAAATATCCACACATTACTGTAGTTCTGTTTGGGCATGCCTTACACAGATTTTCTTTGGAACACCACTCTTTTATGCATTACAACACTTTGAACAGAAACCTGAAATCAGGAGTATGGCCAGGACGCAGTGTCACCTTATGACTCTAGGGGTGTTCTACTCAGATTCTGCAATCACAAAGATGAAAGGGGAGGGAAGGAAATAGCAAGCAATGTTATTGGATATGTATACAAATGCATTTGTGTTGGTTTCCTCCTTCAGGAAAAATACAGATGTTGAAGATACGACAAATTAACCAATATGCACATACAGTATTCATTGATTAATTCTTCATTTTAATGTTCTGATCTTTGCAGTCACCCCTTAGGAGCTCTCCCAAGACCATTTCTCTAGCTTACAAGTGAGCGGGGCATATAAGACTATGGCAAAAGTTTTGATAAATCCAAGATAGAGATCACTCACTCCTTCTGCCCTGTGTACAATACCTTATCTTCCTAGCATAGAAGAAAATCAGACTTGTTTGACCTGATTGGCAGCTACTTACCTTTTCTTCAAATCACAAGTGTTTACAAATATATTGTGTGTTTCAGACATGTATGTAGGAACCAAACTGTCCAAATTAATAATTCTTTTCTCCTTCTCCTCCTTGGACTCTTTTAAAGATGGACAAATCTGTGTCTTCTTTCAACTTTAGCCATCTTCCACGAGCTCCCAAAGGAAAGCTACTGCTGATTCTGAGGTTCATTCAAGGAGTTTTTAAACATCATATCTTGAAGTTATATTGGGCTGATGTGAAAACATTTTACTATCGAAGTGCAAAATGCAAAGTTCTTTCCCAAGCTGGGAGATATCTCTTCCTTTTATTGTTAGAATTAATTTTGCTACCCCCTTGTTTATATTTGATCTCTTTCAAAAGACATTAAGAAACTGGCCTTCTTAACATCATCTCCTGAGAAATCTCCCTTCTGTTGATAAAGAGGACCAAAGTTTTTCCTTTTGCTGCTAAAGCAATTATTGAAGTATTTCTTGTCATCCTTAATGATTCTTGCTAAATGCATCTAATTTTGAACCTTGGTTTTCTAAGTACCTCTCTATAAATCAGTGTTACTCTTTTATAGCTGTTCTTAGTAAACTAACTAATTTTCTTTCCTACATAAAGCCAGTGGGGAGTTCATGATTTAGCCAAGTTAGTCTTTAATAATCTTCTTCTGCTATCCTTCTTCCGCACATGGATAATTTTGAATTATGCTGTTACTGTCATCTATTTGAAATCAGGTCACCTTACTTTCTGTTTCCCTTAGATTGTCCCCCGGGAGTTCTTAAAGTTTTATATGTCTGCCGCCGTAAAACCTTTTTTTCTCTGTCCCTCTAGCAGTTCTTACCCAACCTAACTTCCTCAGCATTGGATTTTTCTAGATCAGTTTGAAGGCTGTTTGAAAAATTTCCATTTTCTCGCTGTCCTTATCAACAATAAATCAATAAACAAATACTTGTCAGTTAATCAACCTGATGAATTCTAAGACTTTGATGAGCATCTACCAATTTTTTACCTCCATAATGCCTCCTTATTTAAACTTCACAGTCTATCAAATCTTGTATTCTGTGTTATAATAAAATCATTCATTAAAAACCATCTCACCAGATTCCTGATTTAATCATCTTTTGTAAATTATCAAAATGAAAAGCTTTTCTCCTTGCACTGTGGGATTATGGTTTTTAATCTTTATACACTTGTCCAGGTTGCTGGTATTTTGCTAATGTTCTCCTTTGATCCTTGTTTAAAACTATTTCCCTAAGCCAGTCAGCAAAGATCCCACACCACCCTTGCCCAGTGCCTAAATCAACCTGTGTTTAAAAAGCCAAAATTTTCCCAGTGATATATATTATAATCATGCATTAAGTATTCCCCCCCCCAAAAAGGTATATTAAATTGAAATCTCTTCAATCAAATGCTTGATATCATATGTGTCATTCTTTCATACCAATAGACCTAACCAGTCTATTTGCCCAGTAATTTTACTGGTATTAAAATTTTCTTTGATGTAAATTAAGGTTTCCATCAAATATTTCTAACCTTCAGGAATTACACAGTTCAAAATTTATTGTATGTGACCAGACATTGTAGTCTGAGATGACATTTGATCTATTCTTGTCCCAGCTTGAGTAAAAGCCTTAATGCACACTTATCACGTAAAGGAGTGGGGGAACTATGACATGCTGATAACAGTTGCACCACAGAGAGTTTAAAGTTCTGATGTACTACTTTGTATTGTGCACACATCGCTACACTGTACTACATCTCACAGTCTCACTGTCATATACATTAAACACTATTACCTGCTAGCAATAATAGAGTGAGGAAAATATTTTCCTAAACTTTTTTAAACACATTCAAATTCCATTGTATATTTTCCACACAGTCTACTTTTAACTAGAATGACATACAGAAGAAAGCAAATAGTTGGGATCTTAATAAATGAAAACAGCAATTCCACTAGAGATATTATCTCATTAGCAGAAAGCACATTTTTAAATTAAAATAATCATGACAGCACAATTTCAGAATACAAAAGGAAAACAACATTCATGAGGAACTTTACTTGATTACTCAAATAATGAATCAGTTTGAGGATGCTGTCTCTGGATTGATACTATCTAGAAACAGAAAGTAAAGTCAAATTAATCCATTAGATAGTCCTAAACGATGTACCCACTAGATTTCGGTACTTACATACATGCAAGAATTATTCCAATGCACTCTGAAAAGTTTAAAGATTAAGGATATGAAAGCTGTTCTCATTCTCGCTGACTTATATGGCCAACAATGAGTCTTTTTTATAATTTTGAATATTGTCATCCAGGCCTACTTGTTGATTATGCAAAATAGACTACAGGAATCAAGCAAATAGTTGAAAGCATCCCAAATGCCCTTAGCAGCATCTCCAATGAACAGCTTCCTAAGTGATAGTAGCGATCTATCATCAGGGAGGGCAAACACAGGAATGATAGACAAGAGTTAGGATATATGCTCTCCTAATACATTCAGAATTTTTGAGGTTTGTGGTTCAGCTGAATATTGGAATGGAACTATCTCAACTTCCTCTTTAAGTGATAAAGTTTACTATGCCAACATTTTCCTTTGGATCGATGAAAATTTCTCCTGGTTAGCATTTAGTTTCTCTTCTTAAAACAGAAACCAATTTACAGGTGATTATGTATCTACATCCTTATTTTCGTTTTTAATGTGAAATACCATACTCTCAATTTAAAGTCTAAATTGTAATTAAGGACTGCAAACAAGAAACCTCAAGATCAATGTTTCATCATAGAATCACCTAAAAAAGAACAAAAAGAACAGAAAGAAAGAAAATCCCATTACATCTCACTATGAAAAATGAAGACAGGATCGGTAAAGATTACATTAGAGAAGAGGACCATAGGTTTATTTTTATAGTAAATCTACTGATTTCAGTCAAAACATTGTACATAGGATAGATTTAGAAAAAAAAAATAAATCTAAAACTAGCTTTGAAACAATGTTGCTTTTCAAAACCATCTCTAAATTTGGGAATTAAAATAGTTTATACAAATTTCTGAGCCTAAACAATAGACTCTCTCCTTAAAGGTAAGAGCTAGTGAAAGGTGAAGTCAGCGGGAAGGTCAACTGGATGCTTTTAGAAAACTTGTTCTCTTGATCAAGGTCTTCTGCCATTACGATAGTTCCTAAAAATACATATATATAGCATGATAAAATAAATCCATCAGGGACTGCTTCCAGCTTTTGTGTGGGGCCAAGCAAAGAACAGTTTTACAAAATAGCTTTGAGAAAAGAGTCTGTCCGTAAAGCAGTAACAGAGAAGAATAATGGGAAAGAAATGGAAGAAAAAAGAGGCAACTGAATTTTTCATCAATTTTTACTCCAGCTTTGTGCCCTACTCCAAAGAAAGACACCGCTTAAGTATTTCAAGCAAAACCAGTGCTCAAACCTGTTCTTTTTCCTCAGATGTGGTCTTGGATGTGGAACTTTTTGCTCGAGATCCATTTTCAGTTTGAACTGACTCATTCTGGTTCCTTACATTCTGTAGGATAACTGAACTGTGAAGTGAAGAGCTACTATTCAGTGTGGAACTCATAAAGGTAAAAGAAAGAAAACAAGACTGCTCCAGATGGCCTACCAGAGCTGCAGACAAAATATGTGGAGATGCTTATAAAATTACATTAAGACAGATCTGACTGCATCTACAATAATAGTAAAACAACTTTGCCTATTCCAGTACAGCAACCTCACAACAAGAGGCTTCAATACACAAATTGCAACTCAAGAGCCAGGTGTGTGTTTATGAGCTCTAGGCCCTTGAAATATGATAAATTCACCATGGGAAATAAAGATAACTAGCTTTGGAGAAAGTTTGCTTTTATCTTCCAGCACTCATATACAAGTAGCACCAAACATTCCCTTCTCCCTCTCTCCTCCTCTCACCTCCCCTGGCAATTCATCAGCCATTATGGACCATTTCAATGCTTTACCGAGTTGGGGCTCGACTTGTACTCAAGTGAGTCTCTCTACACATACAGACACTCTGCAGGAACACCTGCCCTAGCAAACATTTCCCAGTAATGTGCAAGTTTGTGAGGATCCTTCAGCAGATAACAAGCACCAATGAAATTATTTCTCCTGTTCCCTCAGTAAAAGAAGGATGGGCTCCCACTCCATTTATGACATGAATAAAGGTTTGGGGAAAATGAAGTATCTGGTGTATTTTGTTACCATGGTGATCACCCCCTTTGGAAGGCCAAATGATATCAGTTTGTTGGCAGAATGATTTGTAACTGAGTTTCAGAAAAGTGTGCTGTTCATCATATTTTGACTGAAACAACTCTTTTTTAGCTTTGTCTTTTGCCTTGTCTTTGGATTGCAGAACAATATGGCTAAAACATGAGAAAATCTGTTGACGTTATTTACTGTTCTGAAGCCCCTGGCACTAACAAAAGAAGAGGAATGCTGTTCAGCACCAAAAATGTCTTCAGTGGTTAGCATGAAATGCCTTAACACTTGACCCCATAGGACCAAGGAGGAGACAACTTATTTTAGATGCATTGTGCATTATATATAGTCTGTCTGGAGTGAAAGATTCTGCATCTTAGCTTCAAATGCTTAGCCAAAATATAGACTGTACAAGTGCAACTATAGAAGCTGTACGCTTGGGACATTGCCCCCTACAGGAGGGAAAACAATGAAGTGCTAAAAATCATTTTCATTCAACTCAATACCATCTGATATTCACAGCTACGCATTTAACAGAGTAACACCTGGTGCAACAGGGACAGCACACTGTAGTTCCTCTGATCAGGTAGTGTATGTTGCAGAGAAGGGCTCCCCAGCTGAGGTAGTACTAAGCCTGGTACTCAAAGGACTCTGGATACAGCAGGAGTTTAAATATTTTAAAGCAGCAAAAGCATTTTAAGGCTGCAAAAACTATTGCTGTTACCAAGACAAGTCCTGCTTTCCTCTAGTCCCAAACATTCCACCTAGTCCATGACACTCTAAGCCTTTGTGCCAGCATGGCTGTTTGTGTGGCTGCAGCATTGTCTGGATCCCAAAGCTGAAATAAAGTCTAAAATAAAAGGGCTCATCATGTGGCTATGAAGGCATGAAAGGAAGGGGGAGGTAAAAAGGACAGGTAGCTACAGCTTTGTTTCTGTGCCAGTGCTAAGCAAAAGCCCTCCTACCTCCCCCAAATCTGTTTCCAGGTTTGAAGACATAATTGGAAATTTAAAATGTGAGCTTTTATGGCATTTGAATGTAAAAAAAATTGTTACCAGCAGTTTAGAATACTTTGTGTAATATGAATTATTTTTTCCAACTTTTCCATTTATGCTACAGTATCATAATTCTTTTCTCTTTGACATTTATTAACAGGAACATTATATTAAAGCAATGCAATCCTCAAGAACTCTTAAGTTTGTGAAGAGCTATTGCTGATCCCTCAAGCTGGTCATCTGTTTCTCTTTCAGATATTGCAGTCAACATTCTGGAAATTATTACTGTGCCAAGTAAAGAACATTCATTCTGGTGCAGAATTTCATAGCAGGAGATGATACCTAAAAGACTTAACAGGTGCTTGGCCACCATGAAACCAGCCGTACCTAAAATACCTTGTAACTGTAAAAGTAAAAACTCCCAAGCAAGCTCTGCTAGGAAATCTCTGATGCAGATTTCTGGGATTTATTATTTTAGGTGTTGATTGGTTTTGGCTGGAAGCCAGACTTCTCAGGAGACTTTACAAAGTTCAGTGAGTCTCACTAGAAAAGGACTTTTGGATCCAGAATCAAGACTAGAAAAGGTGTACACCAAAGAACATATTATTATTAGGCTACTGTCTATGTAACTCATGGCAATATGAAAAGACAAAAGAAACATTTCTGTTCTGTCCTCCAAAATTAGAGGTGACTGCCTTCATTTGTTGTTTACAGACTATATCTTCTCTCTCAACTTTTGGAGCAAAAGGCCCACACAAACACTCATTTTGACATAAAATAGAAGTTTTCAAAATCAGACATTTTTGCAGGACCAAATACAGTAACAAATTGAGAGGAAGTTCAAATTATACTGGAGTGAACACTATCAAAACCACATTACTATCCAGACAAGGGAGCACAATATACCCATCACAGCTATTCCACAGATTACAAAGAACTATCCTACACTATATAGAGGATAATGGAAAAGGATTCTCAAATCTAAAAGTAAATTTAGATTAAAAATTTGGGAATCCACGCACAACCTCATTTTCAACAAGGCTAAAATATACAAGCCAACATTTAGAGTGTGCCCAATTAACATTCAGATATGCATAGCAAGGCTCCTCCTAGGAAGCCCTAAAGTTTTAAAAACTAGGCAATAGATGTGAATGAAACAGATAGATGCATGGTGTCCAGAGAAGGGCACTAAAATCCATCATTTAACATAAGGTCTACTTCCACATACTCCTGAGCATGTCAATGCTCTAGCCTCGTTGCACTTGAAAGCAAACCTTCCAAAAGAGTTAATTAGAACAGTAGCTTGATATTTATCATGGAGATGCCATTCCCCAGCATGAGTTGTGTTTACTCTACACTAATACTGAGCATAAATTTCATCTTTTATTGATTTATAAATACTTCACACTATGTAAAATATTGTCAGATTATAATTCTCTCTCTATAAAATGGCAAGCAAACGTCCAGCCATCTGTTTGGCTAATGAGAACAATCACCCAGGCTACTTTTCAAGCATAACGCATCCCAGTTTGAAACTGCTTTCAGTGTAAGCACCTGTTCATACATATCAATTAAAATGATAATTACTCTGTTAGTGAATATAATAAAAATAAAATAGTTACAGCTCTATGGTTTACCAGTTAAGACTGCTGAGTTCACTGATAATATATTTCTGCGCTCATTTTTTTTTTCCTGACCCATTCTAAGACCAGATAAATTTCACACTAATTTAAGGCAATATATATTTCAACACTTGAGAACTTACATTTATAAAACACCACAACAGAACTTCTTCTGGAGGCATATACCCTCCTAGAACACATCTCTCTTCATGACAGATCATGTTGACATGCCTTCCCATCAAAAAGAGAGGCAACCTCTCCCATGAAAGAGAAGGCCATACTTTCCAAGATAAACAAGTAAATGATGGAGCTAAACAAGAATGGGAATTCTGCTCTTTGTAGAGAGTTCTTACTACAGGGTAATTATCAGACTTTTTTTTTTTTTTACTAACAATTACCAGCAATTAGCAATTAACTCATTATACAAATTGGATTATGATGTGTTTTATAGCATAAGTGTTAAAACATTAAAGACAGATAACTAAAAAATGCAGTACAAAAAGGTATATTAAAATGTCCCCTAAAAAGCAAACAGGTATCTTTAAGTTATTTTAGAATTAATACATTTTAAGTTCTAATTCTGCTCTCTGTGAGTGACAAAACCCCTTTTAAAAAAGTAAGATAGTAAGATCTCAAATCATCAAACTAATCCATATGCAGATTTTTAAAAGAGCCAAATCTCTGAATATAATTTTTTTAATGAAAAATACAATTTATCTTCCACTTCCTAGCAAGGGTCATGAACATGACCACAGCAAGAACATGTCAGGAAGCCACGTGTGGAGCCAACAACAGTTCTATATTGCAGAGGAAATGGAGCAACTTGGGACAGAGGAACCCTACCCCTTTTAATGCTCTCACCTCCACCAGCTGGTACTAGTTGTAAAGCTATAAACTCCTGTTATATTTCAAACACAGAAGCTAGAAAGAGCTTAGAAACATTAAGAAACTGGATCTTGAAATTGAAGAAAACTATTGTGAGCACAAGATTGTTGCAGGAAACTATGTAGGATTACAAACATCTAGACAAGGCTCTCTTGAACATAAGTTTGGGTAGGATCACCTCTGGTGGCTCTTCTGAGACTCTTACTCATTTTCCCAACAAGAAGAAAGAGAGAAAGAAAGAGGAAGTAAAAGTTTCTGTAGAAGAGAATAAACCCTCCCGTTTCCTTTTGAACAAAGGTACAGCTTCTGCACCTAAAAAGCCTAGGACTGGACTGCTGGGGATGTGCTGGGAAAAACATGCAGAACCAGCTCATGCAGTACTTGAATTGATGTCCCTCACTCACACAAGCACTTAACTTCAGTACAGAAAGTATTCTCAGAAACCTCACATATCCTTTCCACAAAATGCAACGCTGCTGTTCATGTGTCTGTCACTCTGCCAGTTTTGTTCAAAATGACCATCAATGTAGAAGAAATTCTTCAAATCTGTATTGTTTACTGTTTCTCAAAATCTTTCTGAAGTACGACTATAACTAGATGTGGGCCTGTGCTCCTGTGCTGTGACCAGAGGTACATATTTTGGAGGATCTCATTGGTACACAGCCCTTGCCACTATTCACTACAGCAGAGGCTGTTCTCGGTTTTTAAAATGAATGCAGAAGATTCGCTGTGCCATTCCCAGCTCTGATAGTTACTGAGTTTCAAAGACTCCTGTCTGTTGAAAACCAAAGTTTAGCATCCAACAGTCAAAACAGCCTGAAACATTCCTTCTGCCAGTGCTGCATGGGCACCTCTTTAAAGTCAGTGGGGATGAATGCAGTGAAACCTTTTCACAGTAAAAACATGTTCTAACTGTGTTCATGTCCCTTTAGTTATCTCCTATGCTGAAATGAAACACAGCTGCCAAATGTAACATCCTACTCCTATACAGATTTTCTAAAATGGGCTTCAGGTATTGCTGGAAATATATTTCTTCTATAACTGGACCTACTTCAGTGTTGATGGAGGTAACTGACGTTGAGAACGCAATTGTTGTGAATATGGATTCTAGCTTCCATATCACCTTAATTCATTTTAATGTATACAAAAAAAGGCAGCCCTCCAAAACAATATACTATATATGATAATATAAACAAGTTTCTTCCTTGCTGGCATGTAACAGATTTAGCCAGTTGTCATAAGTAAGAACTGCATAAAGAAAGAAATGTAAATCCAGGTATTACACCTGTAATCACATCGATGCATGAGCTACCAGAGCAATACTTGCGTATGTGGATGAGATTCTCATGTCGAAACTGCTTTTTCATGCACACTGGAAAGTGAAACTCATTTATTCTCTTTAATAGGCTGAGAAGCAGCTTCCACGTTTTCATTTTCTAGTCTGAACTGATCTCTTGCAACCAATGAAACAGACCTCTGCTTCTCATTCTGCCTGTTGTAAACTTCCTTCAAGCACCTGTTTTTCCCTACCTTCTTTGATTCTTAACCTCAGTGTACAAGTCAGTACTGGAACCAAATTCAGGGGGCCTCATTCCACATAGGTTAAATGAGGTGACACATAAGGTGACTCCTGACAACTGTGGCTACATCAAATTTATGCTGGAACATGCGTGGATCAGGAAAGTTTGCTATTCACATCCACTCTTGTCTTTGTTACTGGATGGAACTTAATACATCTATCAAACAAGGAGACTATTTTCTGGTTTATGGCTATACACTTATTTTTTCCTCCAGGGAAATTCACTGCAAGTATTACGGTGCAAAAAGAACATTTATATTTCATATACAGTGCTGTGACTAGCAACGCTTTAAGAGATAACACACTTTACCCATAGGTACTTTTTCATAGTTCACTGAAATGTGGACGTCTGGTACAATAGATATTAAAGATTTTTCTTCCTCAGTTTACTCACACAATCTATCAAAAGTTGACATCCGTAAACATGACTACGTTAACCAATTGCAACACTTTCCAGTATAGCAGAGGTTCCTGGAAACTGACAGTGATTTTAATATTAGCTTTGACCAAGATAAATTCTGACACAACTTCCACCATATATATAATTCTTTAAAAACCCTGATAGACAGAACCCATTTTATGTCCTCAGAGCACCAAGTGCACCCTGTCATTTTGAAAGATTTCTTAGCCTTAAGTCAGCCCAAGCCATCATGACAAAAAAAGCAATTGTCTAGAGTACAAGAAACCCAGAATGAAAGAAAATTGATTTTTAAAATGGATCATATGTACGTAGTGACTTTTACCTAAAGAATTGAAAATGTTCCACATAAATAATTATCCTCTGACAACATATCTAGAGGGAATAAGCCACCCTTTTTGCAGAAAATTGTCACTGAAATGGAACAGGTAACTGTGGTTATATGGCGGATAGGTATGAAGAAAACATTCCCTTGCTCTAGACCTAACATTTAAATTGTCAATTTTTGTGCAAGTTGGTGGAGAAATCGTTAAGTGTTTATTCTAAAGGCTTTCATACCCAATTAAAATTCACAGAGGTGCATGAAAAATTTCCATCTGGTCTCTGACTTTCTGTCCATTCCTCCTATTTCAACTTGCATTTTCAGTTTCATGCTGCCCATAGATTTTGTAATTGCCTTTTGATCAACCACATGTACTGTGTATTGGATGTTCTGTTTTTATTGGTTCCTGGTCTTTATGTAACTAATTAATGATATTTCATTCCTGTCAAATTTCAGATCAGCTTTCATTCAAAAGCAACATAGGTAACATCGAATTGCATTAATGATATTAAATAACTATTTCTGAAAATCAGCCAAAGAAAATATATCTGTCCTAGCAGCCAGTAAGTGTACTAAAAATTCCATCACTGACTTCAACGTACTTTGGATTTTCACCTAGATAGTATCAGCACCATGTTGAGCTTGATGTGTCAAATATTTTTTGTAGCCATCTGAGAAAAACTTCATCATGCTAAGCATTTACAGAAAGCCTTGTTTTGTTATAAATTGAAAAATATTATATGGCAAATTCAGCTTTAATAAGAAGTATAAAAGAACAAGCTTTATTAACATTATTTGGGATTTCCTAATGGAACTGATACCACAGGTTCAAAAACATTTCTTTGCTTTTCCACTTGTAGACTATGGCTGAGATGCATTGTCTTAAAACAGGCAATATGGAGAAATTCAACCATCAGCAGTGGTGGCTAACCTCAAATAATCAACAGCTTACCTACTGATATTGTTTCTACCACCTAATTAAGCATTACTAACCAGAACACATCCCTGGTGCTTAAATGGCAATATCTTTCTGTTCCCTCTGGAGCTGTGACTCTGCTTGTTTTACCTGCAGTCTGGCTGCTAGGATACAGTGGATTACAGGAAGAGAGGGGAAGAAAAGGAGACAGGAGAAAGGAAACAGCCTTGGTATTTTCCTCCTCTGCCTCCTCCTTCCTCAGATATGCAGCTTTGGAACTAAAAGAACAGAAAACATTATTTGTATTCCTGCAGTCAACACTGATTGGTCCTTGTGACTTTGCAAGACCACAGTTCCCACTCCTACTGTTCCCTCTGATAGGGAAGCAGAAGGTCCGCACTGCATCATCTCAGGGAACCCAGGGTTCAGTGACAATGACAGCGTAGTATTTTACAATTGCCTTAAGGCTTTTACTCTACTCTGCTACATCTCCCACACTTCTTTTCAGGTCTGCTCGCTTCTCAGTGACTCTCAGCCAAAGCTTAGCTCTTCATGCAGCTAGCTTTGAAAAGTAACACATCTGGGTGCAACCTCAACCTTTTTTTCTCTTCTTCCAAAGGGACTTTCCTTCTTCCCTTCCCAGTATTCACAGAAACAGTGATGTTTGCCTTTCTGCCTTCTTTTTTCCCAGAATTACCTTTAGCTCTTTCTGACTAGAACTTCACTGTGTTTGACTTACTGTTTCTCAATTAACAGCCCACCTAGATTCAAGTAACGTACATCAACAGTACAGCTTGGTGCCCACATACTCATCACTGAATATAAACAAGGTAGCTTTATACTGTTGCCTAACACCTGGATGACTAAAGAAAAGTCATCTGCAATGAAACAGTACAGACACTCAGTTCTGGGAAACAGTATGTGGGACAGTATATGGAGTACAGAAACTAACAGCTAGCAGGAGGAAATCCCAAACATCCCCTAGGAGAGGGTGTCATCTTCTACCCCTCACCTACTGCCTTCTGAGAGAACCTGGGCAGACCCAACTGCTCTGACTCCTTAGGCTGAGGGCTGCTGCACGGGTCACCGCATAGACAAAACATCACAAAGAATAAATTACTGTCATGCTACCTTGGCTTTCCTATCATAATCCTGCTCAGTGTTTTGAGATGGAGGTAAGGAAACCGATCCCAGACCCTGTGCTTACAATGGACAAGTACAGGGATACTCAAAAATGGGCGGTTTAACTGTGCACACATGCACTCAGTGGCAGATCCCTACCTATTCTGTGCAACACTCAGTTAGATCACATACCATTTACAGCGAACTGTGATCAATTTTTCCACTTCTTGCATGAATATTTTGCCCCACTTCATGAAATAACTTTTTGCTAAATAGCACACACACCCACACATTATATTGAAATATTTTTTTCTTTTTTTTTTTTTTTACAAAAACTTAAGAAGTGGAAAACTAAGAGGCACTATCAAATATCTAAGGGCTGCTCAGAAAGTATCTCCTGAAAACATCAACAGACAAAAGCTCTTTCAACAGATCTTGTTTCGGAGAAAATGAAAATATGCTAAAGACAAAGAGCCTAGATACATCAAATACCATTTTGTGTGATTTTAGTTTATGAATAATAAATAAACCAATTAATTTCTCAGAAAATAAAACTCTCTGCTGCAACCCTTACACATATGTTCTAGCAGTGTGTTTTATTTAATTCCACAGATGTAATTAAATGTGTCATTCATTTGTTCTCCATTATGGTATTTCAGTCAAACATAAACAGCTTTCAGACTTCATTTGCAAGAAAGCTACACTGAGCCAAGAATTTGCTAACTTCAGAGCAATAGCTTGAGAGGTCTTCACAGGCTTTTAGCTGTTCTCCCATCTATTTACAAAGAAATGGAGACTAAACAGCTATACACATACACGTGTGTAAGTAAGTACCAATTTATCATGGCATTAACATAGAATAAATTGACAGATTCCTTCCCCCCATATACATTGTGATGGATGATGCCTTCATAGCATGTTCCTCCTATTCTTGGTAGTTTATCATATATTTAATCATGTCTCTGGTTAACCTATGCTCAGTGGTTTCATTTCATTTGTACAGTTGGAAAAATATGTGCCGCTGGCAGTTATGTAAAGGAGTCTGCTACGGTGAATGACTGAAATGGAGAAGAGGGGAAGGGCATAAAGAAATTGTGAGGGGAAGTGGAGTACAGCATTTAATTCTTCTGTTTCAATAAACAAGTCCAGAAATCCAGCCTATCGAGGAAAGTCCCTTTCATGTTACAAGTGATGTGGTTTGACTGTGGTGGAATTCAGCTCAGCCATCATCTGCCTGAAAAAGCCCATTTATAAACGGGGTGGCGATGGCAAAATGAATCCCGGGAAGCATTTTTTCAGAGAGGAGGCTATTGACAAGGCTGTACTGCAGAAAGAATGCACTGTGAACAGAATTATCTGTCACAAGATAACTCACTGCAAGGTCAAACGTTGACCTTGCACTGATGAGGCAAAAGAGGCTCTCAGGAGGCAATAGAAGAGGAGTTGTTTGAAGGTGGAATTGGGCCAGATCAGCTTCCTTTAGAAGACTGCAAGCAACTGTCATTGCTTTCTGAAAGGATTAGCTACCAACACAGGACAGTTAGAACCTTTTGGGGTTTTCACCCTGATGTGCCAAAAGTCAGGATTTTCCCATCTCTTGCCTACTGCACTGTGTTCTCAAGACCCCAGGACAGCCTGCTCTGAATGCTTTCTATTATAAAAAGGCCTGCACCCCTTCTCACTTGTACCAAGCATAAATCAATTAGAATAATATAAATATCAGGCACCAGAATAACTAAGGGACCATCCATTATGTATTCAGAGCATGCCCAAGATGAACTGGAATAGGCTAGCTCATTCCTCTTCATAGACTGCTAACCAGAATTTCCAGAGTGTCCTTACTACGTTTATTTGAAGTCCTGCAACGTCACCTGAAGCAACGTATGTTCTAGATTCTCCACAGATGGATGGGTGGAAAGTTTTGTATGGTGGTCCTCCCAAAGGCCTCTGCTGCTTCTGCTGCTACACAAGTACTTCAGTACCCCACGTGATGCCTGAGAGTCTATGAACCCACTAAGAGATGTTCATTTCAGCTAGATATTCAGCCTTCAGCACAAAGTAACTCAGTGAGTCAGTTAGTTCTGTCCTTCACCTTCTTGAGATGAAAATCACACAGTGCGTAGAAACAAAGAAGTATATTCAGACATCTCTGTCAAGGCCCACAGCTGCTACACGTTTATGTATCTAGCTGCTATCCCATCTATAGCTGGACAAGATATTTTTTAATCTTTTAGTGGGTTCTCAGTTATAAAATGAATAATGCATTCACAACACTAAAATCGACTTTAAAATTAGTCTGTACCTTTGATTACAGCCTTCTTCCAATTGGGTAATGAAGGCAGTAATTTCTGTTTTTTAAGAGAAGTTTGGGATTGTTGATTAAATATTTACTACTGCTAAAGCCCTACTTCTCCTTAAAATGTAGAAGATTTTAAGATACAAAAGATCTTCTTCTTTAATTTGTATCTATTTCTGTACTCCTCACACAGTTTGCAGCTTTTTAATTCTCTGGTTTAACCTAATTGCTGCATATCATAAGTGAAATGCTTAGACAAAACATTGTGTAACTATTGGCCAAGGAAAAATCCTAAAATTTAGTCTCTGAATCTGAGAAAGTAAAATGCTATCTGAAAATGAAACTGAACAAAATTTTCTCAGGAAAAGAAAAAAATAAGAGTGCATACTATTGAAATAAAAACTTGTCCAAGTAGTAAAGATTCAACTGTTGAGTTCAATTATTTCTGTTTAGGGCGGGGAGGGTATTTCAATATAATTTCATTTTTTAAATGAATTTGCTATGGTCTTCCTTTATATTTTCCCCCACTAAATTTTACATGGATGTCATTATACATCATAATTCTGTAATTACAAGTTTCAGTGGGGAGATGACATATAATTAGATGTAATTATGCTCATTATGTAAATGCAACACTATAAATTAAAATCTACAGAAAAACAACTAAGAAAAAAATAAAGTCACAAGAAAAAAATTTAAACACATCCATGGGGTAATAAACTCAACAACAAAAAGAAACCGATAAACAAAGTAAAAAAACTGTCCAGTAATGTAAATTTCTCTTCCTACCTCTCTTTAAGAATTCATGTTATTTAGCAAATGTTTTTATTTTACTTTTTAAAATGCTTGCAAGAATAGGACCAGATCAGACAACTTATCAGCCCTTAGATTAAAAGCATTTAGAATATGAACCCCTCTCCTTCCCCACATGGAAGCATTTTTATTAACCAGGCAGTAAAAGTCCCTGGACTTATTCATCACTGATAGCTGAAGAACCAACACATATCTCCTTTAGCTATTATACCTTAACCTTTTTTACTGCACTGCAGATTGTACAGCCAGACTCCTATCTTTGCTATAATCACTGAGGTTCTGGATAACTGTGGAACCCAATGTAGTTGTCTGGCTTCACACAACAGACACTGAGAGCTTAAAGCTACTCCCCCTGTAACTGGCAATAATACTTCTGAGATGAATCATACAAAAAACTCCCACAAAATTAGAG
This sequence comes from Buteo buteo, assembly GCF_964188355.1. Taxonomy (NCBI): domain Eukaryota; kingdom Metazoa; phylum Chordata; class Aves; order Accipitriformes; family Accipitridae; genus Buteo; species Buteo buteo. The sequence goes on from NC_134174.1 coordinate 37,432,839, forward strand.
GATATCGGGAGTCACTCCATTATATTCAGATGGAGTTAGGTCAGGCTCAGACATGAGAATCTGGTCTAGAAGTCACTGGAAGGTGCTGGCTCTGCATTGCATCATTTAGTACTTCACCACTGGGATCATAAGCTTGCAAAAGAAATTTGGGTTTGCTCTTTAACATCTCTTTCGCAATGACTGGAAAGCGTAAACAGTTTTTGTCTCTTGTTTCATTGCTGACATTGTCAGTTATAATGACAGGGTGAGGTGCAGAACTCGGCGCTTAATTAGGCAGCAAAGGGGGGATATGTTTTCTGGTGTTTCTTGTTTAAAACATGGAGTATCTATGAATTCCTAAACCTATGGCTCTATTCCATTCCTAACCTACAGGTCTTAAAAACTGAAAGAACTCGTTTTTAAAAGCTTAGCCACTCACATTTTATGGGGGCTTACCTAACTGTGAAAGTACCATTTGATTTAATAACTGAACTTTTGCAAGGTGAGATGAAGGATTTTTTCCTGCCTGTGTCTACAAGGGATGCCAAACGCTCTCCAGCTCTCCGGAACCACAGGCGGTCAGATGCTCAGTCTTCACGCAAGTAGCTTCAGTAGCAGCAGGGGCCGCTCACTGTATTCCTACAAGTGACAGTCTTTTCTGGAGGATTCAGCCTATAATACTTTTGAATTCTCCATTGTTACCATTGGTAGGAGTTTAAGACACGTGGATATTATTACATTCAGTATCATTTAAATAAAAAAAAGCTGTATCCTATAAAAAAATTAATAATGCAAACATTTTATAACCATCCTTGGGGACTCTGAGGTAGAAGTCAAGGCCTACAGGAAACATTTGCTTCCAAGACCAAAATGTGCAAGTTACGATTTTGTGGCAGCATGTGGGAGGCCGTTGGTAAAGTAGCAGCTGCATGTTAAAAATCCAATATGGGCTTGAGGAAAACATTTTTTATTTCCCATAGAATAATTCATCATATGCTCATAGCCAGAATATCCACAGGGCTCTGCTCACCAAGGAAATGGGAGCTATTTTCATACTACAAGCCCATACTACCCACATTACACAAGGCAGAACCTTGAATGGCTGTTGTTCAAGTGAACCCTGACGTCTTTGAAGACCCAAAGACTTTTCATCTTTCAGGACAAAAAATAAGTAATCAGTCATGCCTTTTGTTCTTATTACACTACACACAAAAAGCAGCTTTACCAGCTCTCTTTATTGTTAAAGCACATTTCCTCAGGTGCTGTTTTCTACAATATGTTGCTGAATTTGTGTCTCTGAAAACTGGATATGCTAAAAAGAGCCAACGTATTTGCCCCAAGGAAGAATTTACCATTCCTTTTACCCTTGCACAAAGCCTGGGGGAAAAAAAAAAAACTTTATCCAGAAAAAAAACAACAGTGTTAGAAGATCAAAGCGTAACCACATATTCTAGAAGCCTGCTGATATTTAGGCCTGTCTGAACTCAGATTTAACAGAAATAAGAATAGTTGACCACTTATTCATACCCACAAAAAAACTTTTATGGACGCTCTTAATTCAAATTAAACCATACATGATAACTCATGCTAAAAGCCACAACTTGCTCCAGTGTAGCCAGATACAGCTTTTAACATGCTACAAGTTTCATCAAACCCATACACATTTCGAATTTTAAAAAGGTTTGGGCAGTAAACTTGTGGCTGTTGACCAGTTAAGCGAAAATCACCGAGATCACTGTGATTCTGTTATGCCAGAGTTGAAAAGGCTATTAGGTTGTTGAGTAAACAGTTCCCTTGTCCCTCCTTCCTGCACACTTGTTTCCCGTACTTATTCTCAGTTTTATTTCTTCTTTCATGCCAGCACCCACACTTGAATCAGCCCACCCACTTTTCATCTGCCAGGCAATCATCCTTAAAACATACAGCTACTTGGCAAAGACTCCCAACACTGTTCTCCAAGGACTCTCATCCTTCCCTCTTTGAGCAGTGAGCCAGTATCATGTATGTATTTACAAATGCCGTAGTAAAAAGCTTAGAGCAGCAGCTCCAAACGGAATAAAACTGTGTCCGTCCAAGAATGAATAATAAATGTGAACATGCAGTGTTGCCTAAAGAGTGCCATCATTTTTTCCACCTATATTCCTCCTCAGAGAGCCAGTTCTAGCTGGGGATTTGTCATGTACATAATATGGAGCATGAAAGGCAGGAGAATAAAATTACATTTGAAAAAGGAAGAAGATTTGGAAGCCAGGACAGATACGTTGTGCACCTGATGCTGCACTCCACATTGGTATCTGTCTTTTGTGGAGGAGATTAATTTAGCTTGACATCAGCTTCTTAGGATACGTTCACTTCATCAAAAGATTTCTGAGCAGGAAGAGGAAAATCCCCAGACTCTGACTCCTCAGAATTTTTAACCAAGTTAGGGCTCAAAAGCAAAGGGATACATTGGAAGAAGGAAAAGCAGAGAGTTTGTACCAGAGAGAAAAGAACTCTGCAGCAGCAGGTACCTTCGTTACCATGATTTTTGAGAAACAGGAGAATTCTGAAGGGTGATGGAATCATTCTGCAAAGTCAAAACTCAAACTATTGGTCTCCAGTGAGACAGTAAGCAGACAATAGAGCAGATATTCACAAAAAGTGAAGGTGAGCATTTGCAATAAGGCCTCAATTTCAATAATCAAGGACCTAAAAAAAAAAAAAGTCATTAGCTTTAGTATATTATTAAACTCTAAGACTATTCTGTATACCATTTCCCTCCAAGTTTTCTTCAAGAAAACAGGCTAAAGAAACATAAACTATTTGAAAAATAGACAACAAAACACTATTTTCCTCTTGCTATAGATCTCATTCTGAAACAAAAAAAAAAAATTTAAATCACAAAATAAAATACAAGAAAACCTTGCCCATACAAAGATAGTTCATAAGGTGCATCACTGTAAGAAACAGGAGGAAAAATGAACCAAGCAATGCCAGATGACTGCATTCAGTCAACAGCATGGCTCTTCCAGTAGTTTTACTAGTTTCGTCTCTGAATTTGCACCTCTGGATCTCTCAAGTAACTGAGAGTCGGCTCTGCAGCTGACTTTCTGAGAAAGTCACAGAGAAAGAAACTGAGAAGATCCCACACATGCAATTATAGGTGACTATTTCCATAAATACTGACAAAATAGAGGGTATCCTTGATTAAAGGTCTACATCCAAAGAAGTTCCTTTAGTATGGCAAATCAGGAACTAGCTCATGGCATGTCCCATTCTCACTGTACAAGACACTCAGGGCTTTTCTCTCCCCCCTCACATTGTTCGGTTTCAGTTAATGATTTAGAAGTAATTAAATTCAATAAACTGTGACAGATTAAATAAAAACTAATCAAAGTAAATAAATTACTGGTTTCACACACACCTATTGTTTTGGGCAACAGAACAAAAGGAACTAGATGATGAGAGTAAACAAAAGTGAATAAAGTAAGAGGAAAAAAGCCTTTAGCGGTTGAGACACATTACAACTGACTAAGATTAACTTTTCTGTCCGTTCTGCTGCAAAATAGTCTCTGTATCAGCTAACAAGACAATCTAATGAGACCTATCAGGGGACTGTTATAACAAGATTAGGAGAGGGACCAGTAGTGAGGCTGTTTCTGCACAATCGAGAAAAGGATTTGTATTTAATTAACAGCATTTATCTCAACAATCCATTCCTAAAGAATGGTCTGATAAAGGCAACCAGTCTCTTGAACCAATTGGACATTTAACCTCACAGATAGTTTTAAAAGAATAAATCTTGGATAACCCTTTGTTGACTACTGTGAAGATATAACAGAACTAGCATTTGGTTGGCACTAAACTTAAGTAAGTTGGATTTAACCCCTTCCCTTCTCCTCCCAAATAATCCTTACCCAGGACAAAACACATACATAAAGTTAATGTGTGCTCTGTATAGCTCAAGTCATAAACACAATGGACTGAAGACTTTAGGGTTTTTACTGAATCCAAGCCACAATGATCACAGCATGTTCATGGTGGAATGCAGAAAAGAAGCACCCCTGCCTGTACAATGGGTCCAATGAAGCATGGGGATTAACTGCTAAAGCCTGAAGATAGGTGCCTGACAGTTAGTAATAAAAATAATTTTGTAGTAATAAGATTAGGAGAATCCTAGGACAAGTAAATGCCACAGAAGGATTAGTTTTAGTACTGAGATTAAAAGTCACAAGTTTCTGCCTCCCAGACCTGCATTTAAATAATACTTCTAGTAATTCTTCACAGTTATTTTTCTTATTGCACCCTGAAAGACACTGGCAAGTTCTTTAAAAATTACTTTACATGTAAGTACAAAATAAGAATGTTGAAATATTTAGAGAGGGAGTACCTACACACTTCTGAAGAGTCCCTGAACTTGAGCAATTTAAAACAAGCACCATTTTGTACAGTTGACTGATCTAAAAGTAACAGAAACTATTGTACTCATGTCTAGCTACAAGAACAATAAAAGTACAGTGATGATAATTCTTTTAATTCATATTTGTTCAGACAATTGAACTGGCATGCTCCGATGTGAACCTTGGGTTCTTTAAGAACCAGAGTAGTCATCACGCAGGCAAAACAATCTTGTTCCCCCCCCCCCCCTACATTGGGCAAAAATTACAAACAACCTGCCAGTTACTCCAACACAAAAATGCCAAATACAGAATCCTCCTGTTGCTTATCTCTGCTGGAACTTTCAGGTGTATTGCCACTTCCATCGTCATCTTATTTGTTAATTTACTTTAAATCATTGTAATTGAGCAGCTTATTGGCATATAAAGCTTTCTGATGATATTGAAGCCTCTAAGCCTGTTCACTACACAGACAATAAAAAACTACATAACTCTCGTTGTCTCTAACTTTCACTATTAACATTGTTCTCTCTAATTTTAGACTTTTGTAATATGGCTGACAGGTTTGGTGCAAGGCTCATGGCTATGACATCTTTTTCAGGCAACAACTTCCTACACAATCATTCCCTTAGTTTACTCCATGTCCCTTTCAAGGGTTCTAATTCACTTCATAAATTGGGGTATCTCTTTCAGAATTGTCACTGCAAGGGGCTGCTCCGTAGTAGCAGCATCTTGCATAATCAGTTTTATAATCAGATTCTACTGCACTGTATGAAAATCGCAAAAAATCTCCAGCTGCATAATTCAACTGTCACACATACCTCTGTATCACACACAGACTATCAGGCTTCAGATAGTCTTAGACTATGCAGTCAAGAAAGTTTTTTTAGTAAATTATTCCTGAAAGCTTTTATAAATTAAATGTAAAACTATAGAAGGCCTGGTATAAGCCTGGTTCCTTGGGCTGACAACAGTAGCTGACCACTCAAGGCAATTGCACCTTACATCTGACTGAGGCCGTACAGACAAAATTCTGCAAGTGTCATTTAGACAAAGGCATTTTCCCACTGGGAAAAGGGCCTTACTGTAAATATGAACTCAGGACTAAGAACTCACTTCTTATCACCACTGTTGTGATATTCCCTCCTCACAGTTTAGTGGCAGTTAAAAGAAACTCAGCCCCTTGGCTCTGTGGCCATGAGATGCACCGGCCACATGAGAAAGCGTGAACCAGCTCCCCAGCTGGCAGTTGTTTCTAGCAGGCTGCATGCTGTTAGCATTCTGAACAGATCCTTCCCCAGCACTTTCTAACATGCTATATTGATCGGTGGATGATTGTACTCGCTGGACACCTGATTTCGCTGCCTTTAATTAATTTAATTCTCTTAGCTTCAGCTAAGTAGCTTGAGACCTTTTTATTACATAAAGCCAATCTTTTGCAGGCTTAATCTTACATGGGTTTGATCACTAACAATGTGCTGTTCCAAAGAACTTCGAGTTCATTTAGAGTGACTCCCTCCACCCCCATGTCAGTGAACATCAGAAATCCTACCAGATTTTTTTTCTTGTTTTCAGACTCTCCAGAACATAAAGAAAGTAGTTATTCTTGAATAAACTAAACATTTCATTTAATGGAATCTAGGCTTATGGAGTATGGATTCTGGGAGTTTATTTAGTCTATCAAAAAAACACTTTCAATGCATATCTTCTACAAGACTTGGCACTGTACTGCAGCAGACATGAAAACTATCATTGTAACTGAACAATCAGATGCCAGTAAAATACTGTCTGCTTTTCATTACAGCACCTAATATCGTCACAGGCAGCCCTTCCCCCCTTTTATAACAGTGCTTGATAATTCTTCTGTAATCCAGATACCCCTCCATTCAGAAGAAAATGGACAGTGCTAATGAAAAACTATTAGAAGCATAGCAGAAATTAAAACTGTATGAGTGACTTAAAGGCATCTAATAATGTTTTGGTATCTGTAAAAGCTAAAATAAGCCCTGCAATAATTTATTTTAGATGATTCCCCCCCAAAAAAAAGTTGAAAAAAATGGAAAAGAATATATGTTTTAAACTTTCACTGTAAATATCACATCAGAAAAAACAAACATGTTTTGCATATACACAATGCTTATTTCCAGAACTGTTATATTGCCTAACGCATCCAATTCACAAATGAACAGAAAATCCTTGGCTGTCTTGGAGTTGTACTGCAATCAAAGCCAATAGGATGCACATACATGTAAAAACCAAACACAGACATTTTCATGTTTTATTATCACTAGATGCATGAATGCATTTAGAGGCCTGACATCTGATAGTAATAAAACAAGAAAGAGGAACTCAGATAGTGTAATTCTGAGCAATTGGAACATACTGCACCTGTCACGCTTGTTAACCAGAAGAGTACGAAAACCCTTTTGCATGTTTCGTGAACATACCCCACACCACTTGGATTCTTCCAACATATTGCATTTCTCAGATGGTGATCAAACTAATCCTTCAGTTTCATGCTTTCATCATCTGAGTAAATTATGTTGTAAATCTTAGCTTGCAAAATACTGTTCTACTTTTTTCATTTATGAGAAACAGAAAGATTTTCCTGATGTAGTCTTGCAAGTCTTAATGAAAGCATTCCCACCTAATGGACATGAATAAGGTTAAGAACCTCCCTGACCTGCTGTGTCAACAGACTGCAGCCAGAAACTGGCATTTTAGCCTTCCACCTAAGTTTAGAAGAAAATCACCTGATAAGATATGTTTTCTTTACTTCACAAGAAAGGCTTGTTTTCTTCAAATTGTTCAACACACTTCACCGAAGTCAGTAGTTTTGACTATGTAGTAGAATTTGTGGCTTTTACTGATGAGGCAATACACATTATGGACCTTTCTGAAGGTAAACTAACCTGTAACTTATCAGAAAACAACCAAAAGAAAAAGAGAAACTCACTCGAAAGTGCCACTCACCTGAAAGACACAGGGTTGGTTAGCCAAGGCTTTACCTGAAACATTTTTCATACAGTGACAATAGAAGCAGAGAGACAGAGACTGCAGGGTCAGTAAGTGGCAGCAGCAGAAACATTTCTCAGTTCTCTCTGAGAAATCCAGAGAGCACCAGAAGCATCACTAGCCTTGTGACTCATATGAACACTTTATGAGCCAAATTTGATTTTCCAGTTTTAAAGCTTTCTTCTGTTTCATAGCAGGTGATTACAGGTACTTATAGTCAAGTTTTACAGACAGTGATGCTAGCTGTAGAAGTAGAATTACAAAAACAAAACTAAGAACTGCTGCTTTTTAGAAAAAAACCACAGATAGTATATTAGAACAGTCTGCTGAACAATCAAAAAGGTACACAAATGGAAGTGGCAGCAGAATGGGAAAGTCTGTTTATTCAATTGTACATTAACTATAACTTCCTTTATTAAAACCAAACAAAAAAATGTAAATATTTTGTATTAAATATGGGAGAAGAAAAAAAAGTATTTGAATTTATCAGGAAACTGGTTCTGTTACAAACTCCTCTGCACCTCTGTATTTAAAGTGACCACCCAGAGAGAATTGTATTTTCATCACTCTTTTCCAGTACAAACTTGCAAGTCATTAATTCTAATTTTGATTTCATACTATCATCTTTAAAATCTATTCTAAGAGCATTTACCTAATTTTTTCATAGAACTTAAGAAGTGACTATCATATAACTTAAAATAAAATAGGACCACAAACACAATGAAAATAGTTATGCAATGCACAAGAACACATCACCAGCAAAACAAGGAACTCCCATCTCACATCACTACCTCCTTACAACATGATCAACCATGCAGCAATTCACAGCATACAAAAACCACCTATTTCACAAGTTTGTTTTGCTCTCATCTTTTAAATGTACTTTTAAATGTTCATTCCAGTTCAGAGGTCATACAGCATCAGCAATTTTTTTTTTTTAAAGAGGCAAATCTATTCTCACGGATAAATACTGCACAGGCAAGAAAAGATTAGGCTTTTCACATACAAGGCCTGAATAAGTCATTGGTACACAGTGTTTACAAGTCTTCAACGTTTGAGAGATGTAATCACCCTTCAGGTCGGAGATGACCGAAAACCTGGATTTTGAAACATGGTTATGTCTCTCATTGCGGCAAGGACACCTGCTGCATCCATCTTATTTAGTACTCTGTTGTGCAGGATAAGGTTTTGTACAATGACTGGGGAAGAGAGATGAAAAGAAATTTGTGATCCAAGTTTCTGTGACCTTTCTTAGACAGCTGAGGTGCAGTTATCAACTTCTAAGCTTAACGAAGAAGCAATTCAGAATTTGGGTTATGAAAATTCCAAAAATATCATTCTGAATAGCTAGATTCACACCAGGAGAAAAGGAATCAATAATTCCTTTTGACTAAAGTAAAAGGCAGAGGCTGTAATAATTGCTCTTTAAATAAAGTACACCATTCTCCACACAGGATTTAATCTTTTAGACTAAAAAAGATTACAAGTCCTGAAATATCCCACGCATATTTATTGTACTACTGCTGCTGCAGAAGGGAGGGTATCATCTCATTTGGTCTAAACAGACTATTCACAAAATAGGTTTAGATTTTGTCTAGTCCGTGCTGACCAGGAGAATCTGAACAGCTGACAAGTAAATACGGTACCAGTGTACAGCTATACTTTACCAGCTCCCTCAATGATACCTCTGATTTGTGAATATTTGTTTATTTTGGCCATTTCCCTTAATTTCAAAATGAAATAGAGTTCTCTCCAAAATAGTATTACAATCAATAGGAAAAAACCCACATGTAGATGCAACTAGTTTTCATAGTGGATAAGGTTTCTTAAACAATTAAAAAAAAAATCATAAATAGAAATAATTTGAATTATTCTTACTATGTCCTGTTCCTTCCTTTTTTTAGTGCAACCATGCAGTAATATTTTGACTTTCTAGTTCAAATGCATGTGTCTTGTGCAAGTTTCCAACACTGGAAAACAATATAGAAATAAATTTCTCGAAACTTCCTTGTGATTTTTGTGTTGGTCTTGCAGTCTACTGTTCCATTAATCAATGTCTACTACAGATCCAAATCAGCAGATATGGGTGCACAAGTTTATAGCAAATGCAAATCTTAAAGAAAACAAATTTACTTACATATCTAATCTGCAGGATGGTACACAACATGCAAGAAAAACATGCAAACGGAGCATTCAGGGAAGTACTTTACCACTGCACATGGTAATACAATCATGTGTTTTATGCTTCTATGAAGTAAGTTGGAAAGAACAGTAGAACTTTTTTCTTCTTTATCCAATTCACTTATTTTTCTTTGTTCCCCTCTTCCAATTCAATAATCTTAGCTTTCTTAACACTGACGGACTTTGAATTACAAAGGATCTAGTATATTTTACAATGCACTGAGACTTACAACACGTCTGTTAATAGTATACCAGTCACCATGCAGGTAGTCATCATTTGAACTAAGCAATTGATCTGCAGTTAAAAGATTATTCAAGCAATTTCACTTCCAACAACATAAGCTGCAAGGTGCTGAGTCACGAACTTTCCTTCTGCCTTTGCCATAAATCCAGTAAGTATTGTTACTATTCTAGATTTCTAACTCTCCTGGCTAATGGTAACATGTTAGACCTAGCCAGGATCTTTGTTTTACAACGTCAAAAAAACTAGTGTCCAAAAGCCTGGTGGAAACTCAGCAAAGTATCCAGCCACATGGCTCTTCTAAGCACTGGTGTCCACAGCACCATCTGTGCAGGGTTACCTTCCTGTAGCTCATCGCCAGTACGAGGCAAGGGGTGAAGCCTTCAACTTGACTGAAGGATAAAGGGACATACCCTCCTTTTCAACATTAGGCCAGTGCAGGACACAGTTTAATGCTGCAGCTACAGTGCTGTGGATATAAGATATAAACAGCGCACAAACTCTATGCCAACTACAATGTTACTAATGCTCAGTTTCATCCAACTTTACCAGCATTCTCCTTTCTCCTGAAAAACAGCATTTACTGTCCTATATGTGCCCATGTTATATGGAACAAACCAAGCAACCAGCAGTAAGTATTCACATAAAAACAGAATTCAGAGCAGAAGGTAGTAACAGACTTTGGAAATGCAGAATTGCCTACTGTCTTAGTGTTTAAAATTTGCTACAGCAGTAAGAAACTCAGAGAGTGACTAATTAATCCTGCAAGTTGCCCTACGGTATAACAAGCCTCTAGCAGAAAGGAATCACTGAAGTGGTCTTTGCATGTGTAGGAGCACATGCTGTGTTACTGAGCCACTGCAAATGAAGCTTTGTTAAATGACATGACTACAGGGGAAAGATATAAGGGGTTAATTATAGTCAAGTGCACATGAAATATTTTGCTCTCCAGGATTTTAACCTGAAACTAATAGTGCAAGTACAACTGTCACCCTCCTGTTAATGGCATACTACAATATCATTTATACTAGTTTTCCCTCAGGTATAATAAGCTTTGTACTATATAGGGGCTGTTAACAAGGGAATTCAGTAGAACTTAGAGGCTTAGAATTCGTCTTTCATAAAGGTAATCACAGCAGAGCTACATTCATAAAGCTTTACATTACAATCATGTGAGGATCTTCCAGCAGGCTTACTCCTGTGAATGGTATAAAAGAACAAAGGTTAAATATTCTCCAGATATTGCATTCTGAAAAGTGATTTGGACATATCTAAACAGTGCCAGACGAAACAGTTTGGCCTATGACAAGCCTAAAAAGAGTAATACCACAGACCTCCAAGAATCAGAACAGTGCCAACAATTCTCACTCACTCACTATCTGTCTGCATCCTTCAGTTGTGACACAGGCTTTCCACCAATGCAAATAATTCAACGTCAAATATTTCACACAAAGACTGCAAAATGGGAAAGATCCCAGGATTTTGTTTCCCATTTTTGGAGAAAAGACAAACTCTTCTTTGAATACCACTTACCTTCAACAAGAACATGTAAAGTCTGAACACAGCACAAATGGTCCCAGTGTGGAGGAAACCCTGCAAAATGACGCCTTTGGACTTGCACATACTCACAACAACACTAAATATAAGAGTATTGTTTCAGTGGTCTTGTAACATATAAGCAACACTAAACCTAATAGTAGAGAGCAAGTTATTAATGAATCTCATCCCCAAACTCATATTGCATCTCCCAGTAATTTTCTAGATAAGATAAAAAACTCACTTCCTAGAATAAGAAAAAATCTATATCAAGTCAATCAGCAAAAAAACCCATTACTTCAACATCATTTTTAAGCGTTAGGTTACACATGGCTTTGAGGATCAGGTTAAATGTTCATTAGGACCTCTGTAGACTTTATTGGTATGCCACAAGATAAAGTTAATGTCAGCTACACAACATACATCACTGAACTAGTGAGACTACAAAGACTAGGTTTTCCTGCAACATTAAGTATAATAAAATGTTAAAATTACAACTTTCTATCGTATTTTAAAATTTGGTTAAAAGCCAGCACATATTGAATTTCATCTGTTCTCTCACTGAGACTCAGCCTCCAAGTGACAAAGTAACACAGCTTCATGCACCACACTGAAGCATAACCCAAATAGACATACAGTATTTCTGCTTTTTTTCTGCCATGAAGAAATTCTGTTTTCTTACAGCAATACACCTGCAAGCTGTTCTTTCAATAGGTCGTGTATTTTTGCTGCCCAGTAAGACCGCCATATGCCAAGTAGCTTTTTCTCCACCAATCATGGCTACAACGGAATTACAGACTGGAAACAGCTGGGATTAAATGACATCCTAGAGACATTATGTGCCATTGGAGCAAAAACTAGGACTCTTCCATATTAGCATCCTATAATGTATCTCCCTTCAAATAGTTGCATGGAATAACACATAGAACCAGACAAGGCCACCACACAACTATATTTCCAAGGTAGAAGAGAATTTTCACCTTTGTCTCTTTCTCCTTTTTAATGCTGACCTACAGCAGTAAAACATAGTGACACAGACGCAAACTGAGAACCACAAATCTGCATGTAGAAAACTGTCCTCTGCAACATCCTTGTAGTTGGATAACACATCCGAGATTGGGTTCACCTCTCCAGTTTCCAAGTGTCTATCAGTATTTAAAGAAATTGCAATATTATAATGAGTACCTCATAAAATAAGATGGTAAATATTAACACCACATAATACCCACACCTTACAACCAAAAACATTTAAATAGATATCATAAGGCTGAAGAAATATACCTATTTGGAATTTCAATATCCTGCCTACTCTGAGCAACGGATGTACGATGTTTTTGTACAAAGAATTAGGACTGTAACTTTACTAAAAAACCCTGTATAAGAACAGAGAAAAACTCAAGGAATAATCACTAAAGTACATTTTAATATATGTTTTATATTACTCAAGCCAAGAGTTAATTGACAATTTAAAAGACTCTGAGTGATATATATTCAAGTTTGGTCATATTCACATCTTCAGTTTTATAAAAATCTACTATATTATCTAATGTAGGCATAATTTCATTCCATTAAGCAATCTGTGCTGAAAGTAACTCTGGGATTATAAATCTAATGAGAACAAAATAGGTCTTACCCTATCTGAGCTAAAAGGTGCAGTAAAATGGTTCTGAATGTTACACGTAGAGACAATCTACTATTAAGACACTGTGATATCTATGCCTTGTAAATAATGGAAAATTGAGGCCTGAGTTTTTGGATTATTTAACTTCACATAAGTATTAGGAAATGTGAGTACCTGAATTGACCAGATAGTTTTATATCTTCTTCACCAAATAAATGTTTTCCACTCTGATTTTTTAAATTACCAAGAGCAACTATTCAGATAAAAGATCAACTTTAAGTTGGCTTCACATCCACACAGACAGACAGACAGGGTGTAGTCCCAAAGAAGGCTATTCACTCCTTATTGGCTTACGAAATCCAGCTGCAAGAGTGGACAGACCCTACATTTGTTACATGTATAGATTTATTTCGAAAGAATGACTACACCACTCTTTCAGATACCAGGGAAAAAATAAATAAAAGCTTGAAGTGAGAAAGAACAGGACCAAAATTATTATAAAAAAAAAATAAATTCAATATCCAGTTCTATTGCAAATTGGGCTGAAATTTCATTAGTCTATCATTAAATAAAGTCTAGAAAGAGCAAGTCACATATAAATGAAGGCTGCAACCTAAGCCTCACAGTACAAAGTGAGCTCTGTTGCTCACAGAAGTAATACATTTGAAGAGAATAAAAATTTTTACCCAATTTATAAGAATAGATTATTACCTGCCTTATTTCATAACAAGGAAAAGTAGGTATTATCAGTGCTTTGCATTAGAACAAAAGATGGAGTATTTTTTAATAAAACTAGAAGAAACACAACATGAAGAGATAACTATTCTTTTTTTTTTATCCCTATACAGACAGTAGAAAACAAGTACATCATCCTTCAAATTAAATACAGAAACATTACAAATACTACTGTGCTGCTGCCGAGGACAGTCACCTTTCTAAGGATGACCACAGTTGATAATTTTCTAGCTACTTATGCAGAAGGCTTCACATGTACTTCAACTATCAGTAGTATCAGTATCCCAAAACACAAAGAATAAGCCCATTGCCTTTATGAAGTAACATAACACTGTCGCAGACAGCTGGTATCCTTTAATTCTTCCGGTATCGGGAGGACATATTCTGAAGAAATATAAGAGCAGTTGATTTTATTAACACGCTCCACATCGCCTTCCCTCCTCCACTTCCACTCTGAACCACCTCTAAAGGTCTCAGTCAATACATAAAAAAATTGGCAGTTTTCCATTTCCCAGCAGGTTGCCTCTGAAAAGATCAGTCAATACACAAAATCTGCAGAGAACAAAACACCACAGAAAACAAGAATTTCTAAAGGCAACCAGCAAATGCCATTAAAAACAGACTGCTATAATTCTGGATTCTGTAATTCTATTCCCTTTGGATTTCTCCAAGTTTCATTTATTTAGTCTCCTTAATGACAGCTCAAAAATTCTTCAAGCATATGGATTCTAAGTGGTATAAAAACCTGGATTAGAAATCACTGGGTTAAAAGCTTTGGAGCGCTCTAGTACAGCTGGAAGCCTACAATTCACTCAAAGTCCAATCAACCTGCTTCCTAACTAGGAAGCAAGCTGAATGAGAGGGTTTCCTTCTTATCTGCAGTAGTATAAGATTAAAGGGTAACTTCCTTCTTTATTTAAACCAAAGTACCTGAACAGTTTTAGACCAATATTTGTAACTCAGTTTCAGTATTACTGCATAAATTACAAATGACCACATCAACCAGTTCTGCTCTACCCTTCCAAATTAAAATTAATTTTAAAAAAAACACCAAAAACCTGTAAGCAACACAAACCATCAAACTTTACAATGCATTTCCAATACGTTGATGGTGATGTGGAAGCTGTTAGAATTAAAACTAGTACAAGCAATTTAACATTGCAAAGTGAATAAATAAAATTGCTTTTCTCAAGAAACAAGCTATGACTGTTGTGTTCTTGACAAAATAGTGATACTGTATCAGAGAAAAAAAGAACTAGAATTAAGAAAACAATCAGTAATTAGTAAATGTCTGTTTAAAACACATCAGTGTATCAACAGTGGAGTGTTTGATGAAGAACCAGTGGTCATGGGAATGCTTGTTCAGAGGAAGGATAGCAGAGGTTCATAGGGAGTGGAAGTAAAAGAGCCTAAACTGTATTTTATCCAATGTTCACCTACAATATAAAATAAAAACTGTATTTAGAAAATACAGTAGACAAGTAAGGAGTCACAGTCAAGTCTTTCTCTTCTGCTGAGATGCTGTGATATCCTCTTCAAGCCACTCACACCATTTATATCAGAGGCATCAGTGACTGCACAACAACAGGTAAGCCTTCTGTACTAATTTTAACAGCACTCAAAGGAATTTGGAGAACAAAGATTGCAGAAATAACCATTCGAAAATGGATAAAAAGAATTAAATACTCTGAAGTAAGAGAAAAAGAACTGTTCTTCAGCAATAACTTTAAAATACGGTTTAACTTTTAATATGGCTAATTCCTGTATGGAGAGACTGCTTGGAAATAACTGGAAATAGATAAAGTTTAAGAAAATAGTGAGATTTCCCAACCAAAGCTGCATATAAACAATAATTACGGCTAATCCATCTGGTGTACTTCTTTGAGTTGGGTCAACAGAACTGATCGTGTGATACAATTACTGAAGAATTATAAAAACCCACAAGTTTCTAGTTCTTAAAACTGATAAAATAAAGAAAATTCAATTCTCTACCAAAAGAGTTGTCCTTGAGCAGATCGATGTGTAATGGGAGCTCCCTTATGATACATGGTAAGATAAAGTTGTTCAAAGAGCAAAGGAAGAGATTCTTATCACTTGCCCTGTTGCAATTCCTGGTTTGTGTTCATTGGGGCATTGGCAAATACCACATTGGTGTTCTGTCCTCATTTTGTTTGCAAAGTTTGCAACAAAAGGTACTGGATGAAAAAATACTTGGATGAAGGAAAATCCCGTAATGCTACCTGCAACACTATCTGTGTGCGGTCCTGGAAGCTGCATACTGACATGCAAAGGAAGAGGAGAGTGTTCTTCTTCCCAGTCATAATTTTGGATGGTGTTAATAGGTGTTGTTTCAGTCATGACAGATAAAAAGATCCAAGGAAACTATCACTCAAACAGTTAAAGAATGACCAAAGGCAGCCTCCTATAAATAAATGCAGTCAACTCTTAGCAGCAGTGAAATAAAAGAGTGTTTTAGTTCCCCTTGGCCCTCCCACTGCAATTAATCTGGACTACCAGAGCTCCAGTGAAACTAATTAATAGTTATTAAGGAACATGGTTAATGACACTGTGGGCATGCATCAACACAGGCACCCCATTTGTAGCTTTGCCAGAAATAATGCATTTTTACGACAGATAATTTGCAGGCTTGATTTCTCACAACGTATTCCCTCCCTGAAGGGAATATTAGAATGCCAGGCTGTCTGCATGTACAGAAATACGCTGAGATATTTCATTTACCTGTGATTATTTACCAGTTACAGCTTTTAGAATTATAGCTGGAGCTAGGTTTAAAAAAACAAAAATCCGCTACAGAACCAAAACACTGGGAAAAAAAGAATGTCTCTTTGAAGCAGAATTTTTTTTTTCTTAAAAATCTAATGCTTAATGCAAGGCATATTTGTCATTGTTATTCTTTCAACAATATTTCCTTTTAATTTAGGGAATTTTTAGAGACAAAAATTGGGATAGATTGGTTGTTAATATCTGGAGATATAAGAAAGTTCGCAAAAGGTGTAGAAACTTCCCAACCACAGCTTTACATAAACAACTGTTAGGGTTCATCCCTGAACTACATCATTTCCAAAAGTAAAAAGTGAAAAATATTTTATGTGAAGACACTGCAAGAAATGTTGCAATACCTTTTTAATTCCATTTCTTTCTGTGAAAAATTTCTTGCATTTCACCCTAAATTTGTCTATTTTCTCCTTCCCCCCCAAAACTCCAGGTTTTGGCAAGTACAAAATCTACCAGGATCTAATTAAGAATTCACATGAATAGCACAAACTGTTTTTCAATAACCATTTACTCTGACATTACGCTGAATTTTTATGCATTTCTGTATTTCTAATTATAACAATGGAAGAAAATTAAATTGAAGAGGCAAATTCAGCACTTTGGATCTTCTGTACACCCTACATAAAACCTAGTGAATGCATAGTCACTTAAGGCCCATATTTCCAAAAGACATAATGTCAGAAGCTATCACTCTATTTTGTCCCCAAGTCTCAAACCTTGAATTTCTGATGGAACCCCAAATGAGGTACTAACTAGAATGGCATGGGTTAAAGGAGATGCCTGTTTGATTATCCTTCTTACTACTAGTTCCATGAAGATTTTTTTAATATTCTTTCAGAAATCTTAAATTTCAGCTGAATTGTAAAAAAGAAAAGGATAGAGATCACTGCCTATTAAAAGTATTTGAAAACAAACTTTCATTACGTCCATCCTACATCATCAAAAAGCATAAGAATAAATTCTTTTTGCTAGAAAGAAAGACTGGAAAAGAAGACACGAAAAATTTACAAAACAACAAACAAGAAAGATATACACAGAAGCACGCTCAGGGACAGTATGATATAGATCATAATCCTCCTGATACTTACTGTGTCACACCAAACTTGCACAGTTTAGCAGCAGGAATTGTTTTATAGTAATGACAATGTGGGACACATTTTTCCCTCTCAGACAGAAAACTAGGGAGAATCAAACCAGAGGAGGGGGGAACAAAGTCTCTCCCAATGACTCTTAATTTCCTACAGATCTTTGTATCTACCTGATACTATAAGCTGTTCCCTGCAGAAACAAAACAAATCTTCAGAAAACTAGAAACCACAGTAAAAATTTCACATATCGTAATGCAGCTACATGACAATGACTGCATAGGTCTGGACTTGTTCTTTTCCAGACCTTGCAAACAACCCTCATTTAATGGCAATAAACATTGACTCCAGAGCCTCAACCACACTGAGCACATTAGTCTTCAGATGCACAATTCCTTTAAACATGCATTTTGACTAACAAAGACTCCAAATTAGCTGTCTTGAAGCCACTGGAATACATAAAGCTGGAAACTTGTGTCACACATACAGAGAACCGAAACCTTTGGGTAAGTTGAACCACAGCCTACTGTGAACATCCAAATTTCATAGTTAACTCATCAACAAGCAACTATGAAGTACACAATTAAGAGAGCATTTGTGCCTACTTTGGTCTCCCATCTAAGAAAACTCATCCTACTTAACAACATATGCACAGACAAATAGAGATTAAAAAAAGTTAAACTAAAGCTTTCCTCTTTTCCCTACCAACATACACAGACGTTTCCTTTCACTTACTGATTATTGTGCCCCAAATGTACTTGGTACAGTGCGTGAAATCCCCACACTTGCTAAGAGAGAAGTCATCTCAGGAAGACCAAAATCCCGCATCTCCCTGTCCTGCTCAAGAGCCATGCTCATGAGCAAACTGGAAACGGACAGATTTTGAACCTACAGCACTGCACTGGTTTGATATTCACCACTGTACACCCCAGATGAAAACAAACACTCATTGTTCTTTCCGATTCAACATAATAGATACAGGTCATCTCAATCTAGGAGAAAAACTGAGCGTTTTGTGTTTACTTATAAAATCCACAAAGCCGGTTAACATGAAGTACTTCCCTTACTCTTTTGGAAAACGGGGCACTGCCCTACCTTACTTCTCAAAAATAAAGTTCATTTGAAATGCCACTGTTTTCCTACAGAAGGACAGATTCCAAAGTATTCGCCACCTCACACTGAATAGCATGCAGAATGGATTATTATTACATACATTTCTGAAGAGCTCATCTCTCTATTGTGTCTGCAGATAACATATGCTGTTTAAAGATGAATAGTAGAAATGAAAGGGAATCCATGACGCTGGTAGGAGGCAAGAGCCAAGCTATACACTATAATGGAAGTCTTTTTGTAACTGTAGTGTTTGTTGCTGCAAACAATATAAGAATTCAGCGTTCATTTGAAGTGTATCCTTTAGAGTTCCAGCTGTTCTGATGCACGGGGCGGGGGGGGGGGGGGGTGTCTTAAAGAGTGAGATGTATGAGTTCCTCCACTGTAAATAGGAAATACAGCCTAGACAGAGGAGGAGAAAATACACATTCCAGGGTATAAAAAAAATCTGAAACCCCAACTCCTGTAGGAAAGATGCACGTGCAATGCTTTGGAGACCCGGATGGTCTGAGTCAGTTTAAATGGCACCTGCTTTGACTTGCCGCATAACCACATTCATGTACATCCACTCTGAGAGGAACATGGGCAAAACAGAAAAACAGAAAGGTATGGGGCAAGTGTTTCCACTCTGGTGAAGTCCTCAGATTTTTCCTGAGTGAGGAATACCAGGATTTTCTTTTGTTGCAAGCATGCCTTGCACTTCGGCCTCCCTCGCCTCTAAGCAATGTGTGGGTTTGCTTCCTTTTTCTTTTCACATAAGCTTTCTGAAAGTACTAAGGCAACAGACAACCTGCATCACAAACATTTGATGACTGTGGTTGCACTGGTGGAAGAGATAGAAGAGAGGTTCAAAAGTAAAGGCAGACAAGGAAAAGGAAAGGCAGAGATGAGAAAAAAAATTAGTAAAGTCTGGAGTGGTAGGGAAGGAAATAGATGAGCCTGAAGAAAGCACTTCATGATGCAGGAATGTGTGATGACAAGACTAAGAGGGACCAAAGAGACATCAATACATCCAAAAAGGGAACTTGTTTGTAGTACAGTGACTTACAGAATACAAAGCAAGTGTTCTGGAAAACCGCTGTTATCCACACATTCAGAAACAGGAGAAAATAGAAGAGATTATATTTGTAAAGGAAAAAACAATACCATGATGAAGAAATATATATATTTGCTTCCTAGGGCAGTAAAGTTGCAGAACATAATGAGATCTGAAAGGAGATAAACTCAACCATCGAGGAAGCTGGAAATGCATTCTGGCAGCTATCAAAGATATGTAGCAAATGAAGATCAGTCTAAAAGGTAAAGAGAAATGGTGCAGTCTTCATTTATTTTCCTTTAGAAAATTACAGGCAGATACCAAGGGCTAACCCATGCCTTGGCATAGCTCTCCAAGGACAAAGGTGAAACAAAGGGACAACCGGAAAGACTGGGAAAAGTGATAGAAAAGAATTGAAAGGCTCCATGGACTTGGCCAGGGAGTTCTCATCAAATGACAGGATACTGCCACTCTCAAGATTTACAAAATAACAGACCTTTATCAATATCATATAAATTATTTCCATGCAAGAGCTTGCCTCCTCTGGCACTTAGTAAGTTTTCCAATGAAGAAAGACCTTCTAAACATTGCAGCTGATGACAGGGAGCTGAAGAAAAGCCAGGGGAAAAAAAATGGTAAGACCAAGGATAGTTAATAGGAAAACTCAGAGTTATTTTAAGTAAGTGATCCGCATGCCCTGAAGTCCTGCTATTTTTTGTGATTAATCAACTAATTAAGTATTGCTGATTGCTCTGCATAAAACCTCAGACAAAGTTGAAAACATTCTCAAAATAGGTACTACTGTGCAGCCAAGTCATTGCATCTTTGACAGAACCTTGCCAGTTTTCTATTTAATTTGGGCACTCACAGGACATGCTATCAGCTTCTCTTTCAGATTCAAAGTCTGACACCAGTAAGGAAGGGACAACCACGCTCAGAAAACTTTTGGTGCAAACCCATCGAAAGGCAATCAAAACAGCAATTTCAGAGATTCTCTCAGGTAAGTTGTGCAGCCAGCCACCTCACCCACACCATCTGAAAACATATCCCCAGGTCAAATGCTGCAAAGCTGTTTCCTGACCTTTTATTCTAATGCAAATGGAGAAAAGTACTTCAAGTTCTTGTAGTGGAGGCAATATATCTCTGAATAAAATACTTAAGAGCATGCTGAATATTCTTATCAGGACTTGTTAATTAATTCTTACAATGCTCCTCAGAAGTAGGTAGAGCAGAAAGATTATATTATTACAGAGCAACAATATCAGTATCTATACAGTGATAGACAATAAAATGTCTAAAATAGATAAAATATTTCTGTTTAAGAAAATACAGATTTACTGGAAAGTGACTGCCTTTTTTTCCTCCTTCAAATAAAACCTGAGATTTTTAAACTCTGCTTGACAAGCCTGAAACTTACAACCAACCTGAATAATCAATGCATTTACATGTACCTATCTGCCTCTTTGAAACATCCAGGCTATAAGAAACTTTGACATTGCTAAAATGACAAAGACTACGTGTGAAACAAGTCAGTACTAGTATCGCCTTGCCTTTCAGTGTTCATCTAAATTCCTCTTGATAGAAGCCGTTTTAGCATTCTTCACAGTGACACATGGCTATTATACAAAACACAAAGAAGGTTTATATCAAGCTAAAAACTTTGTCTAACCCAAGTCATCCTCCTTTACTGTGTGATGGGCTATAGTTTGGTTTTTTTTACTGATTTCAGTCATTAGGGGGTATATGAAGAAAAAGAAAAATCCTCTACTCTGCAAAGCTTTTCCTTTTTATGAGATCTTATGGCCATGTGCAAGCAGTGATCTCCTGTTCTTTTCAAGTATCTTTATGGAGACTCCTGGGAAGATTTCCCCTGGATAAGAAGGCTTTGAGGGGCTGTAAGTCAGACACACACTCCTGAGCCCTTCATGTCACCAGGGATCTGGGGAAAAAGCATTATCTCTCAAGACTATTTCGAAAGGGAAATCCACAGTGCCATCTCTAGAGCAGTTAACAGCTCAGTCTCTGAGGCCTCCCATTAAAGGTAGGAACGATAGCATCTCTGTTTCTCACGCTTTAAAAGTGTCCCCTAATCAAACACACAGTGCAGGTACACAGCAACCTCCCTAGATATCTTTACCATACTTGACACCTCCTTATTTTATTCTGAGCCTCTAGCTAATTAGTCATTTCTGAACAGGAAATGTTCAGTATCAAAAAACTCAGGCTTGCAAAAGTAAAAGCCAAGCACCATAGCTATTTCTGAAGCATTTGGCTGAACAAATGGCAAGAAGAAAAGTACTTTCAATGGAAATATGCCTTCTTTCTGTTGCACCAAATCATCAGGAACTGTCTTTATAGCAAGTTACAAGACATACATTGTTAGGCATCACAGCAATTCTTAATGGGATTCAAGTAGTGTTAAAGCTTGTGTAGAGTCCTTCCTCATGAAAGGAGATATTAAATGGAAGGTTCAATATTCTGTGAGAAATAAGGACATTGAGATGGTCATTTAAGTATCTGCTTGAAGAGTTCCAGTGCAAACGCAAACACAAGGTTATGTGTCAGCAAGTGTTGCAGGGACCTCGTGCCTCAGGAGTTGACGGCTGGGTCATGGAGAGCACAAGACCAGCCTGGCAGAGGCTGGGCCTGCTGGGGAGATACCAGAGCAGTCAAGAAACTACTGTTCAATGCCCTGCAGGGGCTGCAATCAGCCTGTCCTAACTGCAAGGATTTTGTGAAGAAATTCCTATGAAGGATGGTTTTAGCATAAAACAAGATATATCACTTAAGAAACTCTCACTGAAAAAAGAAAATTGCATGAAAACAACAGGTTTAAGTCTCATAAGAGACAGTAGAAAATAAAGACTAGTGCTAAGAACAGTGACTCTATCATAACAAAATAACAACCTTCCCTGTGTATTGCTTACCACAGCTGCGAATGCAGAAAAAGGCTCCCAGAAAGAAGAGTGTTCCCTAACACGTACATAATTTGCCTAATCAGGAGCAGCTATTCTTTTTATATAGATATATATATGTATGTACAAACACATATATATGAATTTCACAGAAGTAGGAGAAATACAGGACAAGTGACTGGTTCAAGTTCCAGCTTTCGGGACTTTTCTTGCCTCAGTTTGTACCTGCCTCACTGAAGTTAAAAGGAAATTTTGTCCACATACATACACAGACTTCAGTAACAATTCTCAAGAAAGAGACCAGATGATCAGTCGTGAGCAACTCAAAATATCCTTCTCCCTCATTAGACAAAAAAGTCCCAAGGACAGTTTGTGAGGTACCTTTTGTGACTGGCCAACAGCATCAGACCAGAGACCTCTGCAGACTGCCTGTCTGCAAGACTGAGCAGCCCCTGGCCAGCTGCTCAGGCAGCAGACCCAGCCACACCACTCTTCTCCTGCCTCCTTCCCACGAGGAGTGCCTGCACAGAAGCAGGGACATCAGCCAGGTGTAAGGCAGTTCTGCAGCAGTGGAACAGCACCGCAGGTGCCCCATCGAGCCCTGGACCCAGCAACCATTGTCTATAGGGAAGGCAAAGCCCACTAAAGCTTTTACCTAAAAGTCACATATTTTCCATTTGGTTTTAAGTCTTCTAAAATACAGTGAGGCTTTGTTGTCAGATATCCAGTTACACTAAAAGAACAAACAGTTCCCTGGAGATTATTTTAGTTAGGGGTTTCTCCCAAATATTTTCAAGATATGAAACAAAGGGAACTACAAAGAGTGAAAAAAGGCAGTGGTTCTGTCTATGGACTGCCACTGCCCAAGCCTGATTAGCTACTTAAGTTTTCAGACCAAAAATATTCCTTGCCACAAGAAGAATCAGCACTGACAGCAAGGGTTTCCTTGGATTTTATTTGGGAGAGTGGGTAGAGGTAACACAAAACATCACTGTCACCAAAAATTACATGTTCTGAGGCAGGAATATGTTTTTTTGAATAAGAAGTCTGTAACAGAAAGACCAGATTCCATTCAGCTTTCAAAAAAACAAAGAAGAAATAAAGGATTTTTCCAACTCTCTCAAATCTCATAGAATGAATTTTTAAAAAACAGTTAGAAGTTTAATTTTGTTTGCATTTTCTGTTTTACATTTTCTCAGAAGGATGATAAAGGGAGCAAAGATGCCTACATACCTTTTCAAAGAACTGTTCTCATATTTTGCTGCTGAAAGTGCTTAAAAACTAATGATGGATCTCTAATCCACTACGGAACACATTCTGTGCTACACGTAGCCATTTTCGTGTATTAAAAAATTACAGGCTCGGAACTCTTATCTTCTGTATGTTTTGTATTATCTAGTAACAGCAGCTACAGCTCTGCCATATCTCTTGACATTTCTGTTTCTAGATTCACTTTCTGAAGCTACAGTAAATTAGTAAATGCAGTGTGGCATTTTGGAGTAAGTAGGCCCTTTCTCTTGTCAGAATTTAAGAATACTCCTAAGAAGGGATACCAAGCTCCATCTGCATGGCTGGCACTAGGGTCTGGAAGACCATCACAGGGAATTTCCTGTTTTCATTCTCCTATCATCCATACTTGGCTAGCTCTTGCTCACTTCTGTTTAATAGTCAGCTACGAGCTTAGAAAATCAGCTGATACTGATTGTAAATCTGCAAACAGACTCTCCTTGAAAGACCTAGATAATGTCAAACCCAAATCAAGACTTTGAGAACTCTGAACTCCACAGATCAGATCCTTTAAAGCCTCTTTTTAGGAATTATTTGCCAATCACTAGTAAAACGGGCAATGAATTTTTAAAGCTATGTTTTCTATAACTTTTACAGTCAGACTTAATACCTATTTCAGTTACCATAACAAGTGTTGCAACAGATGCTTTTGGGTTTAATGAAGACAGTCAAGCAGATTTACCGCCTATTTCTTCTAGAAGCGACTGAATGATTTTCAACAAATAACTTCCTCCAGTATAGTCTCTATTTTTGTGCCTATATTGAATAGAATATATCAGACTGCAGTTCTTTCTCTTAGAAATGAACCACTTGAAGTCTTTATGGATCAGTCAAGTCTGCTGCAACTCACGACTTAGCTGGAAGCAGTCACTCCAGTGACACAGTCCTGGTTTTCTAGCCAGATGAGCATGCCATCACCTGTGAGATGAACTCCTGTGTCTGAGCTAAAGGGGTGTAACTTTGAGAACACTCAGTAGTCCTTCAACTTTGTTCATGGTGCAGCTCTGTCTTTGAAATTTTTTCCCATTGGCTGTACCTTTCAGAAATAAGAATTCAGTTCCCACACAGGCAAAGCAGACAATGTATCATACGGATTGTTAAGCAGAGACAGCTCACATCATCTCAGCAGTTTAGGCAGAATTGAATTTTGATGCCACAAGGATAAGAGATTGTTTCTGGCCAAGTCCAGGCTGCTGCTTCTATGGGAAATAAATATTAAGGGACAAACCACGGGTGAAGTCCCAGTGGTGCACTCAGGTGAGCTGATCCTATTATTCCTGATGTCAGTTGGGTGACAATGGAAAATATGAGGAGTGGTGCTCCTTCCCTGCCCCTGCAACAGCTGCCTTTTCCAAATTCCAACCCTTCTCATGGGGCAGCAGCAATGCTGGCAAGCCTCACAGAGCAGCCAAATTCATCATTAGAACTAAAGCTGATGCTACACTTCCAGTGACTTGTCCCAGAGCTGCCTGCTTTGCATGTGCCTTGAGCCATCCTGCCTTTAAGCCCATGCTTGTGAGAAGTTCCTCCCAGGTGCAGGATCTGCCTGTGGAAGGAGCAAGTATCATATTGCAGAAATACCTGCAAAAGTTTTCAAGCGATTGCAGTAAGCATAAGCAATGTAATAATTTAATTGCTTTGTTGTAGAAGATGCCCACTCACTGAGGCTGAAGACTCAAGCTAACTTGGAAGGAAAGAAGAAAAGAAATGCATCCCAAAGCACATTCTCATGTGTTTGCCAAGCTCTACTACACATGGCGGAGTAGAGGAGATAAAGCTTGCATCCTGTAACTATAGGTAACCCTAGGACTAGATCTGGTTCATGTTCACAGTACTTACACTATTGGTCACAGGTCAAGTCTAAATGTATGAGGGCCTAGAAAGCTTTTCTATGCACGAATTCTCAGCCTGCTTGTAAAAAATAACTGTGACATGCACTGTTTAAAATCAAAGATTTGCCATGGGGATACATGTGGTCTAGAACCTCAGCTGTAATGTGTCTGAGGATCAAGCCAGGCAAAAGTTCACATGGTTATTGATGGTTGTAAGGTTATGCTTTCAGATCTCTATGAACAGAAAGGAAACAGGTTATGGTCCTCATACTAAGCTTCTATGAATTGAATAAGGCTACAAAAGCATTTAATAAATTTAATAAATTAGAGCAGTAAAACATTACCATGTACAGTGATTGCTTGGAGAGTTGTATTCATATTTCTGAAAAAAAGTTCAGTTCCTCAAAATCTTCATAGAAATAATACTTTCTATTTTTTAAGTAAATGATCTGAGTTTTTACAAAATCATCAAATAGCGACTGTGTGCTATTAATCGTAACAAACATAATCAACTTGAAAAGTTCATATGCAATATACAGAAGGAAGAACTTCCAAGGAATTTGCTGCAATCAGTTCAAATGAGGCAGATGGGTAGGAACATGCAACTCCTATGATTCAGTGAGTTAGTGCCAATATAGACCACCATATTAGAAGTACTCAGCGACATTGTTGTACAAGAGAGGTCCCATTGTAGCGCACTGCATTAACAGCAGCAAAACCCTTGAGAATTTTCCAGGCCTTGTCAGCCCAGACTGCTTTAATGAATGGTATAAACAGAAGATGAAATAATCACTCACTAGTTTACAAGCACTGAAGTACAGCTATTTAAGATTTCTAGTCTGCATTATGACAGTGGCACAGTCATGCTTGGCAAACAGGCCAATATCTGAGCTTATAGTTGTCACATGTCCCAAATTCCCCTGTTCATTTTATATCTCTGAGGCTTATACCTCCAAAGACCTAGGGTCCTTCTCCTTCACATTGTATTTCCCTACAGAAAACAACTGAAACTAGCAAATGCAAGGGGGTTGTTCATCTGCTTGTCAGCACTTAGATAATGTCTTGTCATTCAAGAACATCAGTCAATTTTTCTAGTCTTTGTAGTTGGCTAATGATAAGACAAAACCTCAGCACTTCAAATAAAGGCTTAACAGACCATTTTAAGGAAAATAAACATAAGCATGAGGTTAATGACAATAAGCATACTATCGTTTTATGGTTGGACTCAATGATCTCAAGGGTCTTTTCCAACCTAAATGATTCTGTGATTCTATTATTATGCTCCGCGTCTGGGGGACAAAGCAGGATGGATCATCTGGGTCACTGACTCTGTTTCTCTGCAATCACAGGAAAATACAATCAAAGGGTCAAGAATACATCAGCCCTGTGAACACCAAGCATTATTTCCTAAATCTTCTACCACTGGTTTCAACCTGTGGTTCACAGATCAATCTAGGCAATTAAAAAAAAAAAAAAATCAAGTCTGTTGTCAGTGTATTTAAATTATCACCCCTCTCAGGAACTCTTCCAGCAGTATAGAAATTGAAAAAGCTTGAAAACAACTGGCCTGCACCATCCCAAAGTCTACAGTAAGAGGGCAAGGGCCAGAACTACAAGGCAACTCGAGAGGAGAGCAGAGGAAATTCAGGCTGTCATGCTGGCCCCAACAATATTAAGAAATGTGTTCTGTCAAATAGTTCAGAAAATCCTGATTGCAACCTACACAGCACAGAGAGTAAAAGTGAAATAAGTAGCAGGTCCCCACTTATCTCACCAGGGAGAAAAATTCCTTCACAAGTCCACATCTACTTTAACCCATTCCCGGTTTAAGCAAATGCGGTTAGCAATACCAGTATTAACCAATAGGTGTACCAGCCTAATATAGCAAACATCTCATCACTTCCTCTGGCCAGTCTGGTACTTTGGGTGATGAAAGGATGACAGCAAAGAGAAGGGAGGGAAGGAAATAAGGGATGAAGCAAAAGACTATCATGTACCTTAAGCCACATTTCAAGAGTAAGATCTGTTCTGGGACCCTACAGACAGGTCAGAAGGAGGCATGAAGTATGTGGCAACACTACATGAGCTCTGGGAAGAGGAACTCCAATCCCAAGGACACATATGGAGGTCACGAACATAAAGTTTTGTCTTCCTTACTATGCTATACAGATCAGAGCTTGGCAAGCACATGAGAAACTGCATTGGGACTCCCGTTTCTCTTCACCTGGTAATTCTCATTCACCAGCAACCAGAGTTAGAGTCAATCTTCCACAATTTAAAACTTAATCCAGGACCAGCATCCAGAAAATCAGTTGACCTTTCTCTGTATCAAGATAACTAATACTCTTAACAAGTTTACTTCCTATATTAATATTTTTCTATAGGAAGAGAGATAAAATAAGTTTCCTGTAAAATCTCATCAAAAAGAGAATATAATTACGGGGAGAACAGAATAATCCTTTTTTAAGCGAATACATCAATCTTGAGACAACCTTCAATATACTTTAGAACATTTCAAGCAATTTTATCAGCATTTAGGAAGGAAAAAGAATGCCTTGAGGCCAGTCCTGTCAGCAAATATTTCCCATCTTCAGCTTGAATCGCAGTATTATTCCAGGTGAACGCATTGCAGGCACAATTTTTTAAAGCACTGTGAACACTGCATTATATTGATGGCCACACTTTTCCCATGTGAGCCATTATTTGCAAATATGGATACCCTGGGAAAAAAAGGTAACTGGTAATCTTTTGGAAAGAACACAGACACACTTCATACTAACAACCTCTCATTAAGAAACTCAAAGGACTTTTTTAAATTAGATATATGAGACCAAGACCAAAGTACATCTGCATTTGTCTGTCTCTAGGGTTTCATGAGGATAATGATTTTGCCATATCTGTTAGAAAACTTTCTGGCCAAAAGCTGAAATAATTTGACATAATTTTTTTTATAAAAACCTCCATATAACATAACCAGAAATATTAAAAAAATAAAAGAATTGCAAAGTTCACATATATACAGACCTTTTTTCAGGAACCATTTCATTTTCCCTCATACAAGTGTATTTGAGCTTTAGACCAGCTTCCTCAACTGGTTTGCATTTTATCAATGGTATCATAAGTTTTTCTATCAATTCTCAAGCTATTTATTAACAATGTATTGAAGATCCCACTTAAAATTCTCATCTTCAAAGTGCATTTTCCAAAGGCCCTAGGACCTATGATTATTTCCCAGTTAATCTGATAATCTGACAAGCTATTTGCAAATCATACATTCAAAGTAACCCTGAAGAGATGGAGATATATTTTTTAAAAACAGAACTCTCTAAATCCATATATGTATTTGTATTTCCTAAGTCCAATACACCTCACCAAAAAAGTAGTTGGGAACAGATTTAAAAGGCAAATTGACACAAGCCTTCATTTTGCCTTAAGGCACTTTCCAGGGGCACTGGAGCCAACAGAGCCTTTCCAGCTGTCACTATGCTGTTCTACATTCAAAGAAACTCCTCCTATTTCTTCTTCAACCTCAGAGAGAACAATCTTACCTTATTAGTTCACCCAATTGTCCCAGGAAGTGAACTGAGCAATGCAGGCTCATGCCTTTTTCTGCCTGTCCTTTGATCATCTTGTGACTGAGTTTAACTTGAATTTAACTAGGTAAAGTGTTGTGTGTATGTATGATACATATTTTTCTCTAGGGCCTTTTACAGTAGTTCTCTGGTCTCATGCGCTGCATTTTACAGTGTACGAATTTTACAGTTAACTTACACTCCATGCACAGGTTTTGTACAGAGGTGAGCTACACCCTTGGGCAACTAACAGTGCTATTTCTGAAAAAAAAAAAACAAAAACAACCAACTTTATACATTATAAGTCTGTCACAAGTTACAGACTGTATGCTTTTCTGCCCTGCAAGCCCAAAAGAACATCGACATTTTAAAGCATGTTTTCCCTTTTTACAAACACGAGAGATCCAAAATAATTTCCTTCTTATTAATTAACCCATGTAACAGCTTATTCATTTATTTTTCTGAGAAAATGAGTTTCAGAGCCAAAACATCACACACATCCTGCTCCAAGCCTTCCTCTTATAGCATCCTAAAGGAGATGTGCCACTTCCACTGACTCAACACAACCACCCACAACTTCTCAGGGCAAGACACAAGACTCCAGTTTACAAATAGTTTCCCTACAGGCCAGCAACAATAAAAGACCAGTTAGCAGGATTACCAAAATCCAGTTTACAGCCCCATTGCCACCGTGAGTGCAGGACATGAACTCCTGTTTTTGATCAACAAACTATTTCTTGCATTCCCCTTAGGTGCCTTTCTGCATGTTGAACTGCCTAAAGGACAACGTCTCTTTGAAGATAATTAGCACAAGAAAGAAAATTAAAAGGCATTAAAACTATGACAATACATAATCTGCCTTCTAGTTCATGGACATTTTATGAAGTATTTTTTGACCAAATTACCATTTTAGTCTGAATGGATTTAACCGCCAGTGTTGCCAGAATGCCCTATAGCAAATATAGCTGACCACTGTTGTAATTTCATTTTTACATTCCTGATATTTTGCCATTCTTTAGAGCTACTGTGATGCTCTCAAGGAGCACCTCTGGCTTCTTGTTCATCTGTGTTCTCCATTTCCTTATGATGTCAGAGATAAACAATTTTAAAGGTTAAAATCTAAAATAAAATTTAAAAAGAGAGGAAGATTACCCATCATAATAGTGAAAGCAGGATGAGAGACTTAATTCTGTGATACAAACCCCAGGCTCATTGCAGCAGGTAACACAGAGGAAGCTGTGTGAAACTTAAAGGTTTCCCCTGGCGGTCACTGAAAGGCGGTAAGTCTCCCAGAGACACACATTTCATTTCCAGAATGCAGTTCTACTTTTTTTAATGTATATGGAAAAGACAAAACCTTAGTTTTCTCATGTAGATATAGTAACCATTTCCAAACCTTAGAATATGCTCTGAAAAAAACATCTGTGTACTGCTGCCAACAGATGTTGTCATCATGATGATTAAAATGCAGTGGAAATAGAATAATCCAGCAAATCACAAAAACCATGTTCATAAAATCTACTGCATTGAGCAGTGGCAGGGAAGAGAAGTACGGGGGGAACACCATGCTACCAAGCAAGAGAAGGCAGGTAAAAAAGACATCAGAATTCGGAGAAATAATTTACATTTACAAACCTCACTAGGAAGTAGAATGATGAATCTGTTGTCCATATAAAATGGGGCATGGCTGGAAGTGAGGAGGTGGCTCTGAAAAGGACAACCACAGCCGGGAAAGTGTGTGTCTCACCAGCTGCGTGCCTTTGAGAAACTGAAGTTTTGGTGAAGAACCCCAGGCGTAAAGATATCAGCTACAATTGTATGGTCTCTGACTCAGCAATAAGACACTAAGAACAAACCAAATGGATGACAGAATGGAGCTCTTCTGAGATAAATATTAGATTACTGGGAAAAAAAAAACCAAAACAAACTAATGAAATACAACAAAATGCCTTTTGAGAACTAGGATTGCAGATTTGAATCAGAAAGAATCAGGCATCACTGGTGATTGCGTTGCCCAGATGACTCTCAGTTTTAGCTGAAATTATGTTTTATTTTTAAGCAATGATGTAAAAGCAAAGAGGACACACCATGGTCACAGAAATTTAAACTGTCCTCAACACACAACAAGGCATTAAGCCTTTAGAAACCCATTTGTGAACCAATCTTGCCACACCAGTGGCACTGGCACTGGCAGAGAAGGGAAAGAAAGATTACTCCAGCCACCTGTTCTAAGAGGGCTGTCTCTAATCAAGCTTGACAACAGCACTTCTGCTTGCCTGCACAGCTGACTTTGTCAGTACCCATCCAGAGGCAAGGCAAGACCCCACTGGCTGCCAAAGCACTGTAACACATTTAATGGGTGCGCTAACTCATGGCTGAGGATACTGCCTGTCTAGAAGCCTTGCTGTAAGACCTTCCTCCCAAATGTTCCCTAAGAGTTACCACACACAGTCCATCAGCTCCATTACAATTGGGGGGGGGGGGTAAAGAAAAAAAAAAAAAAAAGGCTGGGTAGTGCTGATATGTGAAATTACTTTTCATGTAGACTATACAATGCTTTAATCCAGATATAGGCACTCTCATTTCAAGCTGCCCTGGACAAGTGACCTTCTACAAGCAGAGGTTCAGTCAACCTCAACTTCTGCTAGTCCATATCTTTCTTTCCCCATCTTGTCCTGTGAGCACACTTTGGAAATGCCTTTTCTTCTCTCTGGAAGGGAAATGCCTGCCACAGACTGATTATTTGCAGACTGATTACTTGCTAATGCTGTGGCATCCCTGCCCTTCTCCAGCCTCTTTAAAAATCCAGACCCATACTGTGCAAGTCCCTCGCTCAGACCAGAAGATGCACAAAATTTTTTTCTGTTTGGGTCACTGAGTCCTACCTGTATCAAAAACAGTTACTTCCACAGTAACTGAAGTACTTCAGGACAAAAGCAAGCCGAAAGAAAAGAAAAATAAAGTTGCAGTAAAAATAAACTTAAAGCAGATAATTGGGTTGTTCCCTTTTATTTTTTGTGCACTTCAACATCCTAGCCCTCTGTTTTGACCCTTGCAGACATCACATCCTAAGTTCCTTTTCTCTGAGCCTCTCAGATAACTGTTCTCATTCCAAAAATATCCTCAAGTAGGATAGAAAATGGACAAAACATTGGTCATTTAGATTAAAATGCAGCTAACATTCCACACAAGACAATGCTAAATTTATACCAGAGTTTTCCTTGGAGTTCTAAAGCATTTTTTAAATAAATGTGAAATTAAGTTAAGGGTTTGCAAACACGCAGAAAAGACAGTGAGAGACTGTCTCCCATAAACCAACTCCTCCTTCCACCATCCCAAGTTTTACCTTTATCCAGAAGCAGAGAGGTTAAGAAAACAAAGGGCTATGGAAACGCTGCTCTAGATTAGCAGTTTCTCCACTGAAAGTATTACCAAGCAGCAAATAATTGGTATTTCCTAAATATAAAGTAATGGTACAAAGTAGAGTCATTTACCTGCTGACAAAGACAATTCTCATTAACTTTACAAACATTTGCTTATATGGAAAAACCTTTTATTCACTTTCTAAATAAGAACAAACCAGATTGTCAATGAGATTTTGAGGATATTGAAAGTATTCCATCAGCAACACTACTAGTTAAAATCTCAAAGACTCAGATAAATAAGTTAAAAAGCAGAAGATTAAATGACTGGACTGAGAGACAGGATACGTAATGAGAGCTCAGACCCACTGGGAGTATTTTGGTTTGAGCTTGTCATATTTTTTAAGCAAGAAAGTAATTTCTTGGATATTATTCTGTTGAATATAGGGGAAAAAAATTGTTTTCTTACTGTCCTTTTACTCCCTCTATGAAAAGTTGCTAAGGGAATGGTTCTCAGTAAGGTCAAGCAGTAGAAACCCTGCTGTGTGTTTTAATGCAGCCAAACACCACTTGAAATTAATGCCTCTTGGTTCTTTTTACCTTTAAGCACTGGCTATTAGTGCTTTCCAGTATTAATTCTTACTGTGTATCTGAATATATAATATAATAGGCAAAAGGAAAAAATGGACAGGTACCAAGATGCCACAACAGGGTCAAAGGAATGGAACTTCACAAAAGCAGGGCTAGCGTAGACAGCCTCCTTCTGATAAGAGAAACCTGTCAGGCTATAAAAAGCACTCCAAACCCACAAACCTGAACGCAGTTTCAAGCACAGCAATCACGTCTCCAAATTATAACTAAATGCAAGCTATTAGTAAAAACATAAAAGAAACCCTTTCGACATATTTCTCATTTCAGATATTTATTGCCTTAAAGTTATGTAAATGAAAGAAATCTTGGCATATTAGCATATCATTACTATCTGCCTTTGAAATGATTACAGATCTACATATGATATAAAATGAGGTTCTCAAAATGTTGCACACTATTTAACGGTCTCACTTCATTTTTCTCATGTACAAGAATCCTAATAACCAAAGAGCTACACTAAGGATCAGCATTAGCTGCTCCCTTTCCTCGGTGAAGAATGAAGTGGAAAGGATTCTCAGGATGGCATCTAGATTTCAACTTCAGAGCTGACACATTTCACATTTTTGTGTAAGGTAGTCTGCATAACTTCTGTGTGCCCTGTGCGTAAAATGTTTCATTCCTTGGTCTGAAACCTGGCCTCTTTCAACAGGTTTCCAAATGGAAAGAACCACACAGCATTTCTACATGTAAGAAAAATCACTGCAAGTTCTATTATGTAAAAAAACCCTGTCAAAATGCAAAATTGAATATGTAAGCCATTTTTCAAAATCATGAACTCAAATATCTGTAAATTATGGAAGAATCTCTTGCCAGAAAAGCAATAGCTGTGTGGGCCATTTTCATTCTAGCAGCGCACTTTCAGATAAAAAGACATCTGCTTAAAAAAAAAAAGTTTAATTTCATATAATTAGAAGACTCAGACAGCAGTATGATTCCAACAATGCATTCTAAGTAAATTTTTTTCTGAGGAGCAAATTGAAAAAACACCTCTAAGCATGAGATGACAGAGACAAATAAAGACACAGCAGGAACTCTCCTCAGAGGGAATTTATTATGAATAAAAGTATGAAAAACATTTTGATCTTTGCCTAAAAAATGAAGAAGAGTTTGACTATGTTTCCTCTGAAATAGCAAAAAGTTAAATCCAAAGTAACTATTTCAGCCACAGTCTTAGTGCGCTGTAGTCTTATGGTCAGGCACTATTGCAGTTGTATAAC
The DNA here is from genome assembly GCF_964188355.1 of Buteo buteo. Taxonomy (NCBI): domain Eukaryota; kingdom Metazoa; phylum Chordata; class Aves; order Accipitriformes; family Accipitridae; genus Buteo; species Buteo buteo. Next base: position 37,467,386 of record NC_134174.1, read on the forward strand.
TAGGCTTTGAGGCTTTGTTTTCCTTCCAGTAAATAATTATGGTAAGCCATGAACAGTTTTAATAAACATGATGATATCCCCTCTGTTCAAAGAATGTGTAGTTTTAACTCCTTTCACTGTATGGCTCAACCATAGCATGATAAATGACATCAAAATATAAAATTCATCTCATTCTGCAAGTATGAAGATGTAATTTAAAATGTAATACTTAGATAGTCAATCTTCTAATCATCTGTAGCTGGAAGATTCTGAACACAGAAAGGCTCAAGGCATCTTCCCTGCTGGACACATTACAGCAAGTTCAGCAATTAAATTAGTTGTATGGGGTATATGGGCATGCATATATACAGATTGTATTTCACAATTTAGGATCATTTTCTTAAGCCATCACTTTAACTTGAGGCTGAGGCCATTTTGTATACCCATTTCACACTTATAGACCCTCTTCCACACTAATGACTGAGAAAAGCTGCCACAGACAAAGTAAGCACTCAGAAATTTATTTTCTTCAAGAAAAAAAAAATTTAAAAAGAGAAGCAGAAAGAAAATCTTTAACCCTGAAACACATTGGCTAATATTTTTATGAACACTGCTTATTTCTGTTCTTTTGGGATAATTTCTAGCATGCTAGTTAATGATGTAGTATATTTTCTGTAATGAAATCCTAGAATAAGAAACCCAACTGCAGGTCCCTGATAAATGAGCAGGATCAGCAGCAGGATCAGTGGGAAATACCATTAGGTACTGAAAAAGAATTGTAGCCTAGCCTGCAGCTGCTCTTGTGTATGAGACCCTTAAAACAGATGGGAGATCCACACCCAACATGGAAATAAAGGTATTATCAAGTCTGCAAATTAGAAGAGAGAAAAGAAATGAACTTAACTTGTTAAGCAGATGGAGGGAGTGAAAAAAATCCTTCAGCCAAAATAAAAACTTTTTAACTGCAAAGCATGAAAATAACACGGGATTCCCTATCATCCCACAGCAAGCAGGGACTGAGACACCTCCTGTGGCAGGCTGAGCACGCCACCTCCTCATCACCAGCCTCCACCGAGCTGGAGCAGGACTCTGAGCTTCGAACAGGTCCCATCCACACTGTTGGTGTTTCCACAAAAAAAACTTACTACCTTGGGATGCTAAGCTGTGAGCTCACAGCAGCACCTCCCTCCTTCTTCCCCTGACTCCTCACTGCCTGCTGCACCCCAATGCATGGCACTGTCTGGAGCTCGCTCGCTGGGCAGCTCAGCCCCAGCCTGAAATGATGGCAGCCTCTGCAAACACAGAGAACGTGGCTGGGGTGAAACTAATCCCAGCACATCCTGTAAAAGAACCCAAGCTGTAGCAGTGATGTGTTTGAATGGGACTGCCTCCCAAAAGTACAAAATATTTTGCACCTGCAGTTAAACCGTGACCAGAACCTGAATAGCTGTGAGTACAAAGTAACAAATCACAAGTGGAATGAAACAACAAAACAAAGGTGTATTTGGATGTTTGCCCGCAGTCTTCAGCTTGCATTCATCCTCAGCACCAAACAGACTCCTTTACGGGCTATTGACTCCTTTCCTTCCTACTGAAGACATCTGCAGGTCCCTGCTTTCAGCGGAAGAACACCACAAGAATGGGAAGAGATGGACATATTAATTTGCTGTTTTCTTCAGCTCTGCAAAACACTCTGGTTTATAATACACTGAACCATGCAACTATAGAGCATAAAAACATAAGCACAATGAGATGACAGTGTCACAGATGTCTTCACTGTGGCAGTCCTTAACAAGTCTTGGTCTGGTCTCAGAGGGCACAAGGAGGTAAAACTGTTAAACCCATTCACCCCACTGAGCAACAGCTTTTAACTGCAGCAAACTAGTAGGAAAAATGTGTAGTTGCACAGCAAGGCCTCTCTGACCATGGGAGGGAACCCCTACCTACACTCTTTCTGGTTGGTTTTTAAAAAGTGTTGAAAGCTCAGACTAAACCTAGGAAAAAAAGTATATAACAATATGTTCTTTCTGGAGAGCTCAGAGTTCACCTGTCAAAAACTTCCAAAAAAGACCCCGTACCCTGATGAAAACAGTGTGAAACCTGTGTTCAAGCAAACCATGGAAGAAGAGCAGATAAAGGTAAAATTACGTGACAATGAAAGACCCTAGGGAAACCATTGGAGAAAAATTAATTGACCGTATATTGATATAAACCAACCCTTTGCAATTCTGGCACCAAATTCCCCGATCCAATGCAGTCAAATCAATAAAGCTTTGTGGTTGTTTGGTTGTTTTTTTTTTTAAAAAAAAAACACTAATAATTTGTATATGCAATATTTTATGAATTTTCATCTTATTTTTTAATTGCATTTTTTATGCTTCCCTTTCCTTTCTCTCTACTCTTTGATTCTGATATTTAAAAAAACCTACCTCTAAAAAAAACAACCTTCACTTCTGGGGCATGTGAAACTACAGCTCAACAAAATAAAACGTCTTACTCCGCATTTACACAAATGCCTGTTTGACGGTGCTGGATCTGGGCTTACCCAATGGCAAGGGAAAGGTTACCACCATGACCCAGGGGTATCTTTTCACGGTTCTTGTTAGGTTTTCCTCTCCTACATTTAATGGGCACCTAAGTCTAAATTCTCCCAACAGAAAACAGTCCTTTAACTGAAGCCTGAAGTTTGTATTTCGCCAAAACCAGGATGCAGCTTCCGGCCCACCTGTGGGTTACTAGTCAGGGACACTTGCACTAGCTTGAAATAGAGTCCCAGGTTTGCAAAAAGAGCTATGTGCAAATATCCCAAGACACATGCATGCACACACAAGCATACAGTCACTCCGCTCCTCTGCAGCTCCCTACCACTGGGCAATGAATATATGACAAGCATAGCTCTGCTTGGGATTTTAGCCAGATAAATAAATGTAAGAATAACAATGGAGCTGCTTAGTCCCGTTCTCCAGCTCTGTATTTCATCTTAGTTATCTACGCATTGATCAGCTTAGATCTTCCCAACAAATAAAACAGAAAGCAACTGTGATAGTAACTTGAAATAATGTGCTGAGCCAAGATAGTTCAAGAACTGTCTCACCTCTTCGCCCCAGTATCCAGTGACAGGACGCGTGGGAATGGTTCAAAGCAGTGACAGGGGAGGTTTAGGCTAGACATTAGGAAGCATTTATTTACCAACAGGGTGGTCAAACACTGGAACAGTCTTCCTAGAAAGGTGGTCAATGCCCCAAGCTTGTCGGTGTTTAAGAGGCATTTGGACAGTGCCCTTAGCAACATGCTTTAGCTTTTGGTCAGCCCTGAATTGGTCAGGCAGTTGGACTAGATGATCTTTGTAGGTCCTTCCAACTGAAATAGTCTATTCTGTCTATTCTATACCAGGTATGTATCATTACCAAGTCCTACAGACTATGATAAGAGATCAAATTCACTCAATGGTATACAAAACACAGACATCCAAACAAGCAGCAGCTCTGAGTTGCTCTGAAACCACAGCAGCATACATGGGACTGACAATAAACCCATTTATGGAACACCATTCTTGTTCTCAAATCACATTCTGATTTTCCAAATTTGTTCTGGTTTCCAGAGCTGACAGCATTTTAACATCAACAAGCACACATACAACGCTGCTCAAATTAGAAACAATTCATTTGAAATTGCTATGCAGAGAGAACAGCAAGTTTCAGCTCCAGGAAAGCTCCATAGATGCACAAACATCATCCACTGAGAAAAAGGGCTTTAAAGTTTCACAGTTTCTGAGTAACTATCTCCTTTCGATCCCTTCTCCAAAGAGCACTACAAAAGTTAAGTAATTAGCTTTCCTATGCCCCAGTTTTGACCTACAGCTAACTACTCCCCCTCCAAAAGCAACATTTTAAAAACTTACGTGTTAGTTTTGTTTGTTTTTTAGCTTAAACATGCCATCACATTTTCAAGCCCAGCTGGAAACTTGTTTGCCATCCATATGTCATACACACAGTCCCTTTTCAACACTAATGGCATGCTCAAAAATCCCAATTTGAACCAAAAGCTTTAAAGTGTTTCTCATACCTTTGAGCTTATTTGAATCCTTGACTCAAAAAAGGTTATCACAGTACTAGGTTAAACACACACCACACACAAACAAGCACTTATTATCTCACATCTCAATCACTTAACAGAAACTGAGCACATAGCTCTTTTGGAAGCAAGGATATAATTTGACATCATGTTTGTGATTTGAGCTCATTTCCTTAAAATCATATGAAAAGAACAATGATTCCCCGTATATCTTCTCCCATGACAGTCAATGCAAAAACAATTTTTCCCTCAAGTAATTGCCACATACATAAAAGCAATATTCCACAAAATGCAACAACTGCTTGCAAGCACAAACAAACGAAGTCCTATTTTATGCGTGCACCAGGGTCTGTTTATTCTTCACTGTTGCATCCCTTGCCACTGGAGTTCCTTCCACCCACTTGCCACAATTTGTTACAGAATATGAGTTTGATGGGGCCAAAAGAATCTCTTTACTCATCAGCACAACAGGATCTTATTTCTGCAACATATATTAAAATGAAAGACAATGATAGAACACAATTCACACTTTTTGTTACTGTTCTCTGGCACCTGACACAACCATTAACATGAGTGTCCACCAAGTCTTTGAAGAAAACAGATCTCTGAATTTTATTTACCTATTTCAGTCACCAGAAACTATCACAGTAGTGCCCTTGTCTCTCTAAAGCAAAGCCCCTAAAGCTTTTTTTTCAAAATCTTACAACACTTCTCAGCACCTTCCAGCTACTCCATTTATGAAAGGTGAGGTTATTTTCTGTTTGGCCTTTAGCTCTGCAAATGCACTGCTCCTACTGAGAAAACCCTACAGTTACCACTCTTCCATGCTTCCTACCCACACAGAAGTTCTTCAACTGCACAATAAATGCCAGGTCAAACACATGTTAAAAACTGTCTCCATCAGTAATTAAAGTCTTGTTATTGTGTAACAGACTTTGTTCCATGGAGAAATGACTTTCCATAATTTTACCAGCACAGTATCATTGAAATGAAGGTCCTTGCTTGCAGCACTCTTTCAAAAGGACTTGAGGAATGATTTACAATGTCATCTCACAAGACTGTGCAAAAGATGCTTCAAATAAAAACAATATTTGTGATTGGTTTGATTGCGTGAACTATTCTGGCAGTAGTATCACAATGGTCTATTTTTACTCCAGATTGGTTTTTACTATAAAAAGTTCCATTGCTATGAAACTAATGCTTGCAACACTGATTTCCATGGCGCTGCTTAGAAAGACATTGCAGAAGAATAATGTGGATGTCAGGGCATTTTATGTAGCAGCAGCAAGATTCTGCGAGCAGTCTGGGAAGCGGATTTGCTCCAGGTTATTTTGGCTACCATACACAATATTCTACCAAAATGAGCAGGACATCTATACAGTAAGATACAATGAGATTTTGAACAGTCAGAATGACACCAAGTAACACTGGGCAGAGAGACACTGCTCAGTAAGAATAGCCCAGCAACTTCTACGTCCCATGGATCATTCTGTCAGCATGTTGTATAACAGTTTCCAAAATAGGAAATTAAATCTCAAATAAAAAAAGACCCGACCTGAACTAACAAAGCAAGCCAGGAAATTGGTAGCAAAGTCTGATACTCTCCTCTTAGCTCTCCCACTGTGGCAAGGTTTTACTGGCAGATAAGATCATTCTGTAGTCCTCCCAAAAGAAGACACATTGATACGCTTTAATGAAGTAGTGACAGAGAGCAAGTTCTCTTTGGAATTGTGAACATTCATCAACGACTTCCTGAATTCTGCAGTGTGGGATCAGTTCATCAAAGAGTGATTCTAATTGCAATGGGCACATAAGCCCTGAAAGAGCATCGTGAAAGTGGTAGGAGGAAACATCTTTATTTACACGTATTCTTCAGGTAGAAAAAAGATTCTGTATCAAAAAGATTAAAAATCTGACCACATTTTTTCTGTGGCTTCAGCATAGATTTTCAACGGAGAAATTTTATTTTCATAGTAGTCTTCGTATATGCAATATTAATCTTCAAGGTTAGCAAATAAACATAATAAAAAAAATCCTACTAGATCAAGAAGAACCCTCCAGTTGGTCATGCTTTTCTGCTTTCAACAAAACTGAGCAAAGGGACTCTGTCCACAAGACTGTCAACTCAGATCCCAGGGCATTCAGAATAGTTTCATAAAGTTTCACTTCTGAGAAGAGACGTTGTTGAAAGCAATTGTTCAGCCAGCCAACTACTGTCACTTCCATGAATATGAATAAGCTCCAATATAGGACACTGAGCTTTTGCAAATGTAAGAAGATCCAATTGTTCAGAGTTAATCTTTGCCAATAAATCAACCTGCCATTATTTAGAGATTTTTATTTTCCTCTGGTGTCTGGCTATGTGGGTAGAGTTTTGTTTTACAGTCCCCTTCTTCCCATTTTCATAAAGATTTTTTTCATACCGCCTTGCCAAGCTTTCAGAGCAGCAGGAGGAATCCTATTGTTAATGGGATCAGGCCCTTGAAAAGGTATATATTGCTGTTTCTCCTGAATGTGCATAATATTAACTAGCACCTACTCTGAGGAAAAAAAAGATACGGTAGAAATTGTTCAGAGTTCATGAAAATTAACATTTGATGTAATTTTGTAGCCATAATTTGCATGTACACAACCTAGACATAAATACATATGGATTAATGCAAATTTTCATACAGGGAAAGATTCACTCTGTGCTCTGTAAAACTAAGGGTAAGGCTGGTGATGAATCATTTTTTTTAAATATTCTAGTCTGGGTATATAAATAGCTCTCTGTTTCTAGAATAATTACTACTGAAAAGCACATCTTCTGAAATAACCTAGGCCATAATTAACCTTGGCTTCATTAAATCACAAATAATATCTTCTTAAAGTCTTATTTGTAAAGGCAAGCTGATTAATTTAAACGGTTCCCTTTGCAAAAAATCTAATTGAAATTATTTACCCGCGTAGCTACTTGTCAGATCTTGTAAACTCTGGGAAGGTTTTCAGCCGGCGACTCGGCTACCTTACCCTCTCCCCAGCCACCCGGGAGGGAGCTCCACTCGCACGGAGGGCCGCCCCGGCTCTGCTTCCCCTTGGGGGGCACGGGGGCAGATGCGCAGGGAGAGGTGCCGGCTTGTGCCCCGCCACCTCCCGCAGCCGTTCCCGCGAGCGTCGAGTCCTCCAGCCCGGCCTCTCGGCGCCGCAGGACCGACCCCCCCCCCCCCCCCGCTCCGGGCGGGCCCCCCCCGTCTGCCCTGCCCCGCCGCGTCCGCGCCTGGGCCCTGCTGGGGGGGGACGGGACGGGGGCGGCGGGGCGGTTCGGCCTCCGCGCCGCGGCGGCGGAGCGAGGGGGCGCTTGCGGATGCAGGAGCGAGCCGGAGCCCCCCTGGCCGGCCGGCCGGCTCTCCCGCGGCTGCCACCCCCCGCCTGGACTGGGCTGCCTGGCGCGGCGCGGCCGGGCACGGCACGGCACGGCACGGCTGGGCTGGGCACGGCGCCGCAGCCGCCGCACCGCGCCGTCCCTCCCCTTTCCTTGTAAGACAGCGCCAACCCCCGACCGAAGAAAAGTTTCCAGCCGAGCGCCAGGACGGGTCCGGGCTGTCACGGCGCTGAAACCGCCTCCCGTCGACCGGCCGGGCCGGGAGCCGTCCTCTCTCAGCCCCGTCCCGTCCCGGCACCCAGCCCGCCCGCGCCGTGGGTGCCGCCCCGGGGCGCTCACCTTCCTGCACCGCATGGAAGGGGTTGTTGGCCTCTATGAGCTTGATGGAGTAAGTGATTTTCTCGCTCTGGAGGATGTCGTCATTGAGGTTCAGATCCGACACCGCCTGCTTGAACACCTCGTCGTCTTTGGCAGCATTGCCTTCGAAAATGGCACCTGCGGGGAGGAAGGCGGCAGAGGGTGAGGAGGGCTCGGCCCCGCTCCTCACCGGCTCGGCCCGCCCGCTCGCCGCACCAGAACCCTCGCTCCCCCCTGGGCCGTGCAAAGCTCGAGCCGGCTAGCACGGTGCCAGGCGGGGCAGCTCCGGGGGCACCGGCTGCCTGGGGGGCCGGGGCCCACGCGTGGGCGGCCGCCACCAGCTGCGCGGCCTCGTCCGGGGCGCGGGGAAGCGCGACCCTCCTCCCGGCCACTTCTGCTCCCCCGGCATTTACGGAGCCCTGAGCCGGAGTCACGCCGGGGTGAGGGACTCGCTTCGCCAGGGACGGGAAAGGGAGCAGGCTTGGGAATTCGACCAACTTTTTGCTCACTGCTTCGCCGCTCCCTAGGATGCTGCTGCCTTTCGGGCAGCGGTTTTGTTGAGGCTCGCATGCACACGCGAACGTGAAGCCAGGATTTGTGTCCGGTAACCTGGAAGCTTGAATTTTACTGTCCTGTTTATGCAGTTAACGTGAAAACATCTGGCGATTTGTGTTACATAAGATTCCCTCTGTACGGAGCGTGTGTGTGCCCACGCCAGGCTTACTGCCCTGCTCTACGCAGCAGTGGGAGATCTCTAGTGCTGGCAACAAAATGAGAAAAAAACCCGTTATCCCCCAGCCTGGAAAAGTCCTGCTGATTCACACTGTGCGTGCCTGTGGCTGGAGCCTCCGTGCACCGCCCGTGTGAAATCACAGCTCTGCACACGGCCGCTCGACTCTCCTGCCCACCGGACCGCTATTTCTGCGAGGAGTTAGTTGGCAAACACCACTCGGGCTGAAGTTCCTGCGGGGAGAAGCCGCGGTGATACCGTCCACCCGCAGGAGAAGCGGGGCCAAGAGAAAGAGCCGCGGAGGCTGTTTCGCTCACACACACACACACACACACACACACACACAGCCGGGCCAGGGCACTTCCTCAGGGCGGCCCCACCGCCCCCCTGCCTCCCCGCGGGGCCGGCCCCGGGGCCGCCGGGGTCTGCCCGGCCCTGGGGAGCGCCCCCGGGCCGGAGTCCCCCGCTGCGGTCAGGGCTGACCCCGTCTCCTTAATGGCTCCGCAATGCTGTCTGCCTTGGCTGCGCCCCCAGGCTCCGGAGGCGAGCGGCGCCGACCGGAGCCTCCTCCGCCGGCCCCGGAGCCGCCCCTGCCGGGAAACTTGTTACAGGGCTGGTCCCTCTTTCCCCTTCCCCGCTCCGGGTCGACACGGGACTTTCCTCCCGTCTCCGTGGAGCCTCCCCTCGCTAGGGCCGCTCCCGCCCCGGCCCCCTCCTTTTCTTGATCTCCCATCCTCCCCAAAAGGCTGGTGGGAATTACGGCTTTTTCATTTCCCGGCCGTACTCCCGTCCCCTCCTCTATCATCCTCCACAAGTGATTCTCTCCCCCCCTCTCCGCCCCTAAACATCCTCATTTTCGTTCCTGCTGGTACCTTTCAACACCAGCCAAAAGGTGACTGCAGAGCCTCGTTTCTGCTTGCCAGCCTTCCCGCGGACATCACCGTGCCTCGCTCCCAGAAGCCATAAAAGTTCACATCAGCCTTTCCTTCACCTCTTATTCATACCCCTCTTCCTCCCACTGCTGATCCAGCCTTCTCGCTGCCCAGGGGTTTTAATGAGATCTTATTCAAATCACAACAGTTGCGCGCATAGACACAGACACACACACAGCCGCTGCAAATCTCGCCTTTCTAACCCTTTCCCAGCCAAGTCGTCGTCCCTCCCCCCCGCCCCCCCCCCTCCGCATTCCGGCTCGGCTGACACCTGCTACGACAGGGGATGGAAACCAAGGGATTATCTCCCCGAAAGTTTTCCCTACGAGCACGTACAGATTATGCCTCTCTCCTGCTCGGGTGTTGGGGGCGGTTGTTTGTTTTCGGTGGCGAGGAGGCGGCGGGTTGGGGAGAAAGCCTTTCCACGCAAACAGGTCCAAGCAGAGGCTCCCCAGCCACATGGGAGACCGCAGCGGCGGCCCCGGCGCACAGCCGGCATTTCGCCCCTAACTTTACAGTCGGGGGGGAATTGAGCTGCCTTTCTCCCTTCCCTCCTCCTGGCTCTCCGCGGAGTTGCGTTCAACCGCTGCCTGTGACATTACCGCGGTTAAACGAGACGCTCCCTTCATTTATTTATTTATCTGCCGCCTCCCTTCAACACCCCCCCCCGGCTTCCTCTCTTACCGATGTGGATGATGGAGTCCGCCCGCACCGAAACGCACTGAAATATCCAGGGGAAAAGCCAGAGCATCAACACTTCCATTTCCAGCCTCTCGCACAGCACATCAGCCCGGGTTTAGCGGAGAGACAGACAGGGGAAAAGAAGAAAAAAAGGCGCAAGGGCAGGTGGAGCACGGCAGCGGGCGCGGGGGGGAGATGCCCAGACACCCCCCCTTAGAAAAAAATCCCAAATTCCCCCAGCGCCCCAAGAATTTTCCAAGCTTGAGGAAGACGGGCGGCGGGAAGAGAAAGAAAAAAAAAAAACGCCGGGGCTCAAAAAGCACGGAGGTAGATCCCGGGTTGGCAGGCGGCGCGGCGGAGCCTCCGGCGCTCGGTGTGTGCCGGGGCGCCGGCAGACCGCGAACTGCGGAGCGGCCCCCCCGCCGCCGCCGCCCGCCCCCCGCGCCACGTGACTGCGGAGCCTCGGCGCTCGGTGCCGCCGGGGCACGGCGCGGCGGCGGGGCGCGGGCAGCGGGGCGCCCGGGCGGGCGGCGCGGAGGGGAGCGGGCGGCTCCGCGAGGAAGCGGGATGGCTGTGCGAGAACGCGGAAATTAATTGCAATTAAGCGTATTCAGATACATCCAGAATTACGGATAGGTCTGCTTCTCTCGCTCGCGCTCTCTGCATATATGTGCTGCGTGTATATCTCCCGGGGGAAAGGGGTGGGGGGCCGATGCTCCAAGCGCAGGGAGCGGAGGAGGGGGCGAGGCCAGGCGGCTCGGCAGCTCCCCGGTTGCCGGGCGCAGGCTCTCCCGCGGGGCTGCAGCCCCCGCCCGGAGGGCGCCCAGCGCCCTGCATTGCGCGGCCTCCCGCAGCCCCCGCCCGGAGCGAGGCCGGCGCGGCTCGGCTCAGCACTGCGCGGCGCGGCGGGACGCCCCCGGAGGTAAGGGCGCGGGGCTGCGCGCCCGCTGCCGCTCGCCCAACTTCGGGGACCGGGGGCGGCGCGGGGGCACCGCGCCGAGGCGGGGGGGGGGGGGGATGCCCCTTCCTCCCTCCGCTCCGCTGGGGCCCGGGACGCGACCCGCGTTTGACGAGGGAAATGGAAATGCGAGGGGTTTACCCCCGCGCTGGGGGCGAGGGGGTGGGGGAGAAAAGTGGTACAGCAAAACCGTTTCTTGTTTTGTTTTGTTCTAGCTTTCAATGAAATCTAATTCATAAATTGGACATGCTCAGGCTCAGAAGACTAATTCATCCCCTAAAACAAACGCATCAGTGATTGCAGGCACCCAAACGTGACAAGCGTCTCAATACGCCAAGGATCCAGAGAAAACAAATTCATTCAGGAGCCCGAAACGTAATTAAAACTACTGCCAAGAAAATGAGTTGGGAGCAGGATGTTACCAAGATTATTAAGTTGCTGCGGGGCTGAGGCACGGACCGCGATAGCGATACATATAGATAATGTCAGCATGTGGATAACAGGAGGCAGAGCGATTCCCGGAGGTCGCCGTCTCGCAAGCACAAGTCTAGTAACAGAGCGCTGTGGCCGCATCCTGCTCCCGGGGAGGTAACGCCAGAGCTCAGAGCCTCGGCGGGGGACGGATCAGGCCCCCGCCTGCTTCACCCCAGCAGCCTGTCCACAGAGGGGCCAAGGGCCCGCTTCCCCCTGCCGTTACACCGGCCCCGCCATGTAAATTCAGCACACTTTTTATAACCGTCACCTGTACATGCGCTACTGAATTCTCCAGATACTTAGCGTTGCTTGCTTGCAGGAGAGATGGCTGCGACGTATTTATTTAATATAGAAAACGTTTTTTTCATGCAGAGCACACTATGGCAAAAACTGCTTAATGCTAAGGAGTAGGAAATATAGATAAGCTTTACAATGGCTGGGGAGGCCAAAGGGGGAGGGAACACAGTATAGATGGAGCAGAGTGAAAGGGAAGGAAGCCGAAATGGAAATGATATGAACAAGAATCCCTGTTGATCCACATACGTCAACAGCCTCCTATTCAGTGGTAGTTACAACCACAGCTTTTGAACAGGGAAAAGCGGGGGGTAAATAAAACAAGATATACTTTTTAAAAATAAATCACTTGTTAACTACTCTTACTTACAGTCCTTGTCTTAAATATGCAATTTCACACTGATCAATGCAGAATGATATATGCTATATGCTGTATTTCATGTAATAAAAACACTTAATCCAGATAATTGGCTTCTGGGACAAAGATCAATAGAAATGTTCCTTATTTGACTACGTTAGCAAGTCAGAATTAATTCTAATTTACATTTGCTTCAAATCAATATGCACTTAGTGACTTACACAGGCTCTTTAAAAAGTTAAGCACCTATATTGACCACAGTCATATATATGTCACTAACAAGTACATGTGTGGGAATTAGAGAGGGGGAAGTGTTACCACAGAACCAATCTCTGACTTCCATATAGGAAAGGAGGTTAAATTTATTTGTGTTTGAAAAGTTCTTTGGCATCCTAGCCTGAAACCTGTAGAAATATGCAGCTATTAAACCCGCGATTTATACAGGCATCCAAATACCAGTCAGTTACACTGCAAGCACTTGGGAGCAGGCTTGCCTCTTAGTTAAGTTTGTACAGCGAGGTCTTCACTTCAGCTGGGATGCCTCTGGCTGCTGTTTTAATAACAGTAAAATAGTAATATAAAATATTAAAAATCTAAACCCAGTGAATTGGACAAGTTACAAAATCTCCTCTGAAATCTCCAAGCAAACACTGCATGCAGAAAAGGATCCAGTCCCAGCCAAAAGGGGGGAAAAAAAGGACAGGGGCCCACAGAATGCTATAAAACAGACCAACTGAAAGGGCAGAAGGCTATTTGGCACAGCCAGAGGACTACAACAAATGAGGAAAATGCCTAGAAGAATTCTCAAATGCCATAAAACCTGATTTGTAACATGCAAAGTACAACGAGACCTAAATGGATCCACCACACCAAAGAGAAGAACTGCAACTTCAGTAGCATCTCTGCAAGGAGGAGAGTTGCAGCATCAAAACTTCATTGTGTCTGGGTTTAAACTTAAGTCAGGCTGCACTACTTTTTCTTTCCCATTATCTGCATTATCTTTTCTTTCTCTTCACCCTCCACACCTTTTTTTTTAAAAAAAACAAACTTTGGCTTGGATTATGTTTTTCATAACACTTACTGCTTCCTCTATTTTTTCCCTCCTTCCAAAAAGGCTATCGATGTTGCATTGCTAAGCCCAGTACAAATGAGAGAGCTCATTTCAATTCTGCCATTCATCATTTGCCATCAGAAGAGCGCTGACATTTTGTGGTGGGTGTACGTTGTTTAGAGGCAGCCGTCGGTACTAAAAGGCTAATCCATTTGCCAACATTTTGCATATTAAGAATGTTATAAGTCACCATGATATTCCATCATCATTGTGTAAGGGACAACTCATTACACATTATTACATAAGATACCACTGGATTTACAGTACCAATGGAAGAATGACATCTCATTAGCAATACACAAGGTAAATACCCAACTCAAGTGACAGTCACTATTCAAAGTTCAACTCCGTGGCAACAGATGCAATTCTATGCACATCTCTAACAGCTCTATTACCTTTGCAAACCACTGTGGTGATTTTCAGCTAACCTATCATGAGCTATTGCTGTGCTTATTTCAGTTGTCAGAACGAACGTGGTATGAAACCTGTACCGAATGGGGTTTGCTACCACAACAGAATGGCTTGAGTAAGGCTCTGAAAACTACATTGTCATTAGAAACATAGGATATCCTAGAAAGGTGAACTGAAAGGCCTGTGCAGTGCCACGCTCAGAGTCTTGTGCCCAGGGCTCTGTCCCTCCGTGCTGCCACAACAAGAACAAGGCACGTTTTGAAAGACATCACCAGAACTACAGCTGCAGGATATGCCTGGATCTGGAAAGCTCCTCATGTTTACTGAGAATTTACAAAGCTGCTTCATAAGCAGGAGCTCTGCAAGACTAGAACATTGAGACTTTTATCTTATTATAGCCTATGCTCAGAATAAATGGAGTGCTTTAAGATTCCGCATTTCTCCTGTCTTCTCCTAGCTTCCACCCATTTACTATAGCTAAGTTGAGGCTTCCCCACAAAAAAAATGGGACAATGTTAGGTGCTTAAAACAGCATGAGAAGCACTGGAGGGAAATTCTGGTTCTTGTTTGGGAAGAGGAAGAAGAGAAAAAAAAGACTCACAGTCTGGGTGGTTCAGACAGGGAAATAGTCTTCTCCAAAGTTACCCTTAGCATTTTCTCAAGAATCTTTATCTCTAGCAGGGGGAGGGGGTTGGTGGTGATTCTCTAGTCCCCCTGACAGCACAAATCCATAATGGCCCATGCATTTACACCTAGCTAAGAGCTAACCCTGAAAATATGTTTGTATATATCTATGCGTGTACGTGTAGCAATGATTATTATTCCCACTGAAAGTGAATGGAACTCCTCCTCTGTATCAGTTATACAGAATAAAGATGGAGCAAGTATCTCCAATTGTTAGCTGCTCATTCTATGGAGTTGGAAGAATGAAAACAAAAAATAATCAAGAAGATTCGAGTACACAACATGGTAAGTCTTCCTTGTTCCCTAATAGCCAAGACGTCTACAGTTAACACACACACACACAAAGTCAGATTTCATTGCAGTTTAGAATAAGAAATTTAACAGCTCTGCTTCTCTTTGGAAATAGCAATGCAAAACCTCAAATCTACTCTACATTCCTAACTTTGTGGATGTTTATGTTTAAGAAGTCACTTGACTGTCATTCACCTGTGGTGACAGCCCAAGGTTTCAGTTGCTTTGCTGAAGCTTCCTTTAGCTTATTGAAACCTTCTTTTCTCTTTTTGTGGTTGATAGCATAGTATGATAATCTCCCAGGAGTAAATGGACTAGATTTTCTCTGCAAGAAGAAACTGCTGAATTATAGAGGTTTTTCATGGGACAGTTGACGTTCTTGATTAATTTGTTGTCTGCCTATAAACAGTCTGAAACTTTGCTATAGTCAACACTTTATTTGGATTGACATGTCTTTTAAGACGCCATAAAGAAGGCAAAGCACTATTATTTCCAGATTTTTACCTGATTTAATTCAGCAGAGTACACACAGCCTAGATTTGATTTAATTCATACTTATGTTTGCTTAATTCCATCAGTTCAATATCTGTTGCATCTTGATAAGATTTATATTTACTTCCCTACTCCTCTCTTCCAACTGTGCCTTTTCACACCCTATTTTTCTTTAACGGGTGTTTTCTTTACAATAGATGAGGGCCTATATAGGCTTTTCCAGCCTCCCACATTTTTGTAGTTGCATAAATGCACTCTTAATGTAGCCCAAGGCAAGCTGTATCAGTGTTGGTAAATTTAATGTCTATCTTGGCATTTGTATTTAATAAACACTTTGATTCAGAAGAAACTCAAAAGGAATCTGTTTATTCACAACATTTTAATATCACCAATATGTATGTTATGGAGAGCTCTAACACACAGGTGGCCAAGGAATCCTTTGTCATTGCCATTTGGGATGCAAGTGTAACTCATAGTTACAGGAAAAACCCTTTCCCCTTCACTGCTAAGCAAGCTCCTTGTCATTATATCTACTGGTCACTGACTGGAAAAGGCTAAACTCTGTAAACTTGTTTTCCTGAGCAGGGATCCTTTCTCTTTTTTTTCTAAGGGGAAAAAAGGGGGGGGGAGCAAAGTAAGTATAGTTGCCATCTTTTATACTACAGATTCATAAGGATGCGAGCTCCCCAAGTGAAAATGTTTGCTAATTATTCATAATTTAATAGTAGCCATATCAAGATAATCTCTGAACTAACTTCATTGGCACTCATCTGAGGGGGGGAAAGAAATTTACAAGATTCTCCACCAAACACATATAACCCTCTCCAGGGGAACTCCCGCTCCTGGATGTTAAGGCAGACAAGAGAGTAGAAATGATACTGCATCCATTGTCCAACTCGTTACAAGCTATTAAAAAACATCTTGCGTGCCTCTTACTGATCCACACACATCGTACGCATTGTCCAGTCTCATAAGCTCTTTGATGAGCTGCCTACTACAGATGATGAGACTTTGCTAGAAGAGCTGTCCTCTGCCATCACAGCAACACAGAGACAAGCAACTCCGAAAAGGAAAACCAAAACAAGAAAAACCCCAGATCTCATTACTTGTGTAGCCACCATAAATACATACTGACTGACCTCACGCTTTCTCAGGTAGGCCAAGAATGACACCTACACTGTATAGATACTTCATTGTGAATACATTTCCCAGTACTCCTACTATTATAAAACTTATCAACACTTGACTGTAAGGATATATCCCTGCTTTGTTAGAACTGATTGAAACTGCAGGGTGGGCATGTCAGCCAGAGGAAAAAGCAAGTTACTAGAAGTTATCCTACAGCTCACTTCAGTTGGCTGAAGACTCTAGAAAAGTCATATTCTTGCTACTTCTCACTTTACCCATCTAGACAGTAACAAAACCAGTAAAGTAGATGCTGCTGCATGGTGAAGGAGATAGATAGCCAGAAAAGTCTGAACACGTACATTGGAGAAGGTTTGCCCTCCAGCCAAGACAGAGTAACTGATCCTGTGTTTGTTCCTACTTCACTGCAAACTCCACTGAGAATTGATGTAAGCAGAAAGATTTTGCTACAAGCCAGAAACTTGAACACTGCCCTTTGCTGCATCTCATGCAAAGAATAGGGACCTTTTCAATTCCACTAACTCAGTCCTTTGCCATCACTAAATACTGATGCAGTTTGTGTGTGCAGAGTCCTTTAAAAGCCTCACAATGGAAAGTACTCTAAGTGGAAAGTAATTTTACCTTTAAGAAAACCTGATCTTTCTCAACAGTCTATTCTAAACCATATTATATTTAATGACCGTCTCACAATGGGCCACTTCTCCCAGTTGGTATGTTCTCTCTGTTGACTTGCGGTGCTGTGTCATGGAGTAGTTTTGTGGGTTTGGGGGTTGGGTTTTTTTGCAACATCTACTTTGCAGCCATTTGTACAAACAAGGACATATTTGCCTTTTCAGTGACTCCATTAGCATTAATGGCAGTTACACATATAGAGCAGGAGAGAATACATTCTCCCAGGGATCTGTATTCTCTTCAGGAAAATGTTGCCAGTCATGGAGTTCATAATTCATATTCATGTTTCCAGGAAGGGATGAAATGAAGATTTTATAACAGAAACATCAGCTTTACTCTCATGGTATGCCTGACTTCAAAATCTATCCTAGCAAAGCCTTTGCTTATTGTATTTTTGTCTCTTAGAGGAAAGAAAGAAAGAAAAAAAAAAGGAAAAAATAAATCAAGCTAACCAGTATGGTAAACTGTCATGGTATTTCTTGAATTTCCTACTCAAAAAAAGGGGATTTTTTTTTTTAAAGGCAGTGCAATACAGCTTTTGGAGCAGAGGGGCCATGATTCCTGGGCTCCATTCCCACCACCGTCACCGATTCATTTCATGACTAATTGAGTGGACTGTTGCATGAACATTGTATTCAGTTCTCAATTTAAGGGTGAACAAGAACATCAAGTTCCTTTCCTCAGTTACTGCACGCAGTCAGCTGTCCTAATTCTCTAGGATGTGTAGGGGAAACACAGTATGTTTATTTTTGGCTGGTCAAAGAGGTAATTTTAAGTAATTTCAAGTTTGTAAATCACACAGAGACTACAAAAAGTTTTCTCATATTTAAAATAATTTCAAACAGAAAATGCTTCGTGGGGTCCTTGAGGCCAGCCCATTCCATGTAGCTGCATCTGGATACAAATGTTCAGTATCCAAGCTCCATTGCTGACTAGAGTGACAGGACTTCAGTTGCCTAATGAATTTTTTCTTTCAATTTTTTAATCGGGGGCAGGGAGGTCAGGGTACAACATCTTTTATTGAGCCAGATAGGAAAAGCTGTAGAGACAAGCGGATCCAGAACTACAAGCTGGTTATACACACCTCTTAGTTACATTCAAGTCACTTCAATTCTGCTAGAGTAGGCATGTGAAATAGGTCTTCCACCTGAGAAAGGGATGTCCTGATGATTAGGCATTGGGGAAGGAGCAGGGCAAGAATACACACCTCTTTTGAGAAAGAGAGGGAAAAAAACCTCACCTTGAAATATTTCCATATGGCCTGGTGAGAAAGGGGGAGAGAAGTACACCGCTTCCTTCCTACTTCTAGGCTGTAGAGGGCGTTTGTGCCTATGAATGGAGCAGTAGCTTTCTAACCCAGGTTTCCCTGTGTCAGGAAGTTTGTTCCTGTAAGGTTGATTTTCTGCGGGCATTTTATGCTGCTCCCTTAAAAGCAGCTATTTCCACATGCACTCCTGCCTACGAACACACCCAGGCATTCACAACCTTTCCAATTGGTTTAAGCCACATAAGCCACATCGTAGTAGTGCCTCATCCCTTCACCGCATATCCACTCCCATTTACACAACCTCAGTCGAAAACATAAGTGTATATCATGGGTATGTTTCTGGTAGACTTTGTAGTGTGGCCAGTGGAAATAGGCAGCCCAGGACCACATGGCTTTGTAGCATTCCATATAGCACCATTTGGGTGTTATTGCCATACTGTATATGTTTAAGCCACAGAAAAAAATACAAATTTTTCAAAATATACAAACTCAAGAGCTCCAAAACACTTCAGTTCCTGGTACACAACACCTGAAAGCACTGGAAACAATGACCTCTTTTTATTGATTCCTATTAGAAATGAACTTAAAACTATTACTCTACACACCTGACTCACCAGTTCTGAGAGAAAGAGTATGAGGAGACCTGAACATTTTTTCTGTTCTTCTGACAACTCAGAGATATTGCGGTAAAGGGTTTATGCAAAGGGCAGGGAGCATAAAAACCAGACGCCACTTTAAGCATCCAGCACTCCATGAGTCACAGTCCCTGTCACAGCACCCTTGTGAAACTTCACTGACCAGTGGTTTTTAAAGCTCCCAAGTGCTCCGATATCTTCATAATATCATTAAATACACTCTATCATGCTTCCAATCTAAACTGTGCTGCATTATACAGCAATATATTATACTACACCTATATACTATCTAGCTGAATGCAAGTCTGCAGTTGAAATAGCTTGCTTTGCTGCAGTGCTGTATTATCACACATGACTATACCAGGCAACATTGATTTTTAAGCAATGGCATCAATTACAACTCTTATTTTAAAAATGCTGGCAGGGTACAGCCCTTAGATAAGTACTTTAAGACCAAATTTGAATTGCATTTCCCAGCAGCTCTCCTTTCTTTACAGAGACTATATAATAGAATTACGAGTAATGCTACTGACTTCAACACGTATTGAGGATTTACACCGGTATGGTTTCAGTAATATGAGCTTTTAGCACTTCACACTTACACAACTATAATATGCTTTAGGTTTGTCTTTTTTTTAAATGCACCCCCTTTTTTTTTTTTTCCCTCTAGGTAAGAAAGATGCTTGTTTTCCTGAGAGATAAATTTATTAAATTGAATTTGACCTTTTAGAGCATACTTAGGTAGGGATTTCTGCTCCCTGGAAACAGAGGCAGATTCTTCACATACTGCTCTGAGTCACACAAGAGTCTACAAGCAAGTAGGCAAACCACTTGTGGAAGTATTATTGGGGGGGGGGGGGAAATCAACCTCCAACCCAAAGCATATCCTTGCACCTACATTTTAAATTACATACTTGAGGGTATAAAATCATTACAGAGTTTTCATGCTCCCAAGCAGTCCTCCAGATTTATCACCACCATATCATTACTTGACCAGTTTCCCTGGGGTGCTGCTTACTCCATTCCAAAAATAACTTTTAAATACCTCTCCAAGATTTCTATGCAGATTGTGCTTTTGTTCTCATATCCTCAATGGCTCCCAAGTTGGTAAAAACCTCCTAGTTATTTTACTGCTTTGCCAGCTTAATCCCAATTTGCAAAGTAGGTTTCTTGCAATAACGCACAAGGACCATGCTTTTCCACTTCTGGCTTCTTCCTGCCAGGAAGGCTATTGAGTACATCAATGCCTTCACCTCTGCAGATCCACAAAACCCATTACCCAAGTACCTAAACACCCTTTTCATCACACAGTAGGAGGAGAAACCCCAAGAATAGTCAGTCTTTATCCTTCTTACCACAAACGCCTTGTTTCACTCTCAGGACATAAAAACACCAGGAATATGAAAACCTGAAGTACACAGTGACCTTTATGTCCTGTGTTACAATAAAGCAAGATTCTGTTTCTGAGCCTTGTTTGGAGCATTACCTATAAATTGTTATTAGTCACTTATCCTTTTGATGGACTTACCATTATGGATAAATTATATTTTACTTTCCTCAGTGGTTTATTCAGAGAGCTTTGACTCCACAACCTGACTTGGGCTTATTAAGACAGACAGGTTTCCCTCTCAAGAGGCAGATTTACAGTCAGGGCCCAAAGAAATCCAGTAGAAACACTAACTGAAGATGCATCCATTATTCAATCACTTCACATAGTTCCTATAATTTACCAAGTAAAATGCATTTAGGAGAGACAGGTGACAGAGCAGCATTTGCCAACCCTTAAGCCCTACTGTTTATGCCAAGCCTCTCTTTCCAACCTGCATTCAAGGTTTTCCACTTAATTAAGGGCAAACCAGTCCTAAGAAATTAATAAAGGCCATAGCTGCTCCACTACCTTCATCTACGTCAACTGAATTAACAGGGCTTACAGAGAGGGGGCATGGGAGGACCAGCAGCAAGTGCCATAGTCCTCTTGAACCCTGAAAACCTTCTGCATTTGATTTAGGAACAGTCCACACAACAGAGTGTCTTGCCCCCCCCTCAGCATGGGGCAAAATCAAAATTTCCATACAATAAGAGAAGAAAATCAGATTGGCCTAGGATCACCACAGTGAAATTGTCACTTCTCCACAGGTCACTCGTTTCACTGCCATGGTTGTTCAGAGCCTTACCCCACCCAGAGGAATGCAATTTCTCTCAGCACTATTACACCATGGACAGCTGCTGGACAGTTTTGCTTCAACTACTCAATCTTCTCCGGCTGCTCTGTTGCCATCTACTTGGATATCTTTTGAAAGCTCGTAAGTTCCTTTTACTGCAAACTAGCTACCGACCACCTTTGCATTATACACATAAAAGAAGCTTCTTAATACATACATTACAGACACCTTTTAGTGAACTTCTACCTCCCTCTAATTCCACATTGAACAGAAAAGCTATTATAGTAAGGAACAATTATAACAAAACACATCCCTGCAAAACCATGCTTCTTGGGACACTTTATCAATTCACAGTTATATCCTCTCATACATTTAAGGAAACAAAACTCACAACTTTGTTTTCTTAAAACCTGACAAGCATATGTAATTATGAGGTGCAGTACTTGGTTTGACAGACATTTTTTCCCACAAGTGTTTTTCTTTTCACCCCAGCATGCCCAAGACACCCAGTTCAACAAAATTTTTGACAATGCCTGATACATGTTAGTAATGAAGAATTTTTCTCTTCCCTTTTCAAAGCGAAAGTGGATATGGATGCATGGATTTTGTGTAATAATCTGGGGTGAGTAACTTCACATTATAATCTGGGCTCAGCATTGTTTTCAGCAGCAGCATTTCTGGCTCCAGAAGCTAAAGCCCTCCATCAGTGACATCGTTCCTTTTCATTTTGCCCACCCACCCATATAATTGCCTGACTACAAAACAACATGAACAGAAATAAAATGTATCAGGTCCTTCAAAGTCACAGATCATCACCCAATCATGCACTCATATTGTATTTAGCTAGTTCATTACTAGTAAAAATCACAAGATCAGAAGTTTCCATCATGTGGATACATACCCTGGCTGTGTAGGCCCCCAACAGGGCCAACTGCCACTAGACAGAGAACAGCCCTAGAAATTTGCCTAGTGGTGTTAAAGAGATGGAAAGTGCAAGCCACCCTGCTCTCTACAAAGGTTAAGCCATGTGAGTCGTTCCTGCATGACACCTCCTAAACAGGTACACAGGCACAAATCCACAGCTTCTCTCACTTTCACTGACAGTAGCCTGTCTGTTCAATTCCATCAGTGGTTGCCACTGTATTTTATTGTGCTTTGGCCAATATGGCCTAGAGCATGCATTTTAAAAACACAGTGAATGATTTCCTCCATTTAGACTTCTAAATGCGGGAGCGGAAGTTCTCACCATCTGCAGTTAGGAGTGATTTTCTGTGCTCAGGATGAAAACACCCTTCTATTGATGAAGGTGGCAACATACCAGCTCTAATGATTTTCCATTAGCACACAATCAAACTTTATATTGCTTATAGAGGGGAAACAGATTCAGGATACTGTCTGAGAGTAAAAGAGGCTTTTGAACACTGGTGAGGAAACAAAACCAAGAGGCAAGCAAATTTCTCATCTGTTGGTTTCTGTAACCTTGAGCTCATCTTGTTGCAATGTAGTGGAATAAATCTGTTCTGTGCATTTATGGATTTCATTTCAATGCTGAACAAGAAAAAAAAAACATTTAAATAACCATAGTTGTACTAAGCTGATTCACTATACAGTTTTACTAAACTAATTAAAGATGGAATAATGCAATGAACAAAATTGAGTGAACAGTTACAATTAAATCAATAGGTTCAAAGGATCAGATCACTAAATTAATACAGCAACAGATAACCAAAACAGCTAACAAGAAGAATAAGCTTTCTAGCTCACAGGAAAAATAATAAATTGCTTTGGATTAATACTCTACAGAGAGGATTTAAAGGAAGAGCCAGCTCCCTTTCAACACAAGGCCACAGCCAGCACTAGCTTGTACGTAGCTCATAAACCATGCTGGTGAGGAGCACAGGCAACTGCACAGTATACTGTTTCAGATTTCAACAGACAATAAAATATAGGTGAGGAAGCAAAGCCAAATGGTCAGCAGCAGGTCTGACCTCAAACTCAAGCCAAGAGAAGTTTCCTAACACTGGGGTGGTAACCCCTGGTTCTTGACCAGTGAGGCTGTGCTTACTGGGCTTCACAGCAGTGTCACTTCCCACTTTTCCTCCACTGTTATCATATACTACTGCACAGCATTCATTCTTCTTTTACAGTAACCAAAAGGTGACCTTTAACAGTAGCTTTTCAGCTTTGCTGCTTAGTGCTCAAAATCTACTAATTCACTGAAGTGTTTACATTTCCTCTTAGGAAATTTTTTTGAGGTGGTCTGTCCACACACCCACTAACGCCATATGTGGTTCTGTACACAACAGAACTTCACAAGACTGCTTTATAAACTTACAGTGTAGCCTTCTCTCAGCAGCATTATTCATTTTGGCCTCTTTGGTCTACCTTCATGTCCATTGTCATGGAACTTAGTTTTTGCTTGGTTTTTTTATATTTTAAATTCTTGAAAAAGAGGTGGGAAAGTGACAGAAACACACACATACACTGCAATCACCCAAGCCTTTCCCACTTCTTACAAAACTACGCAGAAAAGTAAAATATAGAGGTCTCCCTTTAGAAACAAGAGATAAAAATTAAGAGCTCACCTTTCTAATTCCTTATTTCTTGGTCTCTAGCTCACACAGTAGTCAGAAAATCTTGGCCAGTTTGAAATGCATGAAATTTGTCCAGGCTGACTTCTTAGCAGTAGCTCAAATTTTCACCTCTCCACTTCTTTTTCATTTTCTCACCAGTGAAAAGGTTATGAAGAATACTCTTGCAAAAAAGTGTGGCTGCCTCTAGTAGTTTGATAATGATGTGTAAGTTAGAACAGAATCCAGCCTTCTATATCTCATTGCTCTAAAAAGACAACAAGAACATAAAAATCAATCCCTTGTTTATGATTTAATGATCACCCTCATAGACAAAGGCAACAAACTGGTTGACTGCACAAGTACTGAGTCTGTGGGCTCACCCCAGGGATAGCTTTAAGCCCGGGCTTTGAACTGTTTCTCCTCCCACCACCACTCTGGTTGGATTAATGCAATCCTCCTCCACAGCCACAGCACAACCTCTGGCTCTAAGGAGGGATCCAGAGAAGCCAACACAGTTCTCAGGGCCAGCCTATTGCAGCAGGGTGGCTGCACCACAAACACTGTAGTGGAAGCTGAAGTTCCACCCATAAATAGCTATTCATGGCCACAGGTCCAAATCCCAGTTCTATAATCATTCTTTATGCATTTTGACTAATAGGCAAATAGCTATTAATGAAACTATTATCAGGCTACTGGTCTCACCCCTCATTAAGACAAAGAGGCAGTTTTATTCCTCTCATGACATTATCTGCTGACAAACAGTGCAAAAAAATTCGCAAGAGAAGAAAGCTCTCCTTTGTATGTTTGCAAGGAATTTTCCATACAAAAATAAGTATTTTCTGGAATAAAGACACAGCAGCATCCAAAATAAGTACCACTCACTATGTGTAAAAGTCAACCCCAGAATGCCATAAACCAAAATAAATGCTGGTAAGAACCATCTTCCTTCTTGAGAGCTGAGGAAGTCTCAGATGACCTGTTATCTGGGGAGAGATGAATCCTTGCCAAGGAATCACTAAGAACTCCTAATGCAAAACCAAAACCTTTACATGGATGTAGCATCAACAAGGCCTTAAATAAGCTAACAGGACTTCGAATGCACAAAGAAAGGAGATGTACTAAACAATAAGGGTTCTTTTCTCTTTAATACTTTCTCTGTTCCAAAGCACAGTTTTGATTTGCTGATCTATTTTCTTTTAACAAGATGGTTTAGTTCACTAGTTCTTGCATGACTAAAAGCAGCACACTGCTTTCCTTCTACAAAAGACAATAAATAACATTAAGAGAGTGATATGAGAGAAGGTAGAATAACTTTACAACAGAAAGAATCTCATAATGACAGTATACAGGATAATAGTCTTAAGGCAACATCATCACAAAAGGTACAGTTTTTATGTAACACCCTTTAAAATTGATTTTTCTACATTCCAAATGCTCCCATAACCATCTTTTGACATTTCTCCTGCACAGCTGGTTACACCATCCATAAGCAATCTCTGTCTACCTGGCATTATTTTTATTTTAAAAGCAATTTCTTTCACCTTCTTTCAACTACGACTTATGTTAAACCTAATTGCCAGTTACCACCCTCCCTTCTAGAAGAAGAAAATCTGATTTCCAGCCGTTGGAAATCCATCTTTATTGTAAACTACAATATAATCATAATGCTGGTATATGCACATTATAGGAATATGATTAGCAGAAGACAAAAAAAAAAAGCAGGTGACACTTGTGTTCTCAGTGTCTAACTTGAAATGTTAACTCACAGATGAGCATAGCCTTACGATAACACCACCATGTATATTACAAACTGAATTACCAGCAAGAGGCAGAAAAGGTGTTAGTTGCTTGCTTATGATTAATAAACTAGTTAACAGACAAGGAATATTATTCTTGCTGGGTGCTCATTATGCATTTGTTAATCTCTATTCATAGGACAATGAAACATGGGGTTTATAAAATGCCATCTTTTGGTTTCTTTTTAATGTATAGGATTTCTGACTTCAGGAACTGCAGTTCAGCAGTGCTGATAGTGCTACAACATATAATACTAAAGCCTTTGGTTACAAAAACTTGAGACATTAAACATCAAGAAGCAGGCTGGATATATATCCTGAATAGTGTGTCTCCTGTTTTCTTATTCTAATCTATTTAAAAATCAATTTACACTTTTGTGTAATTGATTTCAATCAGTCATTCAAATAGCATAACACACATAGAATGATATATTGCACTGATCTGCAAATGTGATAGAAGTGATTTTGTTCTTTGATCTCCACAAGAGAAGGTGTCTCATGAGAGAAGCTCACAGATATCTAAAACTACTACAGGCAAAATGGCAACTCTTCTTTTTCTCTAAAAAATAAAACAAAAACACAGGCATAAAAAAAAGTATCTTAAAGCACAGAGAGTTAGAATTGGGTATATCTGCATTAAATTTATCAGTCCTTAAAGGATGCATTTTTCTTACACATTAACCATGAAAATAAAGCACTCATAATGAAGGTTAATATTGGAGTGTATCAGCTGTAGTAAGTTTGACTGTCATTGACTTCTGTACCTAATTAAGTCATCAAATGGCCCAATATCAGAGCTTAGTTTCCCTTTGAGCACAACTGCTGGTTTTAATGCAATTAATGAAATTGTGATTGATTTTTTTTTTTAAATAGTTCACTGTGCATTCATATCAGCATAAAGTTGGAGGGAGTTATATCACTGGCTAAAGGTCTAATTAGGACTACTGACTCCAACAGGAACCTTAAACACTAAGCTGCTCATAGGGCAAGCAAACACAGGAAGAAATAGCTAAGCACTACCAGGGACAATTTATACCTTGGCAGTTTCTTAGGGATATCAACATACGATTTCTGTTTCCACTTTCAATTGCTTTCACCTCGACTGCAGTCTCTGCTGTTGCCTCAGTCTTCCACCCCTGCCTCACCACAGTTCTTCATTGTGTTCCTTTATCATAGCCTGTCAGATAACTGGAAGCATCAGCTGCCCAGGACAGGAGCTGTCGTCTTTGTTATTTCTCTACAGCACTACGGCAAAGAAGCCTGATGTCTGAACCAACAGAATTATAATGCCTTCCATCCCAGAATACAGGATTTGCTTCCCTCTCAGAGGTTAGATAAATGGTAGAAATTACTCCATTTCTACCAAAAAATGCATTTGCTGTGTTAAGCTTAACACAGCTCTCAGTGTTAAGACAGGTTGACATAAGTATTTGAGGGAAATAATTGAAAAGTTTTGACAATAACTTTGCATTGGCATTTTTGATATGCAAAGAGCAGCATGTGCTGCTTATAGCCTGGACTCAATCAAAGAAAGGCCATCAAGAACAAAAAAATGAAGTAAAAAAAAAAATAGCTACTTCATGAAAGGGCACCCAAACATCCAATATCAACCTTTTCAGTGATGCACCCAAAAAGCAAACTGGTGTTCTCCTTTCTCTCAGAGATGCAGTTTACAGGAAACAGAGTTTGGCCAGAAGACCAAGACTAAGTGTAGATGGACTGCGGCTTTTGGGGTGGATATGGAAAAGTTCCTATTTGTGTCCTACAGACGTTTTATGAAGGAAACCATATTGTTTTCCTAGGCAATCCACTGTCAGTGAGGTATTCTTACAAAACTCTGAGTCTTAAGCTAATGGCAGACAAGTTTAGCAGGAGATTAGGGCAATTCAGTAAGCCATGTTGGCACAAATCACAGCAACCTCATTCAGTTTACGAAATGTTACGCAGTAACAAGCAGAGGAGCAATGAATAGTATCAAGAAGAGCTGAGATGAGGAACTAAAAATGCTTTCAGATGGCATAAATAATTCTAAAATTAAAAACTGAAAAACACTGCCTGTAATATACTTAAATGTCACTACTTAAAGTTTGTTCAAACTCATTTAAATGAATGGTGGTTATCTCTGGATGCAGCAAATAAATAATCAATGATGTACCCTTATGTTGAAATCTGCCTTAAGTGGAAACACACATAGATGTTGTTTTCACCTCTTTGGAGAATATATAGTCATGATTCAGTTTGTTTCCTGATAATATCTCTTTCTCTTTTCCCCCTCCTCTCATTTGTTAGATTAAAATCTGCTCTTCTATCATTTACCACAGAGTATTTCAGTAGTAACTAGTGGTATGTTTGTTAGAGCAATGTTACAGGTTATGCAACATTTTTTCTTTCTTATGTTTTGCTTTGTGCTTTTGCAGTAGCCTAGAATCCCCATATGCTTCATCTTTAAAAAGACACAGAGTTCCCTAAATGGAGCCCTAGAGGACAATACTATCCATGCTTATCCTGGAGAGACAGGTCTCTAGAGGTATTTTGGGTCATTTTAATTAAATTGTTCTAAAGGTCGCCATGGGGCACACAGACATCAGTGAGCCAAATACTGAGTGGTTCCCATTGCCTGGAACCTCTAATGAACAGGAGCCCTGTAATTAAACAATTATAAAAACTAGATTTTTTTTTCTTTTTTAATTTATATGAATGGAAAGGCAAATAGGACCTTGTACATTTCCAGAAAGAAAGAGAATCCCCATTAGTACCATACCGAGTGTCCAATTCAACAGTAATGTGCTTGGAAAGATGAAAAGTAAAGTACAAGGGAGTTTATTTACAGAGTATACCTTGAGCCTTGTCAAGCTGAACGAGTGAGGTGAAGAGCACGCACAGAGCTCCCTTTGGCTGAAACTCTGCTCAGGCAGAAACTTGCTGCCTTGATCTCTCCCTCACTCCCTTCAAGGGCTCCCGAAAACAGTAAAGCAGAGCCATCTGGTTAACACACTTTCTTCCTACACATCCTTTTCCCTCAGCCCCTGCACGTTACACTTTGGAACCTGCCATCCCTTAGACCTCTCAGCTTGAAAAATATGACTTTGCTGTAAATTTTCCCTTTGATCAGTTGCTCTAAACAGAAAGGATGCAGGGATCTAGCAGACCAAGCAGCGCTGACAGCCACTATTGCTTGGCATCTTTAATCATCCCCAAAGACAGTTTCATTATTGGCCTCTATAACTCAATCACCTTTAATACACAAGTCAAGTCCTTCTCTTCTTTTAGTGTAAGGAATATTAACTGTGGATCAAATACTCTAAGCTGAATGAAAAGATAATTAAAGCACTTAATTCCAATCCTAAGAAGTGAAAAATGCATATCTTCTTTTCAAAATATGAGTGATCATAGTAAAGTGGCTTAAAGAAAGCCCTTACTTATTTGCAAGTTGTAACAGTTTTGCAAGAAAAGTCTTCCTGAAAACCAGTACTGATGGGGCCATCACAGTTCATTTTCACAAATTTAAATCACAGCTGCAGAGGGAGACATTTGTTTCTGTTGATACCCTCAGACAGCATGGCATACCAAGTCAACAAATGGGAGAAGAAAACAAGATCACTCAACCAGTTCCTTGAAATAGATCTCTCATTTATGATACATAGTTTAGCAAGTAAAATACCTTATGCTGTAAGGTACTTTAAGCACCAACACAAATTCTTTAACAGGTTATGAAGCACAATTTCCACAAGATTGGTCAAACAGATCCTAGGAAACAGAGAGAACCTTTAATATGGCTCTTGGATATAGTTCGACGCAGTAAGTAGGCTTATGGTCCACCAGTGTTTGGCCATGCTAGACTCCACTGTAAAATAGTTCACAAAGCACATCAGAGAGTTTCTAATTCATATTACACAGCTGGTGTAAAAACAACAACAACAACAAAAAACAAACAACAGAAAACAACCACATCTTCAGAAGTCAATGCAAAAACTTTCCTAATTTAAAAAAAAAGGGCAACTGATAGATTGCTTCCTAATAGTAAAACAAAAGAATGTTATATTCTCAAATAACTATTCTTAGTCATAAAGCATATCCAAAACCATCTCTGTTCCTTATGCATTCAGTGCCAGTACATTTTCACTTGCCTTTTTTTTAAACTCTTTAGCAAGTACGGTTTAAACTCTGTTATTCTATGAACATCATTTAAAAAACTGTCCTCAGATTTCTGACAGGTAGCAAATACATGCTTTAAAAAAGGCATGGCTTTAGCCACCCCATGTGCCAGACTACCTACTAGACAGAAAGCTAGAACGAACTTCTTCAGGGAAGCCCCACAGGGAAGTCTTGCATTCCACAGGGAAACATCAGTTCTGCACCAAGGGATCTGTGGAGTCCTAGAGAAACTATGAAAAGGTAGGTTTCATAGACACAGACCCAGAGCTTAAAAAACTACTGTCCTTCAAGAAAGTGTACTTTATTTTGTTTTCCTGCATAGCAATGCTATGTAATTTAAAGGAATTTATCTCCAGAGGAGGAAAAATATTAAGATTTCAGGCCTGTAGTTTAAATGGATGAGGCAACACTAACACAAGGATTTGGGGAAGGAAAATACTGAATACTTATCCATAAATCCACAACCTAATCTTGTTGGTGTGAATACTCCCTCTGTAAAGGAATAAATAAGTTGGAGTTAACCTTCCAACAGTGACTTTATGAGATCTATGCCCAAAATCCCTGTCCAAACAGAGTTTTGCAAGAGTTCAAGTCCAAACCAGGGTGCTTCGTAATGGAATAGTCTATGTAATTAGATATATGCCTCCAGGTAATGACATATATGTCTAAACTATAGTAATTCAGAACCGAGTTTAGATATTGAACAACTGGAATCCTGCAGTATTTGCCTCCAGAGTTCAGATTCATCTTTAGCTGTGGCAGATATACAATCAGGACATTTCATAACTGCCTTTCAAAACCTTATTACAACTACACAGTTCAATAGTCTTAAAATAAATAGTGCATCATCAGCTAAGTATTGAAATAAACATCACCACTTTACGCATCATCAGCCTCATTTCAGTGCATGGTAGGTCATCAACATTTTGACTCACAGCCCAATTTCAGCAGCATTAAATGCGCAAGTGCCACATATGCTAGATCAGTTTCACATGGACATTCCTCATCATGAATGATAGGCAGAACTTTGCTGAAGACACTTGGGGCTCAGATAGGATATTCCAGGAATGTTTCAGTGTTGTCAGAAAAAAAAAAAAAGAAAAAAAAAAAAAAAAAAAACCACACCAACCAAAAAAACCCCACGGAATGCAAGAGGAACACCATAATCAAGTACCTTGGCTTGCTTTTAATGCAGAACACTTGGAGTTTTGCATGACATTCCATAGAATGCTTTCTAACACACATGGTCAGTTTGAATTTCAAGGTTAAGGTAATAATTTTTTTAAAGTGAGAAAGTTTAGCTCTTTAACTCCCTGAGGTAATGTTATGTTCTAATATTACTAGGAGGCCTGGTCTTGACAGGAATGCAGTGAGTAAACTTGAACAAGTCATTCAGCATCTGTGCATTTGTTTCCCCTTTCTGAAACAGGAATAACAATACCTCTATTTTTAATCATGTTAATACCTATCAAAAAGTGCTTGGCATTACAAAAACAGATAACTATTTTGCCCTCTAAATTCTTCCACTTTATTCCTATATTACTTCAGTGTTATTAGGTTTACAATATAATTTTAATGATTTTTCCAGTCTAGCTTTACTTATTTCAAGTTAAATCATCATAATTGGTGACCAGCCATTTACCTCAAGCGAAATAATTTTCCAATGGTGTTTCTATCTTTAAAGGTTCACTTTTTCCATTCGTAATTCCCAGGAAGGAGTCATCACATAACTACACAGACAAGCACACATAGCATGATCAGGTAAAGCTTAAAGGTGAAAAATTCACTTTACTCCAACATATTTTTCGATGAACATACTTCTAAGTTCAAAAACCAAACCAAAACAACAAGCAGAATGAAAAGGACTCTGTCCAAAACAGCATCTGAAAAAATACTACCTTTACTATGTAAGCCCCCAAATGAAACAAAGTTGGAACATTTTTAGTGTATTTCTTTTCATGCTATTTCTAGGCTATCACATGAACATGACTGTGGTGGCACTGCATGGCCAGTAGGTAGACAAGGAATCTTCTGAGACAGGTCCCTAGCTACTTTGCTGGCCCTTAGCCTGTTCCAGCTAGTTACTGGCTCACTAAAATTCAAGGAGTGCTGAAAAGGGGGGCGGGATGAAGTTTAGCACATTTTCCGCTAGACCTACAAAATCTCTTTCTAAAGGACTCCTAAGGACAACTATCAAAATCCTGGCCAGCAATGATCATCAGCAACTCAGGAAAGACAAGTTGAGTATAGATTTGAAAGAAGCACACTTCAGAATTCATCACCAGAGTATTATAAAATAACTAACCAACATTTCATCTCCTCTTTCTAGGGCAGGTGGTGAGACTGCTCTTAGTATATATACGCTTCCTTGCGCTTGACCCTTGTAATCTAGGTATGGACTTAGAATAAGCCAAAGGACGTCTTAGTCAATTATGTCTTTCTAGTGATGGATGAGAATCAGACACCTTGTAATAACGCTGCTATTATTAGCTTGATTGGCTGCCTTTGATACTGTCACAGAAGCATACAGGTTATCTCTAATCTGATTTATCTTGTCCAGAAAATAAATTGACTTCCTTAGAGTAGGAAGGCCTCAGAGTTGAGTCACCTACACACCTCAGCAGGCAGCAATAGGGCCTGCCCTTCAAGTGACAAATCAAGCTCCAGTAAAGCTGTTCACTCTCTTGGTTCCTCCCACAGCTCACAGGAAGGATGGGTATGGGGAGAGTTCCTCATGGGGATGGAAGTTCAAGTTGAATAAATTTCTTTTGTCCCAGAACTAAGCATAGTGAATATTTTATATTTACTTTTGAAACTAAATGTCATGTTGAAACTTTTTTTTCTTAAGTGCAGTCCCAAATGAAGTGGTCTGACCAAAAATTAGCTGTATTTTGTCCCTCCCCCCTCCCAAAAAACCTACATAAAGTCATATCACACAGATTGTTTTGGTTGACTCAGTCATGCACTTTCAGGGGAGGGGAAAATTAAAAAAAAAAGAGAGAGAGAAAGATAGACTTTGGTGCATTTTAACCTTTCTTTTGAGAGGTTTCATTCTTTTCACTTCAGAATTTTCTGCTGATAGCCATGGACACGGCCTTTTTTTTTTTCCACTAGAGGTTTCACACCACCAGTTTGAAGTGGTTGGTCAGTGGCAAGGGGCCTAGACAAGAAACACAAATGCCAGTGTTTTTTGTGTACTGACTCGTGTCAGCTTTACAGC